>NC_069502.1:767960139-768331389 GCF_027579735.1 Bombina bombina
TAACACCTTCTAGTGGTGAAAAATTGTCAAAATGCTTTCAGATTAGAGGTGGCCTTCAAGGTCTAAGAAATTAGCATATGAGCTTACTAGGTTTAGCTTTCAACTAAGAATACCAAAAGAACAAAGCAAAATTGGTGATAGAAGTAAATTGGAAAGTTGTTTAAAATTGCATGCCCTATTTAAATTATGAAAGTTTTTTTTTTACATGACTGCCCCTTTAATCTAATTAAAATGATTATATTTCCTAAAATATATTATGTTTTTGTTTGCCACTATTTATTAAAAAAAGAGAGCTTACTCAATTAAAAATCATATTTAATTGTTTTCTTTGGAATAAAAATTAAAAAAAAAATCTATTAGAAAAGTTATCTTATCCTAGAATTCTGGGAGGATTATAATTTCATGCTCTCTCAACATATAGGGCCAGATTATGAGTGGAGCGCAAACATTTGAGCAGAAATTATAAGAGGTTTATCGCGGGTATTTGTGCTCGTCTGGCTACCACTGGTATTAAGTAAATGCTATGGCTTGAGTACAATGTGATTTATGATAGAATGATTAACATGACTTCAGCACTCTGGTTAACTGTTTTACAAAATAATAAAGTTGCACAAAACACATCCAAAATACATTAAGAAGTATAGTAATACTCATAATAAACCTATCTAATAAAAGTATTTAAAAAATATTGCACACAAAAGTTATAAGGACTGGGGGCGTGTCTCTGGGCAGCACCTTGAATGGTCGCAATATTGAGTAGATCATTGATAATTTGCCTGTTATCAGTGAATTATAAAATCATCAACCTATAATTTTTAGATAACCTGAATCTATAAACCAAGCTGATTCCAGTGATATGCCTTTATAGATACTTCTACTCCTGCTTGTCAATCCGGAGCGTTGAGGCCTAAGGCAGACTCTTAAGTGAGAGGCACTCAACACCCCACACGGTATCTTGTACGCCGGTATACAGTGCATAGTCACTGACAATTTCTAAATAAATACAACATATATCAACTGAATGGAGCCTAGTTCTGTTATCCTGTTGGAGCAGATCTGCACCCTCCTGAATGACTCAAACAGCAGATAGCTGATGCATAGAACTATAATGGAAAAACTACCACGTGTGAAACGAACCCAACAGAGGCTGGTCAACCCATAAATCACTTGCCACCTAAACAAGGAGAAAACAGACAAAGACTTGTCGAACATGGTGACTCAGGAGCTCCCGAGAACCTCTGATCCCTATGGAATAACACAGAGTAAATTATGACCCCATCCAGATATTCCGCACAGACCCTACCTGAGGATGATATCAATCCAACTCGTAAGGAGATGGATGGGCTGTCCAAAACAAGGGAAGACTCCATATTGCAGAACTACTTACTTTCCGCGTAGCAAAATAAAAGCACTGTGAGGAAGACAGACACCACTGTTGGTCTGGACATAAGCCACCTTCCCCGGGCTAACCATTACAAGTGTACCATCAACTCCAGCATACTCTGCCACGCTATGGGTGAGAAGGGCTTTAGCCAGAGACAGGCATTTACTATAATCGAGCCTGTGTTACACCAAGGGGGCTATGACAAGAACACATCCACTTCTCATGTGAGCAAGCTCAGGGCAGAAGAGCAGTTGAGAGGGATTCTATCTTTAGTGCACAGCACTATGTACCAGCACACAGAATGAACACTAGTTAAACCCGGAGTAGGTTGGATGACAAAAGAACACTTAAAGGGATCTGTGCGCCAAGACCGTCTATCTTCAGAGTTCCATACCCTAATAGTGGGTATTCTAACGGCAAACCATGTGGAATCGGATAAGTGAGACATAGGAATCTGGACTCTGGGGCACTTGAGCAGTTTTCCTAAGCTCATCAGAAACTTTAATGATCTGTGTATCCTGCTCAGGGATATCGTCTCCAGTGCAAGATTTACAGTGAATAAATTAGCCATTACATATATGAAGACACTTTGTCTGAGATTCAGTTGAGGACTGTTACCTGCACCGGGTCCATGAAGACTCTCAGTCTGAAACTTTATTAATAGTTATGGACCGTTCTTGCCTACACTCCATTGCATTTTGTCCCAGTGTATACCCTATGTTATCAGTCCTAGCGGAGTGAAGAGACTTATAATGCACATATGTTTTTTTGTGTATTATATTTTAACTAAGATGCTTCTCATATATTGACAATAGCAATGTTACCTGTTCAAACGAAGCTAAACCTGTTATGGGCAGTAGACATCTGGAAAACTCAGTATATCCATTTTTACTGATGTAGTTAAATGTGTTACTGTTTACCCGTATAGCAAGCTGCTTGCCATGTCCCTTTGACTGAAAGCACCCTTTATAAGTAAGTAAGGCAACAAGTAGTCAGATATAGTATTAGTCATTCACAATAGACGCAGTCTAGTCAATGCTTAAACCCTATCTGGTCGCAAACTTTTGATCATAGATCAATGCAGCCCTGAGGGAACAATAATATTAAACTATGCCATATCTACATATATTGCCTTCTTTAATTCAGTCCTATACTTGATAGCATATATTGATGACAGCTCTTTTTTGAATGGAGGTTGGTCATCCTAATTTATTCTACACTGTAGAATGTGTTGTCTGTGGCCGGGATAGCACATCTCAGCATGGATGATTACTAATTTCAATACTATACTACTTCTAAGCTGGCAATATCACACTAGTAAAAATATATATTGTGTCTAGCTCTTTCGCTCCATAGTCTCTTCACAATTGTTTTTAGAAATATGACGTAGGGTAGAAACATGCTCTAGTACCTTTTTAGAGTATTATGGACAAACTCCTGCTTCACCTGGTTAACCTGAAATCTCTCTGATGACGGTCTCCTCCTGATTATGCCTGTTATTTTTTTAAAATAGACCCACAAGCGGGCTTTCTATTTTTGGTCCCTCACAATCCCGTCTAATTATATTCAGCGGCTAGCAGCCCTTATGTGGCTAGTATATTTCAGTAAGGAAACCACTATTTATTAAGATTTAATATATATAGGGATATAATACATAATATAAAATGAAGGTTAAAAGGTTGGTGAATGTTTTATCTACTATAGCAATATATTTAACAATACATTTATGTATATAATATTTACTGAGGCCTAATAGGGGTCTGTGTGAATTAAATATTATGTCTCCTGCATTTTTATCTGACCAGAAGTCCATGATTGGCTTCAGTTTGATTCGGAAATGTATACTTTATATCTAATGTTCTCAGTATTCTTTGAAAAAGAGGTTTGGTATCTAAGACCCAAAAGTGGTCTCCTTAGTTTCAAATGACCACCTGTAGCCTTAAAATGTCCTAATCTTGGAGGTCCAAGAGTGGCCTCTTGTGTCATCTGAGAGGTATCTAATTGGCATACTCCTTCCATACTGTCCACATGAAAATTGTATTACCTCATGTGTAGATTTCATTTTTCCATTTTGTTGTTTATTTTCATTGTATATCTGATATTGCTTCATGTGATACACAAATTATTCTAATAATGCTGTATGTCTTGAAATTAACCTCAATAATAAAAAAAAAGAATTAAAAAAAAAAAGTTATAAGGGCTCAAAGATATGAGATGTCAGGCTTTAACATCAGATACATTCATATACATGTCTAAAGATGTATATCTATGTATGTTTGAATGTGTGTATATATATATGTGTATGTATGTATTTATATGGGTATATATGTATTTACAGACATCTTGTATGTATGTATAAATATGTATTTATGAATAGAAAATATTCTTCTATGGGAAGAACATTGGAATGTGAAATATTTTCATGTCGGGTTAGCACACATGAGAATATGAGATCGGGTTTGCGCAACAGTAAGGTTTTTTTTTTCTCCATTGACTTCTATGGGATAATATATGAACACGCATGCGATATTCTAGGTTCGGCTTTTTGCACTCGTCGGGGTATCGTAAGAGCGAATACAGTTTACTTTTAACTCATAATATGAGCGCAACTCGACGAGCACAAAAAGCTTACATCTAGCGCAATTAATGGGACCGTTAATTAGCACTCCACTTGTAATATGGCCCATAATATAGCAGCATTAACCAAAGTAGCTTTTATTGGATTACTGTATCCAACTATGTTTCACTATTTCAAATGGAAAATAAAAAGTAAGTCATTTCTTATTAACCGCTGTTGAGCACTTCCTGAAACATAAGATTCCAACCTCAATTAAAAGCATAAAGGGCATATGCAATGTAATAATAGCAAGGCAAACACTATGTTTAAATTTTGATTGTAATTTTCTTGTTTCAAATGTCATGCCCATAGTTGGTAATCCATATTTCCCTGAATGTTTGAACAATAAAGTCTTTGTTGATTGGACAAAAAAAGGGTCTTTTGAAGACCTTAATACTATCAGATACTTTTCTTCCCTTAAACAATAATTTAACTTAAAGGGACATGAAACCTAATTTTTTTCTTTCATGATTCAGATAGAGAATACAATTTTAAACAACTTTCCAATTTATTTCTATTATTTAATTTGCATCCTTCTCTTGTTATCCTTTGCTGAAAGGTTTATCTTGGCAAGCTCAGGAGCTGCAAAGAAACTAGGTTCTAGCTGCTGATTGGTGGCTGCATATATATATACACCAATTGTCATTGGCTCACCCATGTGTTTAGTTGGAAACAAGTAGTGCATTGCTGCTCCTTCAACAAATAATACCAAGAGAATGAAACAAATTAGATAATAAAAGTAAATTAGAAAGTTGTTTAAAATGGTATTCTCTATCTGAATCATGAAAGAAAAATGTTGGGTTTCATGTCCCTTTAAATAATTCGGACGTTTACACTTTTTTACAAGTGTATCACCCGTTATACTCTTTAATTTAAATAAATGGACCTCAGTGGTTTTATAAAGGTATATGTCATGGTTCTTAATTTGTTTGAAAAAATTGGAAACGTTCAATCTCATACTGATACAACACCCTGTTACAAAAAAAGGAGAAAATGTATGAACAACAGATGGCAAACGCCTGGTACAGAGAGTTTATTTATGTAAGTACGCTGTCAATTAAAGTAGCCTCTTTAGAGCTACAAAAGATCTTTATCTGCTTCCTGGCGTGAGTCACAAACCAAACTCATTATTAGATACTATTTAACTCCGGTTGGAGTAATTAAGTGGAGTAAAAATAAGTTTATATCTTGCTGGAGGTGCTGTAGTCACGTAGGTAGACTGACACACGTATGGTGGCACTGAACTGGAATTAAATTATATTGGCAGGGGATACATCAAGAAATTGAGGTAGTTCTTTCTTGTTCTACCTTTAGATCCATTGATTTACCTGTTTAACAAACCCCCAAAGATAAAATGTCTTTTCCAGTTAAAACTTTTACATATTATGATCAGTAGTGCATGCCAGATTATACCTAGCTGTGGGAAAAGTCTATTATCCTGGAGATGCCAGTTCTCTTTGTTCTTGTCTCTAGGGGAAATATGGCTACCAAATCTCAGCTAGACTTGATACTTATTATTTAAACACTTACTATTAAAACGTATCAATTCAATAATAGGCTTTAATAATATAAGTCTAAAACACTAAAATAGAGTATATTTAACAATATAATAATGAAACAAATAATGTAACTATTCAGTGATTTTGTAACTTTTTCAGTGATTTGCCTTTTAGTTACTCATTATCAATAAAATCGTTATATATAAACTTAGAATGGTAATCAATCTATTGTCACTGATTTACCTTCTATATAGCCTTGAGATATCGTAACAACAATACTTGAGTGCTACCTTAGATGGATAATATTGCCTTATGAATATACTGATTTTTTCTCACCTTAGTGTCTCAGGGAGTATGGTAGAAAGCTAGTATTCTCTAGTTCTTTCCTTATTTGTATCAGAATCTCCCCGGCTTCCTTGTGAGTGTGGTGCCGCTTCACAGTTCACTGAACCTTGAAGAGTGTTTCAGACAACAAAAGTACTATAAAACAAAAGAAGAGAGAGCACAGCCACGACTCACGGTAAAAGTAGTTAATGATTCCACTTTGCGCATATACACATAATGCACTTACAAGAGTTCAATTGTCAAACCAAGTAACAGGAAGGTGATATGCTGCACCAAAGATGGGATACAGCATTCATTAGTTAAAGGCATCAATTCCTTTTTCATGGGGGATATTAGTGAAAATTCAGAAGTCTTGAAAAAGTCTGCAGAAGCCGGACGAAACGCGTAGACGTTAACAGATCAAGTCAACAACAGCATTGGTATAGCAGGACCTTAACCAACCACTGCACTTGGAAAAGAAAAAGCAGTTGAGCCCACACGCCGGAAACAGAGAGAAATAAAGAACCAGCAACAGCTGACGGAGATCTGAAAGCCGGGGACTGTGTGAGATTCTAGAGACGCTTGTTACAATTGAACTCTTGTAAGTGCATTATGTGTATATGCGCAAAGTAGAATCATTAACTAGTTTTACCGTGAGTTGTGGCTGCACTCTCTCTTCTTTTGTTTTATTATTTAAAGGGATACTAAACCCACATTTTTTATTTCATGATTCAGATAGAGCACGCAATTTTAAGCAACTTTCTTCTTACCACCTATTATCAATCTCTCTTTGTTCTCTTGCTATCTTTATTTGAAAAGCAGGAATGCAAAAGCTTGGGAGCCAGCCCATTTTTGGTTCAGCACCTGGGTTGCGCTGGCTGATTGGTGGCTACATGTGGATAAAAGATAGCATAAGAACAAAGAAAAATTTATAGTAGGAGTAAATTAGAAAGTTGCTTAAATTTGCATGCTCTATGGCATATTGAAATAAAAAATGTGGGTTTAGTATCCCTTTAATAAAGTTTATCTGAGAAGATTATATAGCCAAAAGATAGCAAGTTGCATTGCTTGTCAAACAGATAATATAAATCCTATTGAATGTATATCCAAAAAAAAAATCATATTATTGGTTGTTTACATAATTATTTGAAAGTATCAAACACTTTTGTACTTGTAGTAAATTGCATCATCAAAAGTTGTCCTAAAATAAAAATAAAATATGAAATCATTTTTGGCTAAACAATATTATATATGATAAAATTATCCTTCAGAAAAGGCATGTATTTATTTTATACAATCGTTCTACTAGAGATAGAGATTTCTCAACACAATGACACTTTGTGCTAGGCAAAATTATATTTTTACTATGGAAGAATTCGAACCAAGTATCTCTGAAATACAACTACAGGCTATTTTAGAACAGATAGATATGCTCAATCAAAAAAAAATTAAAATAATCTTAGAAAATACTTTTTGGAAATGGCTGAAATTAATACAGCGCTACCCTAATAAGTGTCTCATCTACAATTTGTATCCAATATTTTGGAGACGTAGAATTAAAGGGACATTAAACCCAACGTTTTTCTTTCTTGATTTAGGTAGAATATACAATTTTAAACAACTTTTACAGTTTACTTCTATTATCAAATTTGCTTAATTCTCTTGGTATCATTTGTTGAAGGAACAGCAATGCATTACTGGTTTCTAACTGAACACATGAGTGAGCCAATGACAATCGGTATATATATATATATATATGCAGCCACCTAGAACCTAGGTTCTTTGTTCCAAATGAGCTTTCCTAGATAAACCTTTCAGCAATGAATAACAAGAGAAGGAAGCAAATTAAATAATAGCAGTACATTGAAAAGTTGTTTAAAATTGTTTAAACTGTCTAAATTATGAATGTTTCATTATGACATTACTGTCCCTTTAAGTTAAAAAATTAAATAATGGTGTTGCAACTTTGGCCTCTTGGTCTACTTGGATTAATGAGCTGGATGGAGAGTTCAGTGGGGAGAGACTGAGATAAAAAAAAAATTTCTTCCCTATCGCCTAGATTTAGAGTTCTGCGTTAGCCATCAAAAGCAGCGTTAAGGGGTCCTAACGCTGCTTTTGGCCGCCCGCTGGTATTTAGATGCATGATTAAGGAAGTTCTACTTCCGAAACGTCGCTATTTGTTCCTGTGTGATACATAAATAAAAGGTTTTATTCTGCTGTCACTCTCCTGTGGATTTTTGAATATTTGGCTGGAGCTTTGAGTGAGGCTCTTGAGTGACTTTGCAGTTCGCTGACTGCTGTAGTGCTGGATTGGACTTTGTTTGTTCCTGGTATTTAGAGTCAGCCAGGAAAGGGTCTAACGCTCACTTTCAAGCCGCGACTTTTCCATACCGCAGATCCCCTTACGCAAATTGCGTATCCTATCTTTTCAATGGGATCTTCCTAACGCCGGTATTTAGAGTCTTGGCTGAAGTGAGCGGTAGACCCTCTACCGACAAGACTCCAGCCGCAAAAAAAAAGTCAGTAGTTAAGAGCTTTATGGGCTAACGCCGGTTTATAAAGCTCTTATCTACTGTGCTCTATAGTACACTAACACCCATAAACTACCTATGTACCCCTAAATCGAGGTCCCCCCACATCGCCGCCACTATAATAAATATTTTTAACCCCTAATCTGCCGACCACACACCGCTGCCACCTACATTATCCCTATGAACCCCTAATCTGCTGCCCCTAACATCACCGACACCTACATAATATTTATTAACCCCTAATCTGCCCCCCCAACGTCGCCGCCACCTAACTACACTTATTAACCCCTAATCTGCCGTCCGGACTTCGCCGCAACTCTAATAAATGTATTAACCCCTAAAGCTAAGTCTAACCCTAACACCCCCCTAAATTAAATATAATTTTAATCTAACAAAATAAATTAAATCTTATTAACTAAAGTATTCCTATTTAAAACTAAATACTTACCTGTAAAATAAACCCTAATATAGCTACATTATAACGAATAATTATATTGTAGCTATTTTAGGATTTATATTTATTTTACAGGCAACTTTGTATTAATTTTAACTAGGTACAATAGCTATTAAATAGTTATTAACTATTTAATAGCTACCTAGTTAAAATAATTACAAAATTACCTGTAAAATAAATCCTAACCTAAGTTACAATTAAACCTAACACTACATTATCAATAAATTAATTAAATAAATTAGCTACAATTACATACAATTAAATAAACTAAACTTAATCACAAAAACCCCCCACTAAATTATAAAAAAATAAAAAAAAGATTACAAGAATATTAGGCTAATTACACCTACTCTAAGCCCCCTAATAAAATAAAAAAGCCCCCCAAAATAATAAAGGTCCCTACCCTATTCTAAATTAAAAAGTAACCAGCTCTTTTACCAGCCTTTAAAAGGGATTTTTGCGGGGCATGCCCCTAAGTAATCAGCTCTTTTGCCTGTAAAAAAAAATACAACCCCCCCAACATTAAAACCCACAACCCACATACCCCTACTCTAACCCAAACCCCCCTTAAATAAACCTAACACTACCCCCCTGAAGATCTCCCTACCCTGAGTCGTGTTCACCCAACCGGGCACCGATGGACCAAAAGAGGACATCCGGAGCGGCAGAAGTCTTCATCCTATCCGGGCAGAAGAGGACATCTGGACCGGCAGACATCTACATCCAAGCGGCATCTTCTATCTTCATCCATCCGGAGCGGAGCCATCTTCTTCCAGCCAACGCGGATCCATCCTCTTCAACCGACACCTACTCGCCAAATGAAGGTTCCTTTAAATTACGTCATCCAAGATGGCGTCCCTCGAATTCCGATTGGCTGATAGGATTCTATCAGCCAATCGGAATTAAGGTAGGAAAAATCTGATTGGCTGATTAAATCAGCCAATCAGATTCAAGTTCAATCCGATTGGCTGATCCAATCAGCCAATCAGATTGAGCGCGCATTCTATTGGCTGTTCCGATCAGCCAATAGAATGCGAGCTCACTCTGATTGGCTGATTGGATCAGCCAATCAGATTTTTCCTACCTTAATTCCGATTGGCTGATAGAATCCTATCAGCCAATCGGAATTCGAGGGACGCCATCTTGGATGACGTCATTTAAAGGAACCTTCATTCGGCGAGTAGGCGTCAGTTGAAGAGGATGGATCCACGTCGGCTGGAAGAAGATGGCTCCGCTCCGGTCCAGATGGATGAAGATAGAAGATGCCGCTTGGATGAAGATGTCTGCCGGTCCGGATGTCCTCTTCTGCCCGGATAGGATGAAGACTTCTGCCGCTCCGGATGTCCTCTTTTGGTCCATCGGTGCCCGGCTGGGTGAACACGACTCAAGGTAGGGAGATCTTCAGGGGGGTAGTGTTAGGTTTATTTAAGGGGGGTTTGGGTTAGAATAGGGGTATGTGGGTGGTGGGTTTTAATGTTGGGGGAGTTGTATTTTTTTTTACAGGCAAAAGAGCTGATTACTTAGGGGCATGCCCCGCAAAAAGCCCTTTTAAGGGCTGGTAAAATAGCTGGTTACTTTTTAATTTAGAATAGGGTAGGGACCTTTATTATTTTGGGGGACTTTATATTTTATTAAGGGGCTTAGAGTAGGTGTAATTAGCCTAATATTCTTGTAATATTTTTTTTTTTTGTAATTTAGTATTTGTTTGTTTTTGTAATTTAGTTTAGTTTATTTAATTGTATGTAATTGTAGGTAATTTATTTAATTATTTTATTGATAGTGTAGTGTTAGGTTTAATTGTAACTTAGGTTAGGATTTATTTTACAGGTAATTTTGTAATTATTTTAACTAGGTAGCTATTAAATAGTTAATAACTATTTAATAGCTATTGTACCTAGTTAAAATAAATACCAAGTTGCCTGTAAAATAAATATAAATCCTAAAATAGCTACAATATAATTATTCGTTAAATTGTAGCTATATTAGGGTTTATTTTACAGGTAAGTATTTAGTTTTAAATAGGAATACTTTAGTTAATAAGATTTAATTTATTTCGTTAGATTAAAATTATATTTAACTTAGGGGGGTGTTAGGGTTAGACTTAGCTTTAGGGGTTAATACATTTATTAGAGTAGCGGCGAGGTCCGGCTGGCAGATTAGGGGTTAATACTTGAAGTTAGGTGGCGGCGACGTTGGGGGGGGGGCAGATTAGGGGTTAATACTATTTATTATAGGGTTTGCGAGGCGGGAGTGCGGCGGTTTAGGGGTTAATAACTTTATTATAGTAGCGGCGAGGTCCGGTTGGCAGATTAGGGGTTAATAAGTTTAGGTAAGGTAGCGGCGACGTTGGGGAGGGCAGATTAGGGGTTAATAAATATAATATAGGGATTGGCGATGTTAGGGGCAGCAGATTAGGGGTACATAGGTATAATGTAGGTTGGAGCGTTGCCCGGAGCGGAAGATTAGGGGTTAATAGTATAATGCAGGTGTCAGCGATAGTGGGGGCAGCAGATTAGGGGTTAATGAGTGTAAGGTTAGGGGTGTTTAGACTCGGGGTTCATGTTAGGGTGTTAGGTGCAGACTTAGAAAGTGTTTCCCCACAGGAAACAATGGGGCTGCGTTGGGAGCTTAACGCTGCTTTTTTGCAGGTGTTAGGTTTTTTTTCATCCCAAACTGCCCCATTGTCTCCTATGGGGGAATCGTGCACGAGCATGTTTTGCCAGCTTACCGCTACCGTAAGCAACGCTGTTATTGAGAGTTGAAGTGGCGGTACATTCGGGTCAACGCACCCTTTTTGGAGCCTAACGCAGCCCTTCAGACAACTCTAAATACCAGCGTTGTCTTAAGGGTGCTTTGGGAAAAAAAGCTGCGTTAGCTACGCGGGTCTTTCCCGACAAAACTATAAATCTAGTCTTTTCTGTTTTTCTTTGGGAGGCTTTTTGCCTCTAGGTTTCTTGATGATATATTTGAAAAAAATATTGAAGCTCAGCTAAATTATATATATTGTTGTAATTTCATAAGTTTTACCCTAAAATCGATTATTTGCACTTATTGTATTTGTTTTTTATCAAAGTTTGCTAGAAAAAGATGCAATAAATTATATCACTTGAATTATATTTTAATTGAAATAATAGTATTTATGTAACTTTTTCTTGTGTAAAGGTATTATGAAATTATCTGTAGCCTACTTTGCCTTTTATAGAACTGAGTGGAATCTAAATTGAGGTAAAAGAAATCAGTAAACTTATTATTTCAATAAACATTTTTGATTTAATATTTATTGATACACTTACTTTGCTATCTTACTATTTGTATAATGTTGTGCATCTGCATTCTGTATAGACATGTGCGTCTCGATTCGTTCCGAATCGAAATTCGGCCAAATTTGTGAAATTCGGAGATTCGGATCAATTCGAATTTCCGAATTACGGTAGTACCGAATCTACCGTATAAATCCGAATTAGTTCGGATTTATTTGTTACATTCGGATGGCCATGGATTACACTAGTATTGTACAGTATATTAGGTTATATCACTCTGCTATGGGTTACACCAAATATACAGTACATAATACTAGTCTAATACACAACACATCCCACCTAACACTTACCGAAATTCCGAATTTCCGAATCGAACTGAACCAAATCCAGACAAATTTATTTGAATCCGAATGAATCTGAAACGGACCCGAAACAAATTAAATTTTTCCGAATTCGAATCGATCCGAACCAAAATTCGAAAACATCCGAATCGATCTGAACCGAACCGAAACAAATTTTTCGGCCATGCACAAGTCTTTATGGTGTATATGTATAGAGTTGTAAAGTTGTGTTTATTTACTTTCGCTTGATTTCTGTTGTCAGATGTTGATATGCAATTATATATACTATGATGCACTTGCACAAAAAAACATTATATGTGATGGCATCTGATATTCAAAATCATGTGAATCATGCATAAAAGTAAAGGTGTTGTGGTGTTTGTTATTTTCATGGGGAGCTTATTAGTTAATGAGGCCCATTTATCAAGCTCCGTATGGAGCGTGATGCCCCGTGTTTCTGGCGAGTCTTCAGACTCGCCAGAAACAGCAGTTATGAAGCAGAGGTCTAAAGATCACTGCTTCATAACCTGTCCGCCTGCTCTGAGCAGCCGGACAGAGATCGCCACAATTCAACCTAAATGAGTACGATCGAGTTGATTGACACCCCCCTGCTGGCGGCCGATTGGCTGTGAGTCTGCAGGGGGTGGCGTTGCACCAGCAGCTCACAAGAGAATACGGAGAGCGTATTGCTCTCCGCATTCAGTGATGTCTGTCGGACCTGATCCGCACTGTTGGATCGGGTTCGACAGACATTTGATAAATAGGCCTCAATGTGTAAATTGCTGTATGACTATTCAATGTGAATAGATGTTTCATTCTTATTTTTTCTGTTTTAAATGTTATTGTTATTTTTAATTCAAATGTTACATTGAATATAGTAAAATATAAAATAGTGATTTACTTCTTTTTTTTTTCTAAACCAATAGTAGGTGCCTGCAACCTTTTATGGACACAGTACCATAATATAAACTGACCGTGCATAAAAGTCCCATTGTATTAAATTATGTTTAATATTTAACCCTTTAATGACTCGCGATCGCGAGATTTCAATGATGGTATTGGGTCAGGGGGGGCGACCCTATGACTCTAGGCACTCTAGACCGCCACCCCATCCGGGAAGCGCCGTGGCTTCAGGACAACCAAATGGCTAGAATGTTCTATTCCGTCCTAACAGCGCTAAAGCCTGGTCCGGTTAGGACGGATTAGAACGTGTAACGTCCTTAAAAGGTTAATAAATGAGCTAATAATAATGATAATAAAGAACAGAAAACAGATACGACCCTGGCCCTGCAGCTCATCTGTCAGCCATAGGCACGCATCAGATCAGAGGCCTAGACTTGCAGTTCTATTGTCAGCTATATTATGGTAGAAAATCTGAATATAGTAAATAAGTCAGAGGTGAAAACATACAAGTCCTGAGGTAAAAAGTTACTAGTTAGTCCACTCAATGTTAAAGATAAGAAAAAAGCTAACATTTCTTTCATGAAATTGGCAAGTGACGTACGGGATATACAATCCTACCAGGAGGGGCAAAGTTTCCCAAACCTCCAAATGCCTATAAATACACCCCTCACCACACCCACAATTCAGTTTTACAAACTTTGCCTCCTATGGAGGTGGTGAAGTAAGTTTGTGCTAAGATTTCTACGTTGATATGCGCTTCTCAGCATTTTGAAGCCCGATTCCTCTCAGAGTACAGCGAATGTCAGAGGGATGTGAAGGGAGTATTACTTATTGAATGCAATGGTTTTCCTCAAGGGGATCTATTTTAAAGGTTCTCTGTTATCGGTCGTAGAGATTCATCTCCTACCTCCCTTTTCAGATTGACAATATACTCTCATATTCCATTACCTCTACTGATAACCGTTTCAGTACAGGTTTGGCTATCTGCTATATGTGGATGGGTGTCTTCCAGTAAGTATGTTTTCATTACTTAAGACACTCTCAGCTATGGTTTGGCACTTTATGCATTAATATAAAGTTCTAAATATATGTATTGTACTTATATTTGCCATGAGTCAGGTTTATGTATATTTCCTTTTGCAGACTATCAGTTTCATATTTGGGAATAAACATACGGCTAGATTACGAGTTTTACGGTATGAGTGAAAAAGTAGCGCTATGGCTCTTTTTCACTTCTGCTGGTATTACGAGTCTTGAAGGTTTAGCTGCACCGCAGCTAACTACCACAGCTTTCAAAAAGTCCTTTTTTCAATGGGACTTCCTTTGCGCCGGTATTACGACTTTGCCTGGGAGGCCAAAAAGTGAGCAGTACAGCCAATACCGTCAAGATCCATAACGTAAACTGAAAGTCAGTATTCATGAGTTTTGCGCTACAAAACTGTAGCATTAAACTCATAACTAAAGTGCTAAAAAGTACACTAACACCCATAAACTACCTATTAACCCCTAAATCGAGGCCCTCCCGCATCACAAACATTAAAATAAAATTATTACCCCTAATCTGCTGCTCCGGAAATCGCTGCCACTATAATAAACTATAATAAACATATTAACCCCTAAACTGCCGCACTTCTGCATCGCAAACACTAGTTAAATATTATTAACCCCTAATCTGCCGTCCCTAACATCGCCGGCCACGTACCTACATTTATTAACCCCTAATCTTCCGCCCCCAACGTCGCCGCCACTATACTAAAGTTATTAACCCCTAACCCTAACACCCACTAACTTTAATGTAATTAAAATAAATCTAAATAAAACCTACTATTAATAACTAAATAATTCCTATTTAAAACTAAATACTTACCTATAAAATAAACCCTAAGCTAGCTACAATATAACTAATAGTATTTTTATTTCACAGGCAAGTTTGTATTTATTTTAACTAGGTAGACTAGTTAGTAAATAGTTATTAACTATTTACTAGCTACCTAGTTAAAATAAATTCAAATTTACTGTAAAATAAAACCTAACCTGTCTTACACTAAAACCTAACCTTACACTACAATTAAATAAATTACATTTATTAAATACAATTAACTAAATTACAAAAATAAACACTAAATTACACAAAATAAAAAATAATTTATCAAATATTTAAACTAATTACACCTAATCTATTAGCCCTATCAAAATAAAAAAGCCCCCCCCCCCCCCCCCCAAATAAAAAAGGGCATTTAGCTCTTTTTCCGCCCAACCCCTAAGCTAAAAATAAAATCCACCCAGATGGAGCCGCTCCATGCCGTATGGATGAAGATAGAAGATGCCCGTCTGGAGAACCACTTCTTGCCGCTTGGATGAAGACTTCTCCTGGCTTCTTTGAGGGCTTCTTGTCGCTTGGATGAAGACTTCTCACGGCTTCGTTGAGGATGGATGTCGGGTCTTCAAAAACTGTAAGTGGATCTTCGGGGGTTAGGTGTTTTTAAGGGTTTATTGGGTGGGTTTTATTTTTAGCTTAGGGTTTGGGCGGAAAAAGAGCTAAATGCCCTTTTAAGGGCAATGCCCATACAAATGCCGTTTACAGGGCAATGGGGAGCTTAGGTTTTTTAGTTAAGATTTTATTTGGGGGGTTTGGTTGTGTGGGTGGTGGGTTTTACTGTTGGGGGGGTGTTTGTATTTTTTTTTACAGGTAAAAGAGCTGATTTAATTGGGGCAATGCCCCGCAAAAGGCCCTTTTAAGGGCTACTGGCAGTTTAGTTTAGGCTAGGGTTTTTTTTTATTTTGGGGGGGCTTTTTTATTTTGATAGGGCTATTAGATTAGATGTAATTATTTTGAATATTTGATAATTTCTTTTTTATTTAGTGTAATTTAGTGTTTGTTTTTCTTGTAATTTAGTTAATTGTATTTAATAAATGTAATTTATTTAATTGTAGTGTAAGGTTAGGTTTTAGTGTAAGGCAGGTTAGGTTTTATTTTACATGTAAATTTGTATTTATTTTAGCTAGGTAGTTAGTAAATAGTTAATAACTATTTACTAACTAGTCTACCTAGTTAAAATAACTACAAACTTAGCTGTGAAATATAAATAAAACCTAAGATAGTTTATTTTATAGGTATTTAGTTTTAAATAGGAATTATTTAGTTATTAATAGTAGGTTTTATTTAGATTTAATTTAATTACATTAAAGTTAGTGGGTGTTAGGGTTAGGGGTTAATAACTTTAGTATAGTGGCGGCGACGTTGGGGGATGAAGATTAGGGGTTACTAACTGTAATGTAGGAGGCGGCGTCATTGGGGGCGGCAGATTAGGGGTTAATAAGTATAATGTAGGTGGCGGCGACATTGGGGGTGGCAGATTAGGGGTTAATAAGTGTAATGTAGGTGTCGGCTATGTCGGGGTGGCAGATTAGGGGTTAATAACTGTAATGTAGGTGGCGGCGATGTCGGGGGCAGCAGATTAGGGGTTAATAAGTGTAATGTAGGTGGCGGCGATGTCAGGTAGCGGCAAATTAGGGGTGTTTAGACTCGGGGTTTATGTTAGGGTGTTAGGTGTAAACATACATTTTGTTTCCCCATAGGAATCAATGGGGCTGCGTTACGGAGCTTTACACTCCTTTATTGCAGGTGTTAGTCTTTTTCTTTTACAAAGATATGACGAGTCCACGGATTTCATCCTTACTTGTGGGATATTAACCTCCTGCTAACAGGAAGTGGCAAAGAGCACCACAGCAGAGCTGTATATAAAGCCCCTCCCTTCCCCTCCACCCCCAGTCATTCTGTTTGCCTGTTTTATACTAGGAAGACATGGCAAAGTGAGGTTTTAGTTTTAGTTACTTCCAATCAATATTCTGGAACTGAGAGCAATATTCAATGCGCTTCAGGCAAGGCCTCAGTTGGCTTCAGCCAAATTCATCAGATTTCAGTCGGACAACATAATGACTTTGGCATATGTCAATCATCAGGGGGGAACAAGGAGTTCCTTAGCGATGATAGAAGTATCCAAGATAATCAGTTGGGCAGAGGCCCACTCTTGTCATCTGTCAGCGATCTACATCCCAGGGGTAGAGAACTGGAAAGCAGATTTTTTAAGTCGACAGACTTTTCATGCGGGTGAGTGGGAACTTCACCCGGAGGTATGTGCCTCATCTTCATTATTCATTGTTTATTCTGGAAAGCGTAGGGGTCAGAAAGCTAGGGCTACCTCTCTTTCTTTTTGGCTGAGAAGTATCATCCGCCTGGCATATGAGACTGCTGGACAGCAGCCTCCTGAAAGAATTACAGCTCATTCTACTAGGGCTGTGGCTTCCACATGGGCTTTTAAAAACGATGCATCTGTTGAACAGATTTGTAAGGCTGCAACTTGGTCGTCCTTTCACACTTTTTCCAAATTTTCCAAATTTGATACTTTTGCTTCTTCTGAGGCTATCTTTGGGAGAAAGGCTCTTCAAGCAGTGGTGCCTTCCGTTTAGGTTCCTGTCTTGTCCCTCCCTTTTATCCGTGTCCTATTGCTTTGGTATTGGTTTCCCACAAGTAAGGATGAAATCCGTGGACTCGTCATATCTTTGTAAAAGAAAACTAAATTTATGCTTACCTGATAAATTTCTTTCTTTTACGATATGACGAGTCCACGGCCCACCCTGTTCTTTTTAAGACAGTTTTTTTTTTTGTAAACTTCAGTCACCTCTGCACCTTTTTAGCCTTTCCTTTTCTCTTCCTATACCTTCGGCCGAATGACTGAGGGTGGAGGGGAAGGGAGGGGCTATATATACAGCTCTGCAGTGGTGCTCTTTGCCAGTTCCTGTTAGCAGGAGGTTAATATCCCACAAGTAAGGATGAAATCCGTGGACTCGTCATATCGTAAAAGAAAGTAATTTATCAGGTAAGCATCAATTTAGTTTTTTCAGCCGACTCTCCCCATTGATGTCTATGGGGAAAACGTGCACGAGCAGGTAAAACCAGCTCACCGCAGTGCTGGTATTGGAGTGCGGTATGGAGCCCAATTTTGCTTTATGCTGCAATATTGCCTGCTAAAGCCGGGTTTATGAAAACCTGTAATAGTAGCACTTAGGAATTTTTTTTTCTTACCTGGGGTATAGTCTTTTCTTAATTGACTGATTTTTCATTAAATTCTGCTGGCAAAATTAGGCTTGCGAGGGCGCAAAATGCCAGTTTATTGCATCATTTTTGGTGCGAGATTTTTTTGGCGCGAAGGTCCGATGACGCAAATTCGTCATTTCCGGCGTCTTAGTTGACGCTGAGTTCCTTGCACAAGGTTGCGTCTACAATGACGCAAGTGTGTCATTTCTGTATGTCATTTCTGGATGTTATTATTTAAAACCCCATTCCTATATGCCTCTTGCCTTTTTCTATGTCAGAGGGCTATGCTATTTGCATTTTTTTCCCATTCCTGAAACTGCCATATGAGGAAATTGATAATTTTGCTTTATATGTTGTTTTTTCTCTTACATTTGCAAGATGTCTCAATTTGATCCTGTCTCAGAAACCACTGTTGGAACCCTGCTGCCTGATAACAGTTCTACCAAAGCTAAGTGCATTTGTTGTAAATTTGTGAAGATTATATCTCCAGCTGTGGTATGTAATAGTTGCCATGATAATCTTTTACATGCAGAGAATGTGTCCATCAGTAATAGTACAATGCCTGTTGTTCCTTCAACATCTAATGCACAAGATATACCTGTGAATCTAAAAGATTTTATTGCTGATGCAATTCAGAAGGCTTTGTCTGCCATCCCTCCTTCTAATAAATGTAAAAGGTCTTTTTAAAACTTCTCATAATGTTGATGAAATTTCAAATGACCGACAACATACTTAATTATCCTCCTCTGATGAGGATCTATCTGATTTAGAAGATCCTTCCTCAGATATTGACACTGACAAATCTACTTATTTATTTAAAACGGAGTATATTCGTTCTTTGTTAAAAGAGGTGTTGATTACATTGGATATTGAGGAAACTAGTCCTCTTGATATTAAAACTAGTAAACATTTAAATTCTATTTATAAACCTCCTGTGGTTACTCCAGAGGTTTTCACAGTTCCTGATGCTATTTCTGATATGATTTCTAAGGAATGAAATAGGCCTGGTACTTATTTTATTCCTTCTTCAAGGTTTAAAAAATTGTATCCTTTGCCAGCAGTTAGATATCTAAGGAAAACTTATTTATATTCTGGCTATCTTCTCAGGCCTGCCATTTCTATGGCTGATGTTGCAGCTGCATCAACTTTTTGGTTGGAAAGTTTAGCGTAACAGGAAATGGATCCTGATTTGTCTAGCATTGTTTTTCGCTTGCTTCAACATGCTAATCATTTTATCTGTGATGCCATTTTTTTATATCATCAAAATTGATGTTAAATATATGTCTTTAGCTATTTTAGCTAGAAGAGCTTTGTGGCTCAAATATTGGAATGCTGACATGGTATCTAAGTCTAGATTACTATCTCTTTCTTTCCAAGGTAATAAGTTATTTGGTTTTCAGTTGGATTCGATTATTTCAACTGTCACTGGGGGGAAGGGAGTTTTTTTGCCTCAGGATAAAAGACCTAAGGGTAAATCAAAAGCTTCTAACCATTTTCGTTCATTTTGACAGAATAAGGAACAGAAACCTAATCCTTCCCCCAAAGAATCTGGTTCTAATTGTAAACCTTCTTCAAGTAGGAGTAAATCCAAACTGTTTAAGAAATCAAAGCCAGCCCCCAAGTCTGCATGAAGGTGCGGCCCTCATTCCAGCTCAGCTGGTAGGGGGCAGATTAAGATTTTTCCAAAACATTTGGGCAGATTCTGTCCAAAATCAATGGATTCACAGTATTGTCTCTCAAGGGTACCGAATAGGATTCAGAGAAGTTTTTTTCTCTCACACATCCCAGCAAATCCAGTAAAGGCTCAGCCTTTTCTGAAGTGTGTTTCAGACCTGGAGCTTTCAGGGGTAATCATACGAATTCCGTTTCAGGAACAGGGTTTATGGTTTTATTCAAATCTATTCATTGTCCCAAAGATAGAAAATTCATTCAGGCCAGTTCTGGATCTGAACATTTTAAATTGTTATGCAAGAGTGCAAACTTTCAAAATGGTGACTATAAGGACTATTCTGCCTTTTGTTCAGCAAGGGTATTATATGTCAACAATAGACTTACAGGATGCATATCTTCATATTCCGATTCATCCAGACCACTATCAGTTTCTGAGATTCTCTTTTCTAGACAAGCATTACCAATTAGTCGCTCTTCCATTTGGCCTAGCAACAGCTCCAAGAATCTTTTCAAAGGTTCTCGGTGCCCTACTCTCTGTTTCCTTATTTGGACGATATCTTGGTACTAGCTCAGTCTTTACATTCTGCAGAATCTCACACAAATCAACTAGTGTTGTTTCTTCAAAGACATGGTTGGAGGATCAATTTACCAAAAAGTTATTTGATTCCTCAGACAAGGGTCACCTTTTTAGGTTTCCAGATAGATTCAGTGTCCATGACTTACTCTGTCTCTAACAGACAAGAGACAATTAAAATTGGTTTCAGCTTGTTGGAACCTTCAGTCTCAATCATTCCCTTCAGTAGCTGTGCATGGAAGTTTTAGGTCTCGGGCGCGATCCCCTTTGCTCATTTTCTATGAGACCTTTGCAGCTTTGTATGCTGAACCAATGGTGCAGGGATTATACAAAGATATCACAATTAATATCCTTAAATCCCAATGTTCGACTCTCTCTGACTTGGTGGATAGATCATCATCATATAGTTCAAGGGGCCTCTTTTGTTCGTCCAACCTGGACTGTGATCACAACAGATGCAAGTCTTTCAGGATGGGGAGCTGTCTGGGGATCTTTGACAGTACAAGGGGTTTGGAAACCTCAAGAGGTGAGGTTACCAATCAATATTTTAGAACTCTGTGATATTTTCAGGGCTCTTCAGGTTTGGCCTCTGTTGAAGAGCAAACCGTTCATTTGTTTTCAGACAGGCAATATCACAACTGTGGCATATGTCAATCATCAGAGTGGGACTCACAGTCCCCAAGCTATGAAAGAACTATGTTGAATACTTGCTTGGGTGGAATCCAGCTCCTGTCTAGTTTCTGCGGTTCATATCCCATGTATAGACAATTTGGAAGCAGATTATCTCAGCCATCAGACTTTACATCCGGGGGAGTGGTCGCTCCATCCAGTTGTGTTTTCTCCGATTTTTCAGATGTGGGGTCTTCCAGAAATAGACTTCCATTCTAAATAAGAAACTACCCAGGTACCTGTCCAGGTCCAGGGATCCTCAGGCGGAAGCGGTGGATGCGTTAACAGTTCCTTGGTGTTACCAACCTGCTTATATTTTCCTGCCTCTAGTTCATCTTCCAAGAGTGATCTCCAAAATCATCATGGAACAATCGTTTGTGTTGCTGGTAGGTTTTGGTATGCGGATCTTGTTCGGATGTCCAGTTCCCAACCTTGGCCACTTCCATTAAGGCCAGACATATTCAGGCCCATTTATCAAGCTCCGTCTTCAGACTCGCCAGAAACACAACTTATGAAGCAGCGGTCTAAAGACCGCTGCTCCATAACCCTGTCCGCCTGCTCTGAACAGGCGGACAGGAATCGCCGGACATCAACCCGATCGAATACGATCGGGTTGATTGACAGCTCCCTGCTGGCGGCCAGTCAGCAGGGGGCTGGCGGCGAGTCAGCAGGGGACGGCGTTGCACCAGCAGCTCTTGTGAGCTGCTGGTGCAATGTTAAATGCAGAGAGCGTATTGCTCTCCGCTTTTAGCGAGGTCTTGCGGACCTGATCCGCAGTGTCGGATCAGGTCCGCAAGCCCTTTGATAAATGGGCCTGTCTGTCTCAAGGTCCATTTTTCCATCAGGATCTCAAATCATTAAATTTGAAGGTATGAAAATTGAACACCTGGTGCTTAGTCATAGAGGTTTCTCTGACTCAATGATTAATACTATGTTACAGGCTTGTAAATCTGTTTCTAGGAAGATTTATTATCGAGTTTGGAGGATTTATATTTCATGGTGTTCTTCTCATAAATTCTCCTGGCATTCTTCTAGAATTCCTAGAATTTTACAGTTTCTTCAGGGTGGTTTGGATAAGGGTTTGTCTGCAAGTTCCTTAAAGGGACAACTCTCTGCTCTTTCTGTTTTATTTCACAGGAAGATTGCTAAGCTTCCTGATATTCATTGTTTTGTACAGGATTTGGTCCATATCAAGCCTGTAATTAAATCAATCTCTCCTCCTTGGTGTCTTAATTTGGTTTTGAAGGCTTCACAGATTCCTCGGTTTGAGCCTATGTATTCTTTGGACATTAAACTACTTTCTTGGAAAGTGTTGTTCCTTTTGGCCATCTCTTCTGCTAGAAGAGTTTCCGAATTATCTGTTCTTTCTTGTGAATCTCCTTTTCTGATTTGCCATGATAAGGCAGTTTTGCGGACTTCATTTAAATTTCTACCCAAGGTTGTGAATTCTAACAACATTAATAGAGAAATTGTTGTCCCTTTTTTGTGTCCAAATCCTAAGAATTCTTTGGAGAGATCCTTACATTCTTTAGATATGGTAAGAGCTTTGAAATATTATGTTGAAGCTACTAAAGATTTCAGGAAGACTTCTAGTCTATTTGTTATCTTTTTTTGGTTCTAGGAAAGATCAGAAGGCTTCTGCCATTTCCTTGGCATCTTGGTTAAAGCTTTTAATTCATCAGGCTTATTTGGAGTTGGGTCAGGCCCCGCCTCAGAGAATTACAGCTCATTCTACTAGATCAGTCTCCACTTTGTGGGCTTTTAAGAATGAAGCTTCAGTTGATCAGATTTGCAAAGCAACAACTTGGTCTTCTTTGCATACATTTACTAAATTCTACCGTTTTGATGTATTTGCTTCCACGGAAGCAGTTTTTGGTAGAAAAGTTCTTCAGGCAGCTGTTTCAGTTTGATTCATCTACTTATGTTTAAGTTTTTTCTTTTTTCATTATGAGAATAAATTTATATTTTGGGTTGTGGATTTTTTTTTCAGCGAAAAATGGCTGTTATTATTTTTTTTTTTTTTATTTTTTTTATTAAATAATCTTTTATTGAGATTCGTGATATATAAACATCAGCAAATGGCGGGTTACATATTATACATAAACAAGATAGAATGTCTTCAATTAGTACAACACATGACAATTGCACAATACTTAATTAACAGTAGCTTGAGAACCTCGTTTTATAGAATTAAGAATAGAAATATTATGTTGAAGCTACTAAAGATTTCAGGAAGACTTCTAGTGGTTAAATCAAATGGTTACTCATGAACCAATTGATTTAGGAAACAATAATATTCTTAAGATGATAACCACACATAATATACATGTCAAAGTAAGGGATAACAGCGGGTAAACACCGCTTTAAAATGTGTAAATAACGGTACCCCTAATAAACAAATACTAAAATGGATGAGATCCAACAAAGGTCCACGTTAGTATAAAGGGGGGGGGGGCGAGGGTATTCTAAGAAAATGCCGAAGATAGGAGCCATATCTTGGAGGAGGGGGGGTTAGTCTATAGCATGTAGTATTGACACTGTTTGTGAAGTTAGTCCTAAATGTAAATAGCGTATGTGTAGTACACATCAAAGCCTTTGAGAGATATAGTAGCTTATGATATATATATGGCCATAACTGCAAATATATTAGGTATTAAGGCATCGTGTCCCAGACAACTGAACTATAAGATGGTAATATGGGGTATTATCCAAAATCCCCCACCTCCCTCGCCGGCTGAGGGAGATGCAGGCATAAAATGATCTAAATAGAGTAGGACTCAGCCTCAAGTAAAGTTAAAATATGTATAATAGGTACCAATCAGGCCCCAATATGTTAATCTATAACACATGTGACATTGTATGAACATAAAATATGGACTGGAACCCACAGTAGCATTCAGTACACATGGAAACATTATCATGCACATTACTAACATACTATACAGGATAATTTAGCTGCTGTGACAGAACAATATTATATATATTTTTAAACTTAAACATAATCAGGCTAATTATATAAATGTCCCTCAGCCGGAGGACGTGAAAACTTGAATAGAATATATGAGTCAATATAAACTATGTATAAGATATGCAGTGTGGATCTATGCATAACTGTCTAAACAAAAATCTATTAGGATCTGGTCTGAGAGCTATATATCCATACCTGTACAGGGAAGTTAAGGTTCAAACTAATCTTAAGTAAACATAGACCTTCAGGGAAATATAACATTGAACCAAGTAGATAATAATAAACAGGCACCCCTTTAGTAGCTAGTGTTTTAATTGCTAAAAAAAACAAAAAAACTTTTAAAAGGTGCACATAAAAACATGTAGCGTCAGTAGCTCATAGCAGAAATGAAACCACAAAATACTTGAGGACATCTTAGTCTTTAAACAGCTAAACAAACATATGGAGTAAGCTAGCGGCGTATGTGACATGAAAGGCAGCTGCAAGATGGCCGAATCTAGCCTACTCCCGACTTAGACCTTGTCTGTACATAACAGCATCCAGTAAGATTCTCGTGTGTGATGGGGTCCAAACCCCTGATCCACAGTACCTGTTGGCCACTCGGTACATCAATAAGAAACAGCCAAAGTGTAAAAAATCTGCCATTCCGCTCCCCAAGTCTCTTGAGTAAGTTGTGGAAAGTTCCCTGCACTCGCCCGCAGGGACCGGCCGCATCCCCCCGGAGCATGCCCAGAGACAGGTCAGCAGACTGCTGTTGGACTCGAGGGTCCTGGCTGGAAGGCAAAAGATGTTGCAAAAGCTTCCGTCTAATGGACGGAGTAAAGTTTTTCAGTGGCCGCATAACTTTATTGAAGCGTGATGGGCTGTCATCGTTGCGCAATGGAGTTCCGCTAGCCACCTTGATAACCGTGGCACAAACCTCAGTCTTTCTGCTCATCTCCGCCAGGTGCGGTGCAATGAGTAACCTTGCAGACAGCTCCGGAGGCACAGTGTCACAGGGTGTGTAAAGGATGGAGCTTTCTTGTAAGTACACGTACTCTCCTTGGGCGCATAAGTCCCCGAATAGCTGTGCCGGTGCAATAACTTTGTTTTGAGCACGCATAGATCTTTTAGCCTCCATTCCATAGCTATCGTGAGGTAGAGTGGATTTCATCGAGATACTGGTCGTTCTAGTCAGAAATTCTCCCGCCACCACACTTATCGGTTGCTCTTGTGAAAGGTGCTCTTTGCTAGTCAAAAGTTTTGTATTATCCCATCTGACTTGCGACGGGATCGCTTGCTGCTCCATAATGGACCTTAGGTAGGCTTATATTATCCTCATAGCCAGCAACCAGTTGTAGATTAAGCTGCCACAGTGCCTCATAAATAGCTGTAGAGCCTACCTCCATATCTGACGCCATAGCTTTAGCAGTTGGCAATGATAAGTAGGGTGAATAACTGATTTAAACAAAGCGTAAAGTGAATTACTAACAGTGCAAGAACAGCCCTGCTTGTTCACTATTAGAATTGGGGCAAATTGCAGGGAATAAATTGCAATTTGCCGTTATTTTAATGAAATCTTTGCAGGAGCTCTCTGAAGCACGTCTTCCCTGCTTGGCAGTTGGCTCTGCCCCCCGGCTGTTATTATTTTATCTCTCCCTCTCTAGTGACTCTTCTGTGGAAATCCACATTTTGGTTAATACTATCCCATACATCACTAGCTCATGGACTCTTTCCAATTACATGAAAGAAAACATATTTATGTAAGAACTTACCTGATAAATTAATTTCTTTCATATTGGCAAGAGTCCATGAGACCCATCCTTTTTATGGTAGTTATGATTTTTTGTATAAAGCACAATTATTTCCAAATTCCTTTGTTGATGCTTTTTACTCCTTTCTTTATCACCCCACTACTTGGCTATTCATTAAACTGAAGTGTGGGTGTGGCGAGAGGTGTAATTTATAGGCATTTTAAGGTTTGGGAAACTTTGCCCCTCCTGGTAGGATTTTATATCCCATACGTCACTAGCTCATGGACTCTTGCCAATATGAAAGAAATGAATTTATCAGGTAAGTTCTTACATAAATTATGTTTTTAACTCTGCCACAGAAGCTGAGGAGCATGCACGTGACTTTACCATAGGTTTTTCCCAATCATTTTTACAGTCTCAACATGAAAATCTTAATTTCAAACATTGAATATTGTACTCTTATGCTCTTATTTAATAATTTTGATTAATCTGACAGTTTAATGCCCTTACTCCCACTGTGTCTTGAGAAATAGAATTCACAGATTTGCAGAAAGTTGTTGAGTGTATAAAGCTAGATTGTGTAAATGAAGACGATTTGTATGAAACATTTTGTTGTACCAAACTGTATCAAAGTTTAAAATATAGCATTATTTCATGAACTATTTTATAATTTGTCAATTTTCCTACCTTACCTGACATTTAACTATTGCTCTGAAGTTATGAGCCAAAACCTACAGCTACAGGGGGGAGCTGCTTTCTACAGGGAGTGTGGACAACCAGAACTCCGGCATTCAGCTTTCCATACCAGGTACATAAGCAAAGTCTTCTCCGCTCACATAAACATGGTGGGACTCTGGATGCAGAGAATTGGCATTGGATAGATGGGACTGTGTCAAAAGGGGTATGCCGATCATCTCATATCTCTATTACTAAATTTCTGAGGTACTGGATGTAACTCTAGTAACTTAAATTGGCAAGCCTTCAGAACACAATTTCACTTTATAACCTTCACAGTGTAGTCAATTGATATTTCAGTTTACTGAATAATATGATGGCTACATGCCTGATATAGTTTTCAATACTGTTTATCTGTAAATCCTATTTTCATACAGAATATCCAACTCATTGTATTATATTTCAAAATCAAAACTAAGATTAGATAGAGCCCTTTTAGCAGGCTAATGGATAGAAAACTATACTATCTATACCAGCTTGAAACTTATCTCTATATATTCTGAAACAAATGTTAAGCTCATTTTGATTATTCTTGAAGGAGATGCCTACAAATGAAAGAAGTATGGGTAATACAAGCATAGTTCAGAGCTAATGCACCTTAGTTATCCCTCTGACCTTCTGGAGATCTCTCCAGAAAGCTTAATGCAACTATACTTTAGCTATGTGCTGCTTTGCTAATAATACTATTATAGAGATTATACATGAGGAATGTTGTTTAAATCAGATGTTCGCTTTATACTTATTGAAATGCAAGTCTGTCAAAAGATCTGAGAAAAGGAGGCAGTCAGCAGAAGCTTAGATACAAGGTAATCACAGAGGTAAAAAACATAATTTATGTAAGAACTTACCTGATAAATTCATTTCTTTCATATTAGCAAGAGTCCATGAGCTAGTGACGTATGGGATATACATTCCTACCAGGAGGGGCAAAGTTTCCCAAACCTTAAAATGCCTATAAATACACCCCTCACCACACCCACAATTCAGTTTAACGAATAGCCAAGAAGTGGGGTGATAAGAAAAAAGTGCGAAAGCATATAAAATAAGGAATTGGAATAATTGTGCTTTATACAAAAAAATCATAACCACCACAAAAAAGGGCGGGCCTCATGGACTCTTGCTAATATGAAAGAAATGAATTTATCAGGTAAGTTCTTACATAAATTATGTTTTCTTTCATGTAATTAGCAAGAGTCCATGAGCTAGTGACGTATGGGATAATGACTACCCAAGATGTGGATCTTTCCACACAAGAGTCACTAGAGAGGGAGGGATAAAATAAAGACAGCCAATTCCTGCTGAAAATAATCCACACCCAAAATAAAGTTTAATGAAAAACATAAGCAGAAGATTCAAACTGAAACCACTGCCAAAAGTACTTTTCTACCAAAAACTGCTTCAGAAGAAGAAAATACATTAAAATGGTAGAATTTAGTAAAAGTATGCAAAGAGGACCAAGTTGCTGCTTTGCAAATCTGATCAATCGAAGCTTCATTCCTAAACGCCCAGGAAGTATAAACTGACCTAGTAGAATGAACTGTAATCCTTAGAGGCGGAGTTTTACCCGACTCGACATAAGCATGATGAAATAAAGATTTCAACCAAGATGCCAAAGAAATGGCAGAAGCTTTCTGGCCTTTTCTAGAACCGGAAAAGATGACAAATAATACAAAGCTCTAACAGCATCCAAAGAATGCAATGATTTCTCCTAGAATTCATAGGATTAGGACATAATGAAGGAACCACAATTTCTCTACTAAGGTTGTTAGAATTCACAACCTTAGGTAAAAAATTCAAAAGAAGTTCGCAGCACCGCCTCATCCTGATGAAAAATCAGAAAAGGAGACTCACAAGAAAGAGCAGATAATTCAGAGACTCTTCTGGCAGAAGAGATGGCCAAAAGAAACAAAACTTTCCAAGAAAGTAATATAACGACCAAAGAATGCATGGGTTCAAAAGGAGGAGCTTGAAAAGCCCCCAGAACCAAATTCAAACTCCAAGGAGGAGAAATTGACTTAATGACAGGTTTTATACGAACCAAAGCTTGTACAAAACAATGAAATATCAGGAAGATTAGCAATCCTTCTGTGAAAAAAGAACAGAAAGAGCAGAGATTTGTCCTTTCAAGGAACTTGCGGACAAACCTTTATCTAAACCATCCTGAAGAAACTGAAAAATTCTCGGTATTCAAAAAGAATGCCAAGAAAAAATGATGAGAAAGACACTAAGAAATATAAGTCTTCCAGACTCTATAATATATCTCACTAGATACAGATTTACGAGCCTGTCACTTAGTATTAAACACAGAGTCAGAGAAACCTTCTTTGACCAAGAATCAAGCGTTCAAACTCTAGACCTTAAAATTTAAGGATTTGAGATCCTGATGGAAAAAAAGGACCTTGCGACAGAAAGTCTAGTCTTAACGGAAGAGTCCACAGCTGGCAAGAGGCCATCCGGACAAGATCCGCATACCAAAACCTGTGAGGCCATGCTGGAGCTACCAGCAGGACAAACGAGCATTCCTTAGAATCTTGGAGAATACTCTTGGAAGAAGAACTAGAGGCGGAAAGATATAGGCAGGATGATACTTCCAAGGAAGTGATAATGCATCCACTGCCCCCGCCCGAGGATCCCAGGATCTGGACAGATACCAGGGAAGTTTCTTGTTTAGATGAGAAGCCATCAGATCTATTTCTGGGAGTTCCCACATTTGAACAATCTGAAGAAATACCTCTGGGTGAAGAGACCATTCGCCCGGATGCAACGTTTGGCGACTGAGATAATCCGCTTCCCAATTGTCTATACCTGGGATATGAACTGCAGAGATTAGACAGGAGCTGGATTCCGCCCAAACCAAAATTCGAGATACTTCTTTCATAGCCAGAGGACTGTGAGTCCCTCCTTGATGATTGATGTATGCCACAGCTGTGACATTGTCTATCTGAAAACAAATGAACAACTCTCTCTTCAGAAGAGGCCAAGACTGAAGAGCTCTGAAAATTGCACGGAGTTCAAAAATATTGATCGGTAATCTCACCTCCTGAGATTCCCAAACCCCTTGTGCCATCAGAGACCCCCACACAGCTCCCCAACCTGTAAGACTTGCATCTGTTGAGATTATAGTCCAGGTCGGAAGAACAAAGAAGCCCCCTGAACTAAACGATGGTGAACTGTCCACCATGTCAGAGAGTGTCGTATAATCGGTTTAAAGATATTAATTGAGATATCTTTGTGTAATCCCTGCACCACTGGTTCAGCATACAGAGCTGAAGAGGTCGCATGTGAAAACGAGCAAAGGAGATCGCATCCGATGCGGCAGTCCTAAGACCTAAAATTTCCCATGCATAAGGCTACCAAAGGGAATGATTGTGACTGAAGGTTTTGACAAGCTGATATCAATGTTAAACTTCTCTTATCTGACAAGGACAGAGTCATAGACACTGAATCTATCTGGAAACCTAAAAAGGTTACCCTTGTCTGAGGAAACAATGAACTGATTGGTAAATTGATCCTCCAACCATGATCTTGAAGAAACAACACAAGTCGATTCGTATGAGATTCTGCGAAAATGTGAAGACTGAGCAAGTACCAAGATATCGTCCAAAAAAGGAAATACCAAAACCCTGTTCTCTGATTACAGACAGAAGGGCACCGAGAACCTTTGAAAAAAATTCTTGGAGCTGACGCTAGGCCAAACGGTAGAGCCACAACACTGGTAATGCTTGTCTAAAAAGAGAATCTCAGAAACTAAAAGTGATCTGGATGAATCGGAATATGCAGATATGCATCCTGTAAATCTATTGTAGACATATAATGCCCTTGCTAAACAAAAGGCAGGATAGTCCTACAGTTACCATCTTGAATGTTGGTATCCTTACATAACGATTCAATATAGATAGATCCGGAACTGGTCTGAAGGAATTGACCTTCTTTGGTACAATGAAGAGATAGAATAAAACCCCAGCCCCTGTTCCAGAACTGGAACTGGCATAATTACTCCAGCCAACTCTAGATCTGAAACACATTTCAGAAATGCTGAGCCTTTGCTGTGTTTACTGGGACACGGGAAAGAAAAAAATCTCTTTGCAGGAGGCCTTAACTTGAAGCCAATTCTGTACCTTAAAAGAAAACGTAAACTGCCCCATACCAGCTGAGCTGGAAAGAGGGCCGCACCTTCATGGGTATTTAGGAGCTGGCTACAGGTTTCTATAAGGCTTGGATATATTCCAAACTGGAAATGGTTTCCAAACTGATACCGCTCCTGAGGATGAAGGATCAGGCTTTTGTTCCTTGTTGTGAGGAAAGGAACGAAAATGATTATTAGACCTAAATTTACCTTAGATTTTTTTATCCTTTGGTAAAAAAGTTCCCTTCCCTCCAGTAACAGTTGAGATAATAGAATCCAACTGAAAAACGAATAATTTATTACCCTGGAAAGAAAGGGAAAGCAAAGTTGACTTAGAAGACATATCAGTATTCCAAGTTTTAAGCCATAAAGCTTTTCTAGCTAAAATAGCTAGAGACATATACCTGACATCAACTCTAATGATATCAAAAGATGGTATCACAAATAAAATTATTAGCATGTTATAGAATAATAATAATGCTATAAAATTATGATCTGTTACTTGTTGCGCTAAAGCTTCTAACCAAAAAGTTGAAGCTGCAGCAACATCCGCTAAAAATATAGCAGGTCTAAGAAGATTACCTGAACATAAGTAAGCTTTTCTTAGAAAGGATTCAATCTTCCTATCTAAAGGATCCTTAAATGAAGTACTATCTGCCATAGGAATAGTAGTACGTTTAGCAGGAGTAGAGACAGCCCCATTTAACCTTAGAGATTTTGTCCCAAAACTCTAATCTGTCAGATGGCACAGGATATAATTGCTTAAACGTTTAGAAGGAGTAAATGAATTACCCAAATTATTCCATTCCCTGGAAATTACTTCAGAAATAGCATCAGGGAGAGAAAACACTTCTGGAATAACTACAGGAGATTTAAAAACCTTATTTAAACGTTTAGATTTAGTATCAAGAGGACCAGAATCCTCTATTTCTAATGCAATTAATACTTCTTTAAGTAAAGAACGAATAAATTCCTTCTTGAACAAATACAAAGATTTATCAGCATCAACCTCTGAGACAGAAACCTCTGAACCAGAAGAACCATTATCAGTATCAGAATGATGATGTTCATTTAAAAATTCATCTGAAAAAAGAGAAGTTTTAAAAGACTTTTATGTATACTAGAAGGAGAAATAACAGACACAGCCTTCTTAATGGATTTAAAAAATAAAATCTCTTATGTTATCAGGAACACTCTGAAAATTAGATGTTGACGGAACAGCAACAGGTAATGTAACAGTACTAAAGGAAATTTTATCTGCATTAACAAGTTTGTCATGACATGCAATACAAACAACAGCTGGAGAAACAGATACCAAAAGTTTATAGCAGATACACTTAGCTTGGTAGCTCCAGCACTGGGCAGCGATTTTCCTGAAGTATCTTCTGACTCAGTTGCAACGTGGAACATCTTGCAATATGTAAAAGAAAAAACAACATATAAAGCAAAATTGATCAAATTCCTTAAATGACAGTTTCAGGAATGGGAAAAAAAATGCCAGTGAACAAGCTTCTAGCAACCAGAAGCAATAAATAATGAGACTTAAATAATGTGGAGACAAAAATGACGCCCATATTTTTTAGCGCCAAAAAAGACGCCCACATTATTTGGCGCCTAAATGCTTTTGGCGCCAAAAATGACGCCACATCCGGAACGCCGACATTTTTGACGCAAAAAAAGTCAAAAAATGACGCAACTTCCGGCGACACGTATGACGCCGGAAACAGAAAAAACATTTTGGCGCCAAAAAAGTCCGCGCCAAGAATGACGCAATAAAATGAAGCATTTTCTGCCCCCGCGAGCCTAACAGCCCACAGGGAAAAAGTCAAATTTTTTAAGGTAAGAAAAAATGATTGAAACAAATGCATTTATCCCAAGTATGAAACTGACTGTCTGAAAATAAGGAATGTTGAACATCCTGAGTCAAGGCAAATAAATGTTTGAATACATATATTTAGAACTTTATAAAAAAGTGCCTAACCATAGCTTAGAGTGTCACAGAAAATAAGCTTACTTACTTACCCCAGGACACTCATCTACATGTTGTAGAAAGCCAAACCAGTACTGAAACGAAAATCAGCAGAGGTAATGGTATATATAAGAGTATATCGTCGATCTGAAAAGGGAGGTAAGAGATGAATCTCTACGACCGATAACAGAGAACCTATGAAATAGACCCCGTAGAAGGAGATCATTGCATTCAAATAGGCAATACTCTCCTCACATCCCTCTGACATTCACTGCACGCTGAGAGGAAAACCGGGCTCCAACCTGCTGCGGAGCGCATATCAACGTAGAATCTAGCACAAACTTACTTCACCACCTCCATAGGAGGCAAAGTTTGTAAAACTGAATTGTGGGTGTGGTGAGGGGTGTATTTATAGGCATTTTAAGGTTTGGGAAACTTTGCCCCTCCTGGTAGGAATGTATATCCCATACGTCACTAGCTCATGGACTCTTGCTAATTACATGAAAGAAAGTATATTTCTATAACTGTGTTGGTTATGCAAAACTGGGGAATGGTAATAAAGAGATTAGCTATCTTTTAAACAATAACATTTTTGATGTTTAGTTTCAGTTTGTTTTTGTTTGTTTTTATAACTACTACATTTCTGGTGTGAGCATTTCAACATATTAAAGTGTTGTTTATTCCGGACTGGATGTTTCCAATATTGTTGATTGCTGCATTTCCATTATTAACTTTCATGTACACAACTTGACATATATTAAAAAAAAAGAATATACTTATTAAAAATCCAAGGCACTTATCTGTTGAAAAATAATATTGCCGGATGTAATGACATAAAGAGAGATACATTACCAAAACCAAACAGTCATGTTAAGCAAATAGTTTTAGACTGGCTTCAATTACCCTTTTCCTCAGATATAAATAAATATTTAATTCAATTAAAACACTTGATAAAAATAAATAAAGCATATGGTTTCCTAGTTGAGCAATATTAGAATTATATAACCATGGTTTATATCCATTGTTTATTTATCCATTCATATTATTTATAATTATCAAGAATGAATTTTCTACCATAGAAAATTCACAGAAAATTCTTACCATTGAACTGATATTTCTTATAACTGTAGTGCCAAAATAGAATGCAAATAGAAATAGAAATAGAACAACTGACCCTTGATTGATTGTGCACATTGCAGGCTTGGTCAGCAAAGTTTCTAAATGAAGCCCCAGTCTAGACAACCTGCACTTTTCTTGTATAAATTATATATTTTTTAAAATTGTTCTGACTGGAATCTCATCATACTGGGCAAATACTGTCTGGAGTGTTTTGTTATAGATCATGGACTGCCTTTTATGTGGCAAAATTAGCAGCTGCTGTAAAAAAAATCATAAGATTAGGCTGTATCTATAGGTTCATACATGTGAACCAGGAGCGCGTGGGGGGTGCTTTTAGATTTTGGTGCCTACAGGCACCTGGGCTGTAAATCTGGCCTTGTAAACAAACATGACTGAATGGAGAATACTTAAAAAGGTGAAAATAAACCCTTTAACAAGAAAAAGGGTTATGACAGCGCTAGTAAGTTAAAATAGAATAACTCAAATAATAACAAGTTAAAATGAATAATATTCAATATAAAAATATAGATTTATTACAATACGATAAAAAAATTGGCCATATAGAGCAAAGTACAAATACTTGCACTGATAAAAGTTTGTGGTAAGTAAAGTCTCTCTGTTGAGATGAGCAAGCTCCAATTCAGAACGCAAAAACACTGGGAGGTGGATCCTCTACAAACCAATATGCGTTTCAAGGAAATACTTAAAAAGGGAAAGAATATCTTAACATTTTCTCCCCTTTAATTTGTTCCCAATTATCCATTTTACTAGCTGGAGTGTATTATATTGTTTACAAGTAGCTCCTTTAGCCTTGTTTTGACATTTGAAATAATTGATTTTGCCTGTGATATCCCTACCTATACTGAAAGTTTCTAGACTTAAGAATAGGCTATTGACAAGCTATGTAAGATATATGAAGCATTTGTGTGTACACAAAGTAATAAAATAAGAGATCTGATTTTACCTACATGCTCAACCCACTGTAATAGGCTACGGTTTCAAAGCAAAAACCCAGCTATTTTATATACACAAATAAACCTGAAAATCCAATTTCTCATACATTTTTATACTCTGCAGCTGGCATAACAAGTCATTGGAAATACATTAAGGGAAAAACTATTTTACAGTTTACTGTTTATTTAAATCCCAATCACAAAAATGCAATTAGCAAGATAAACCCTGTTGCAAAAGGCAAGCATACTGTACTTTACAATTCCAGACATTTGAATATGAAATAAAGACAAACATATAAAAAGAGTGGAATTGCTAAACATCATTTCTGGTAGTGATTTAAATGTTCTCACATTTTGTGCAGATCGCTTTAGCTGTAAGGGATATTACAAATCTGTTTATTAAATACATATGTAAATGTCTGACCTTCCCACTAATAAGGGACTCTACAATAGTGCAGAATATTGGTTTAATTAATCTAGACCATATATTGTTATATACAGTGGATATAAAAAGTCTAAACACTTTTATGAATTTGCAGGTTTTTGAAAATTCATAATTCATAATGTCAGACTTTTTTCATCTGTAATGTGATCTTCCCACAAACAAAAATCCAGAGGGAAAAAAAAGATAATTCTCAGGAACATTTTATATAACTGCATAAGTCTGCACCACCCAACAGATACTTTGTGGAAGCAGGTTTTGTATTTATTACAGCAGCAGGTCTTTGTAAATAGGTCTCAATTAACTTTGCACATCTAGAATTTGGGAATTAATCCCACTCTTCAAGTTCCTTCAAAATACAAGGTGATCTCCCGTCTAAAGCTCTCTTTAGGTTATTCAACATGTTTTAGATGGAATTGAGGTCTGGGCCTCTAGTTATCATGGTCTGGCGGACCTGATCCGACACTGCGGATCAGGTCCGCCAGACCTCGCTGAATACGGCGAGCAATACGTTCGCCGTATTCAGCATTGCACCAGCAGCTCACAAGAGCTGCTGGTGCAACGCCGCCCCCTGCAGACTCGCGGCCAATCGGCCGCCAGCAGGGGGTGTCAATCAACCCGATCGTACTCGATCGGGTTGATTTGCGGCGATGTGTATCCGCCTGCTCAGAGCAGGCGGACAGGTTATGAAGCAGTGGTCTTTGTGACCGCTGCTTCATAACTGCAGGCTCGCCAGAAACACGGGGCATCATAATCCTAAATATGCCCCCTGGGCTCTTACTGGGCCATTCCAAGACTTTGATTTTCCTTTTCTGCCTTGGACAACTAGGATGTGCCAAAGAAACTGTTTGTTGGAAAATCACATTACAGATGGAAAAAGTCTGACATTTACATTGTTGTTATTTCAAATATCTGCAATGTCATAGTCTAGTGTGTAGGCTTTTTTATTTGCACTGTACATCTAAAATGGTGCCTGTGGCTATTTTAGAGTGTATTGCACATATGCAAGATAAAATAATTATTTCAATTTGTTTTTAAATACTGTCAAACATGTTGAAAAGTCAAGTTTTGCATTTTATCAACAACCTTTGTGTGTTAAATTTGATGTGCAAAACTCAGGGTCCGGATTGGGATCACCAAAGGCATTGCTATCCAGTAGGTGATTTTCCTACTATATGCAGAACTATGTAATATAGGGATAGCAATAACTTTTAAAAAAAAGATTTGAAAGTATAGATTTACACACCCGAAATTTTACTTACCATTCATGTATAAACATCTTCTTTGAGGTTGCATTTTTTTTTAGAAAAGGACTAGCTTGCTGTTGCACCGTTCAAATAAAACATATTATCTTATCTTGACTGGAGATATAGGCCTCAATTTATCAAAGTCTGGAGGACCTGATCCGACAGTGCGGATCAGGTCCGCCAGACCTCGCTGAATACGGAGAGCAATACGCTCTCCATATTCAGCATTGCACCAGCAGCTCACAAGAGCTGCTGGTGCAACGCCGCCCCCTGTAGACTCCCGGCCAATCGGCCGCCAGCAGGGAGGTGTCAATCAACCCGATCGTACTCGATCGGGTTGAATTCCGGCGATGTTTGTCCGCCTGCTCAGAGCAGGCAGACAGGTTATAAAGCAGCGGTCTTTAGACCGCTGCTTCATAACTGGTGTTTCTGGTGAACCTCCAGGCTCGCCAGAAACACGGGCCTCAAGCTCTATCCGGAGCTTGATAGATAGGCCCCGTGGTATCAAGTAGAGTTGTCACTGATGCCTACCGTAAACCCACAGCGGGCAGTACCATCTTGCATGCAAAAATCCTGTCACCTACCACACCTAATTCGCTCTATACCCAGGGGCCAGTTTGTATGCGTGAGGCGAAACACAAATTCTGATGAGACCTTTGCGAATCAAGTAACATCACTTACTGACAGGTTGAAAAAGAGGGGTTACAGTGAGAAGACCCTAACAGATTCTCTTAAAGGGACACTGAACCCAATTTTTTTCTTTCGTGATTCAGATAGAGCATGCAATTTTAAGCAACTTTCTCATTTACTCCTATTATCAATTTTTCTTCCTTCTCTTGGTATCTTTATTTGAAAAAGAAGGCACCAAAAATGAACCGGCATCTAAACTTACATTCTTGCATTTCAACTAAAGATACCAAGAGAATGAAGAAAATTTGATAATAAGAGTAAATTAGAAAGTTGCTTAAAATGTCACGCTCTATCTGAATCACGAAAGAAAAAAATTGGGTTCAGTGTCCCTTTAAGGGTGATAAAAATAAATCACAAAAGGATTTTATTCATGGTCCTAGGAAGAGACGAGAGTTTGCTCAGGACATACTGGTATTTTCAACAGAGTATTCTAACCAGTTTAATAAAATGTGTAATATTCTTAGAAGGAACTTATACATTTTGAGAAATTATGAATTCCTGACTAACATTCACCTAGATTACAAGTTTTGCGTTCGTGTTTTAATGCTGAAAAAAAATGTAACGCAGCCATTACGAGTCTTGTCGGTATAGCTGTACTGCAAGCCTTTTAGTCTGTAACGCAACATCAGTCCCACACTCAAAAAAATGACCTTTTTTCATAAGATTTCCATAGCACAGCCATTACAAGTTTTGTGGTGAGGCTAAAAAGCTAGCGTTACACCCTATACCGACACAATCCGTTTCGCCAGCAGTAGATATAAGTTTTACGAGACAAAACTGTTACACAAAACTCATAACTAAAGTGTTACAAAGTACACTAACACCCATAAACTACCTATTAACCCCTAAAACGAGGCCCTCCCTCATCGCAAACACAATATTAAAGTTTCTAGTCTGGGCAGAGAGTGCAGACTTGCATGCTGTCCTGTGGAAATTCTCTATATTTCCGCATTTTTTATTGTATATAGTTTTCATGCAAAAGCACCAACCCACTTTAAACAGTATACTTGATTAGTAGTGAGGGACCATACCAGGGATCATCTTATACTACTCTACAAATCAGGTTATAAGTAGGGATTGCCTATCATAGTGCCATTGTTAAATTGCGTTCTTAGACTATATTAAAGTTATTAACCCCAAATCTACCGCTCCCAACATCGCTGCCACTAATACAATTTATTAACTCCTATTCCGCCGCTCCCCAACATCGTCAATACTATACTAAAGTTATTAACCCCTATTCCCCCGCACCCCAACATCGCCAAAACTATAATAAAGATATTAACCCATATTCCGTCGCTCCCCGACATCGCCACCACTAAATAAAGTTATTAACCCCTAAACCTCTGGCCTCCCACATCTCTACCACTAAATAAACCTATTAACCCCTAAACCGCCAGCCCCCCACATCACCAAAAACTAAATTAAACTATTAACCCCTAAATCTAACAACCCCCTAACTTTAAATTAAAATTACAAGATCCTTATCTTAAAATAAATAAAAACTTACCTGTGATAATAAAAAAAAACTAAGTTTAAACTATATATTAAACTAACATTACTATTATACTAAAATTAAAATAACTATCAATTAAATAAAATAAATTACAAATTAAAAAAAAACTAACACTACTAAAAAAAATTACAACATACCCAATAGATTTTCAGTAGCTCTCATCCTATTGGCTGATTTGAACAGCGAATAGGATTTCAGTAGCTCTCATCCGATTGGCTGATTTGAGTTTCCAAAATCAAATCAGCCAAAAGGAATGCAAGGGATGCCATTTTGAAAAGGCTCCCTTACATTGAAGATTCAGTATACGGCGGCAACCGTATGAAGAGGATGTGCTGGATGTCTTGCTCTGTGCCACCGGGATGAAGATAGAAGATGCCACCTGGATGAAGATAGAAGACGCTGCCTGGACAGATGAAGATGTCGCCGATTGGATGAAGACTTCTCGCCGCCTGAATGTCCAGACTTCAGAAACTGTAAGTGGATCGTCGGGGGTTAGTGTTAGGTTTTTTTAAACTTTTTTTGGGTGGGTTTTTTTAGATTGGGGTTTTGGGCTTTCTTAAAAGAGCTAAATGGCCTTTTCAGGGTAATGGGTAGCTTAGGTTTTTTTTAGAGTTAGGTTTTTTATTTTGGGGGGTTGGTTGGGTGGTGGGTTTTACTGTTGGGGGGTCTTTGTATTTTTTTACAGGGAAAATAGCTGATTTCTTTAGGGCAATGCCCTACCAAAGGCCCTTTTAAGGGCTATTGGTAGTTTATTGTAGGCTAGGGTTTTTTTTTATTTTAGGGGGGGGGCTTTTATATTTTTATAGGGCTATTAGATTAGCTGTAATTGTTTTTATTTTGGATAATTTTGTTTGTTATTTTTCGTAATTTAGTGTTTGTTATTTTTGTACTTTAGTATTTATTTATTTTTGTACTTTAGTATTTTTTATAATTGTAGATGTAATTTTTTTAGTAGGGTTAGGTTTTTTTAATTTGAAATTTAATTTATTTAATTGTTATTTTAATTTTAGTATAACAGTAATGTTAGTTTAATATATAGTTTAAACTTTTTTTTTTTTTTATTTCACAGGTAAGTTTTCATTTATTTTAAGATAGGGATCTTGTCATTTTAATTTAAAGTTAGAGGGTTGTTAGGTTTAGGGGTTAATAGTTTAATTTAGTTTTTGGCGATGTGGGAGGCTGGCGGTTTAGGGGTTATTAGGATTATTTAGTGGCAGTGATGTGGGAGGCCAGAGGTTTAGGGGTTAATAACTTTATTTAGTGGCGGCGATGTCGGGAGCAGCAGAATAGGGGTTAATATCTTTATTATAGTGTGGGAGATGTTAAAGCCATTAATCAAAACAAATTAACATTTGTCTAAAAGGGAATCAACTTCGCTCATTGTACATATATATATATATTATTCAATAAAGAAAAAAGTACCCCAGTTTTCATTGCTCTTTTTGCTCTGCCCAGATACAGTACATAACAAATTGTGGAGAAATTCTGTCAACTATATTTAAAATTAAAGTTAATACCACACAAATATACAATATTATTGGTGAAGCGACACTGAGGGACTGAAAATATGTGCATGCATTTTTATACAAAATTAATTTCCACTCCCTGCTGTAGATTGTAAATAAATTAATTAGCTCAAAACAGAAGTATAAGTTTTAATATATCTGTCTTAGACTAAATTAGCCAAGACAATTCAATTTTTTCAAATTGTATCCCACACGTCAAAACTAGTTTCAGACCAAAATCTTCTGCAATTTGGTTTCTTATCTATAGTGATATACATTGTACTAACAACCAGGGGCGGACTGAGCAGCCGGGCAAATAGGACCTGGACTGAGGGCCCAGCATGTTGGGAGGCCCACAAATGGCATCTCCATGGCTCCTGGTGTGATGCTTAAGCTGGGGCTGACAGCTGCCCTATCAGTAACTAAGCAGTTAAGTGTTGGTTTAGTGGGGACCCTTGCCCCAGAGCGGGGGCCTTGTGCCAGGATGTGAAGTTAGTTGCTCAGGGGGCCCTAGAGTGTGGAGGGGCTGTCGGGGGTCTGTCACTGTGAGGACCATGGAGCGTGGGGTTCTGGTCCTTGATGTTCGGGGCTCTGTCTCTGGCCCTGGAGGTTGGGGAGCCTGGTAGGGGCATGGCAGGGATGCTACCATGTTCATTTACATACATTTGAGTCAGTGTGAGACAGTGGGGGCCCTTCTCTAATTTTTACCCGGGGCCCCGATCGGTCTTAGTCCGCCCCTGCTAACAACTTGGGTACAATAGTGAATTTATGGTTAATATACTGTATGATATAAAATGTACATTGGTGTATATATATTTTAAACAGATTCGTAAACCCTTATAGTAGCTAAAGGTGTGATTTTAATTTCAGCAAAAATTAATCAATATACTATTATAGAGCAAGCTTGTTTATCTGGGGCTAATTGGTAAATGTTATTGATTTGTTGCATTGTAGTAAAACTTTTAATTGTTGCATCAAGTTTGTAATTATGTGGTCAGGATTTGGCAATAAGAATAATCATATTGTATTTATAACATACAGTGCCGGATTGGCCCGCCGGAATACCAGGACTTTTCCTGTTGGATCCGTAGCATTCATCAGAGCGGTCACGGAGTGAGCCTTGTGCGCATGTGTAGTGCATATCTTCAAGACCACTCCACTCTTGACAAGGGTGTGGGGGCCTGTAGCAGCAACAAAAAAGGCCCTAGGCAAGTTAGGGTGGTGAAGGCAGGGACGGGGGGGTTCTGGGTCTGGTCGTCAAACATTTCCAGGGTCTGATTTCCAAGGACTGCTGCTTCTTAACTTAGGTTTCAGAAGGACCTGATACCTCGGATGGAGCAAGCAGCGTCGACTGCTTGATAAATCTCCCCCATAGACTGCTTAAGACACATGCATGCTCTCAGGAACTCCTACCAGCCTACCTAGATTTACTCTTTGACAAAGGATATAAAGAGAACAAAGCAAATTTGATAATGGAAGTAAATTAGAAAGTTGTTTAAAATTGCATGTTCTGTCTGAATCATAGATGTTTAATTTTGACTTTACTATCCCTTTAATCTGTCTCAATGTAATTAGTAAGATCCCTGACTTTAACATCACTTTAACAGTAATAACAATAATATATTGATGTAACTGTGCCAAATAGCTTAAGGTAATATTCTTTGAGGACAAATAATATTATTTTTCATATATAATTTTAATATTTTTTATAACAAACATTATATAAAATTCAGTGGTAACAAATTTAAATTAATGTCAAAGCTTAACTCCCGAATCCACATTGTATTATTATAAACTAGCGGCTAGATTACAAGTTTTGCATTATGAGTAAGAAAGCAGCATTATGGGTTATAACGCTGCTTTTTCACTACCGCTGCTATTACGAGTCTTGTAGGTACAGCTGTCCCGCACACTTTTTTGGCCGTACCGCAAATTAACTTACGCAATTTTCATAAAGTCTTTTTTTCAATGGGACTTCCATAGCGCTGATATTACAAGCTTTTTCTGGGAGGCCAAAAAGTGAGTGGTACAGCCTATCCCGCAAGATCCGTAACGCAATCTAAAGTCAGCAGTTATGAGTTTTACGTTACAAAGCTGTAGTATAAAACTCATAACTAAAGTGCTAAAAAGTACACTAACACCCATAAACTACCTATTAAACCCTAAATTAAGGCCCTCCTGCATCGCAAACACTATAATAAAATTATTAACCCCTAATCTGCCGCTTCGGACATCGCCGGCACTAGAATAAACATATTAACCCCTAAACTGCCGCACTCCGCATCACAAACACTAGTTAAATATTATTCACCCCTAATCTGCCGCCCCTAACATCGCCGCCACCTACCTACATTTATTAACCCCTAATCTGCTGCCCCCAACGTCGCCGCCACTATAATAAATTTATTAACCCCTAAACCTAAGTCTAACTCTAACCCTAACACCCCCTAACTTAAATATAATAAATCTAAATAAAAATTACTATCATTAATTAAATAATTCCTATTTCAAACTAAATACTTACCTGTAAAATAAACCCTAAACTATCTACAATATAACTAATAGTTACATTGTAGCTAGCTTAGGGTTTATTTTTATTTCACAGGCAAGTTTGTATTTATTTTAACTAGGTAGAATAGTTACTAAATGGTTATTAACTATTTACTAACTACCTAGCTAAAATAAATACACATTTACCTGTAAAATAAAACCTAACCTGTATTACACTAACACCTAACCTTACAAAACAATAAATTAAATTAAATACAATTACCTAAATTACAAAAAAACAAACGCTAAATTACACAAAATAAAAAGCAAATTATCAGATATTTAAACTAATTACACCTAATCTAATAGCCCTATCAAAATAAAAAAGCCCCCCAAAATAAAAAAAAAACCCTAGCCTAAACTAAACTACCAATAGCCCTTAAAAGGGCCTTTTGCGGGGCATTGCCCCAAAGAAATCAGCTCTTTTACCTGTAAATAAAAATACAAACAACCCCTGTAACAGTAAAACCCACCACCCACACAACCAACCCCCCAAATAAAATCCTAACTAAAAAAACCTAAGCTCCCCATTGCCATGAAAAGGGCATTTGGATGGGCATTGCCCTTAAAAGGCATTTAGCTCTATTGCTGCACAAACCCTAATCTAAAACTAAAACCCACCCAATAAACCCTTAAAAAAACCTAACACTAACCCCCGAAGATCCACTTACAGTTTTGAAGACCGGACATCCATCCTCAATGAAGCCGGGAGAAGTCCTCAGCGAAGCGGCAAGAAGTCCTCAACAAAGCTGGAAGAAGTCTTCATCCAAGCCAGCAGAAGTAGTCCTCCAGACGGGCTGTTCCAATCAATTGATTGGATCAGCCAATAGAATTGAAGCTCAATCCTATTGGCTGATTGCATCAGCGAATAGGATATTTTCACCTTTAATTTCGATTGGCTGATAGAATTCTATCAACCAATCGGAATTCAAGGGACGCCATCTTGGATGATGTCACTTAAAGGAACCTTCATTCGTCGTTAGCCGTCGGAAGAAGAGGATGCTCTGCGCCGGATGTCTTGAAGATGGAGCCGCTCCACGCCGGATGGATGAAGATAGAAGATGACGTCTGGATGAAGACTTCTGCCCGTCTGGAGGACCACTTCTGCGGGCTTGGATGAAGACTTCTCCCGGCTTCGTTGAGGACTTCTTGCCGCTTCACTGAGGACTTCGCCCAGCTTCGTTGAGGATGGATGTCTGGTCTTCAAAACTGTAAGTGGATCTTTGGGGGATAGTGTTAGGTTTTTTTAAGGGTTTATTGGGTGGGTTTTAGTTTTAGATTAGGGTTTGGGCAGCAATAGAGCTAAATGCCCTTTTAAGGGCAATGCCCATCCAAATGCCCTTTTTAGGGCAATGGGGAGCTTAGGTTTTTTTTTTAAGGATTTTATTTGCGGGGTTGGTTGTGTGGTTGGTGGGTTTTACTGTTGGGGGGTTGTTTGTATTTTTTTTTACAGGTAAAAGAGCTCATTTCTTTGGGGCAATGCCCCGCAAAAGGCCCTTTTAAGGGCTATTGGTAGTTTAGTTTAGTCCAACAATCCATATAACGATCATCTAATACAGTATTTTAGATATATAGATGACGTTATTATTATAAGTCTCCATCTAGACGGCATCTTCTATCTTCATTCATCCGGCGCAGAGCGGGTCCATCTTCAAGACATCCGGCCCGGAACATCCTCTTCTTCCGATGGCTGTTGAAGAATGAAGTTTCCCTTTAAATGACGTCATCCAAGATGGCGTCCCTTACATTCCAATTGACTGATAGAATTCTATCAGCCTATAGGAATTAAGGGGGAAAAAATCCTATTGGCTGTTGCAATCAGCCAATAGGATTGAGCTTTCATCCTATTGGCTGATCCAATCAGACATTAGGATTGAGCTTACATTCTATTGGTTGATTGGAATAGTCAATAGAATGCAAGCTCAATCCTATTGGCTGATTGGATTAGCCAATAGGATGAAAGCTCAATCCTATTGGCTGTGGCTGATTGCAACAGCCAATAGGATTTTTTTTAGTGTTTGTATGGTAAGTGTGTGTGTTAGTGTGTGTAGTGTTTGTTTTTGTAGTGTGTGTGTGTATAGAGTACATTCACTGTGTAGGGAATGTTGTGTTTGTGTGTGTGTAGTCATCTAGCTATATAGTTATAGCACCATACAGCTCAGTGTCTGTATCTAAATACCCCCCTCTGCAGCCAAATGGCTACTTATCATGTCTTCTTTGTTTTAGTTATTTGCTTCCACTGAGCATGCTAAGAAATACATAAAAACAAAGGACTTTAAACATTTATATATCAGCAACCACTGATTATATTTTTTACCAAACAAAAAGAACACCTACTAGAGAATAAAATCTATGTTGATACAAAAATGTCATAAATATTGGTGCAGTATTTTTTATGTAGGTTTGACTAATAATTTTCAATGCTAAGCGATATGGGCTCCATTTATTTAGCAGCGGATGCCGCTTCGGAGCTCCAACGCTTCAGGCTCGTCTGAAACGGAAGTTAAGAATCAGCGGTCATAAGAAAAAAACGTTAAGACCTTTTAGATGGCGGATTGAAATCATCCCGATCTTATCGAGATGATTGACAGCCCCTGCTAAAGGCCGATTGACCACCAGTGAGCAGGGGTCGGCATTGCACATTCTAGTAAAATGCTTGTGCAATGTTTAATGCAGAAAGCGTATGCTGTCAGCATTTAGAGTGGTCGAGCGGACATGATTCGCTACAGCGACTATTAATAAATCTACTCCATGGAACGTGTTACGTACCTTTATTTCAAGATTTAAGAGCAATCCCATTGCCTAAGAAGGTAGTGACTGCAAATACCTTATTTAAAAAGGGCTTAGATACATTTCTGGCTATGATTGTTTGTATTAAATGGAGCAGCTGTCAGTTTTTTCTTTATATGCAAGTTCAATTGGCAGCTTCTCTATTGTAAATCGGGTAGGATCTGTAAAGGTTGAACTTGATGAACTTCTCTCTTCTTTCAACCTCATCTACTATGTAACTTTGTAATAACTCACAAAAAAACCCTCAATCTGATTCTTCTAATTTTCACAACAAAAAAATGTAAAATTACAAGCACCTGTAAAATAGCTTTTAAAGGGATAGGAAAGTTAAAATTAAACTTGCATGATTCAGATAGAGCAGGTCATTTTAAGAGACTTTTAAATTCCCTTCTATTTTCAAATGTGCTTCGTTCTCTTAGTATCCCTTGTTAAAAAAAATGAATACGCACATATCATACACTAGAGGGATCTGCTGCTAATTGGTGCCTGTGTTCTGGTTAAAGGGGGCCGAACAGAGCAAACCATGTCACTTCCTGTGACGTTACATCAGCTGTTGTACACATTTTGGCCCTAATGCGCATGCGTGCCAGCGTCATCATATACCTGGCCGCATACGTCACTGGGAAACTATTTAGACCTGTGAAATTCAGAAGCCTTTCTATAGCGCATGCGTGTGATTTTCTATCACTAATGGGGGGGTTTATGGAAAGCTGTTTATTCCTCTCCTCGGCAATATTCGGAAGTCCACTGCAACTACTCCCATTAAGCTGAGTCACCGTGCGTGTATGACAAACAGCCACTCGGCTATCGCCACTGCTTCTTCTGCTGATCTAATGCTTACTGCTGCAACAAATGTTTAAACAATGACATTGAAGGGAGCCTGTGAAAAGCTGCATTGGATCAGCAGAAGAAACAGTGGCGATAGCCTAGTGGCTGTTTGTCATGCACGCACGGAGACTCAGCTTAATGGGAGTAGTTGCAGTGGGGGGGGGCGGACTTCCGAATATTGCAGAGAAGTCAAATAAACAGTTTTCCATAAACCCCCCATTTGTGATAGAAAATCCCTCGCATGCACTATAGAAAGGGTTTCTTTCACAGGTCTACATAGTTTACCAGTGACGTATGCGGCCAGGTATGTGATGACGCTGGTACGCATGCGCATTAGGGATAAAATGTGTAAAACAGCTGATGTAACGTCACAGGAAGTGACATGGTTCGCTCTTTTCAAAAGTTCGGCCCCTTACCAGAACACCTGCACACATTTGTCTCTTGTGATTGGCTAAATAGATATTTTCAGCTTCCTGTCAGTAGTGCAACGCTGTCACTTCAGCAAACAAGAAAATGAAGAAAATTTGATAATAGAATTAAATTGGAAAGTTGTTTAAAATTGTATGTTCTATCTGAATCATAAAAGAAAATGTTGGGGTTTACTATCCCTTTAACACTGAATAGTATAGGGAAAATAAACTATTGCACACACTTTCCTTTTTTCATGTAATTGTCGTACATTTTGTGAAGTCTTTGGGCTATCATTATAAATGGAGTTACTGTAAAAATAAACTTACAGTGTCACAGTTATACAATTATGGTCACAAGAACCCGTGCAAGATACAGTTCTTTAAAACATAAATAATATCCAGACTCTAAATATAGAAACCTGGTATTTATCATGCACAGTTACAGAGGAGAACAAGACATTACAAAGGTATAAATCTAGGTCCTGCAAGATTTCATGTGGCTTTCCTAAAAGAATAATAAATAAGGATATAGCAAATAGAAATGTAGCTAAGAATATAATTAGATTTAAAGGGACAGCAAATTAAAAAATAAATAATAATAATTAATTTAGAGCATGCAATTTTAACAATGTTCTAATTGACTTCCATTATCTATTTTTTTTTAATTACTTGGAATCCTTTGTTAAAAAGTATACCAAGGTAAGCTCAGGAACACCAATGCACTACTAATACCTAGGTAGCTGGCTACAAATATAAGAATTATGAAAGAAAAATGTAGGGTTTCATGTCCCTTTAAACAAAATGGTACTATATGCTCACCTGCCATTTCCATTTCTTCAAACTGGAGGAAATAACGGGCTATATTTATGAAGCTGCATGAAACTACAAGTTAAGAAGCGTTATTATTATTAATAATAATAATAATATTTATAACAACTTATATAGCATTTTTCTCTGGCTCAGACTTAAAGGGCTCCATTTATTAAGCAACAGATGCTGATTCGTATGTCCACCCTGAAACAGAAGTTAAGAAGCTTGTAAGACCACTGCTCCTTAACCTGTCTGTCACTTTTTAGGTGGCGGATTGAAATCATCCCGTTCTGATCCAATCGGGATGATTGACAGCCCCTGCTAGAGGCTGATTGGCCGCCAGTGAGTAGGGGGTAGCATTGCACAAGCATTTTACCAAAAATGCTTGTGCATGATAAATGCAGACAGCGTATGCTGTCTGTATTTAGCAATGTCGAGCGCACATGATTCGCTATAGTGATAGCATCCTCGAGGATGATTGACAAGCCCCATTCTCATGCAATCAATTGTGCAATGTTAACTTAAGCCAGCAGTAGGATACGTGAAGCAGAGGGAGGGACAGCAGTAGGATATGTGAAGCAGAGGGAGGGACAGCAGTAGGATATGTGAAGCAGAGGGAGGGACAGCAGTAGGATATGTGAAGCAGAGGGAGGGACAGCAGTAGGATATGTGAAGCAGAGGGAGGGACAGCAGTAGGATATGTGAAGCAGAGGGAGGGACAGCAGTAGGATATGTGAAGCAGAGGGAGGGACAGCAGTAGGATATATGAAGCAGAGGGAGGGACAGCAGTAGGATATGTGAAGCAGAGGGAGGGACAGCAGTAGGATATGTGAAGCAGAGGGAGGGACAGCAGTAGGATATGTGAAGCAGAGGGAGGGACAGCAGTAGGATATGTGAAGCAGAGGGAGGGACAGCAGTAGGATATGTGAAGCAGAGGGAGGGACAGCAGTAAGATATGTGAAGCAGAAGGAGGGACAGAAGTAGGATATGTGAAGCAGAGGGAGGGACAGCAGTAGGATATGTGAAGCAGAGGGAGGGACAGCAGTAGGATATGTGAAGCAGAAGGAGGGACAGCAGTAGGATATGTGAAGCAGAAGGAGGGACAGCAGTAGGATATGTGAAGCAGAGGGAGGGACAGCAGTAGGATATGTGAAGCAGAAGGAGGGACAGCAGTAGGATATGTGAAGCAGAGGGAGGGACAGCAGTAGGATATGTGAAGCAGAGGGAGGGACAGCAGTAGACTGTGGAGAGCAGCAGGGGGGACAGCAATAAGATGGGGGAGCAATGGGGGGAGAGCAGTAGGATATGGAAGGTGCATGACATAGAAAGATGTCCAGTTTTACTATTTATTGGTATGTGTTTTAATAATATATATATATATATATATATATATATATATATATATATATATATATATATATATATATATATATATATATATATATATATATATATATATATATATAGTGTTTATTACAAACCCCACCTGTATGGGCCCCTCTTTCAAATTTGATACCCCTGATATATCTATTCCTATAGATATAGATATGTATTTTACATTAATGGGGTCTATTTAACAAGGGCCGGATGGCCCCTGTTCCCCTTGTTTTCCGCGCGAGCCTTCAGGCTCGCCGGAAACAGGAGTTAAGAAGCAGCGGTCTTAAGACCACTGCTCCTAAACTCATACGCCGCATCTGAGGGGGCGTATAGCAATCCGCATGATCATGTACTATCAGGCTGATTGACACCCCCTGCTAGCAGCCGATTGGCTGCAAATCTGCAGGGGGCGGTATTGCACCAGCAGTTCACAAGAACTGCTGGTGCAATGATAAATGCCGACAGCGTATGTGCAGCGGACATTCACTATAGCGGATCATGTCCCTCCGCACATTAATAAATAGACTCCTAAGAGTATCGGATATACATAATTATATTTATATATATATTATATATATATATATATATATATATATATATATATATATATATATATATATATATATATATATATATATATAGATATAGATAATTTGTTTATGGCTGATTTTGAGTTGGAGCAAACATCTGTTTATGGATGTTAGGATCAAATTGTTTCGGAGGTATATAGATGACCTCTTCATCATTTGGGGTGGCACTTATGATGATCTTCTTCTCTGGTTCAATGACCTGAACAAAGTTAATGCAAGAGTCCAATTCAAGATGACGGCTAGCACAGAGTCAGTGAATTTTCTGGATTTGAGGATATCCAAAGATTTTGAGGGATTCAGCATTACCTTGTTCCAAAAGGCGACTGACAGAAATTCTCTATTGGAGGTAACGAGTTGCCATCCCCCCAGCCTGAAAAAGGCACTTCCTCGGTCCCAGTTTAAGCGTGTGGTAAGGAATAACACAGATGATCAACAGAAGCGTATACAGCTTGAGGAGATGCACCACAAGTTTAAGGAGAGGGGATATGGCAATGTGCATACCCAGAGGGCATTGCAGGATACTCTTCAGATGACTCAAGATCAAGATTGATTAAAACTACACATAAGGATATGGGTAGACGTATGGTGTTTAGTACCACCTTCACACCAGAACAACTCCACTTCTCTGCCCCGTTGAAGGAAAATTGGGACATTGTCGCCAGTGACAAAACACTCCCCTTCAGCCACATGGAAAGTCCAATGGTGGGTTACAGACAAGGACGATCCTTAAAGGATCTTCTGTTACGACCGGATAACAGAGAGTCCTACAACCCGAGTACATGGCTGAATCTGAAAAAGATGGGTTGCTTCAGATGTAGTGGTTGCATCACATGCAGTGGTCTCATCCAGAGTTCTAATTTTATGCATCCCTGGACCAATAAGAAGTTTCTGAAAACAAAGAACAACACGGAAGGGGCGCCAATGGTGCAGATCAATGGAGGTTTCTGGAGGTGTACCAATGTACTAAGATAACAGGGTACTCACAATAGATGAAGGCATTCAGTTATGCCAATAGAGGCGGGCTGCATTTTAGCAGCAATCCAGCTAGCTGAACGAGGGAAACTAGAGATGTGAAAGTACAGAGGCGCCAATGGTGCAGATCAATGGTGATATAAGGCACAACAACACCCCAATATGCACAGGATACTCACATGTGGTGAAGGCAATCAATTTTGCCCATAGAGACAGGCTGGATTTCACAGCAATCCAGCTAGCTGTTCCAAGGTGGAGTAACAGATGGGTGGGTGTCAGAGTGTTAATACTCTAAAGTAGCATAGCAACAGGAAGTATCAATTATAACACTAGGAGTGGATTTGATATAAAAGTAAATTTATTTAAAAAGTATAAAAAATAATACCATTCATCTCAGTGTTAAAAATGTATCTTATACATAAGGAATACATGCAACGCATTTCTCAGATATACTGTTTCCTCAGGCATGTTGTTACACAATTCTTAACCTCCTTATATAGGGCTATGCTACTAGGAATACACCCACAACCCACCCCCACCAATTGTCAGATTTCAAACCAATCAAGGGCCATCATTTAACAATGATGCCGCCCCTGTTATAATATACTGCATAAATTCTCTATGTATGCTCTAGTAACCTTTCAAACAAGTGAATAAACTGAATGTTTCTAAATTGGTGTTTTTATATATGTTTGTATTTTACAAAAACCTAACATTTTATAATGGACAATTTGTAATTTATATTGTTCGTAATTCCTAAAATCTCATAGGGTGGCTAGGCTGTCAATCATTCTATAGTTGGATAGTTCGCAAAACCAACTTGCTAATTTGTCTATATGGCTGTCAGTCAAATAAGATATTCGCGCTCAATCTCCTATTGCCATTCTAACTATTTCTATATTGTCATTCGGAGTGCGCATATCCAATCAGAGCACTGACTAGGGGCGCGCCTCCATTGTCAATGCGTAACGTTATGTGCCGTAATTCGCATACACTGAAGTCTGAAAGTGTATGATACTAAATTACGGACAATGGTAAACAAAGTCTCCCATTGGTCTTGCCTGTGGTCACATGGTGGGGGGGGGCCCGTGTCTCTGCTACGTGTATTACAGGCTGTTAATGTAACTTGGGGAAGTATAGTGATTGGTGGCAGCCAGCCGTAAACAAAACCTCCCATTGGTCCTGCCTGTGTTCGTGTTAGACAGGTTGTGACTATTGGTCCGTGGGGGGAAAGCCAAAACCAGGATATGTGCCATAGTTAGACCCGATTGCTCTAAGTACAATTATTCCGCTATATGGTGTTATTGCGATCATGGGAGCTGGTTACATAGTGAAACACCCATTCAAAAGGAATACTAATTCTTAAATAGACGAAAAATATGCTATATTGACATATGTCAGATGTAATAAGTATATATGTCAAATGTAATAGGTATATATGTCAGATGTAATAGGTGTATATTTATATATATCAGTGCCTATATATATTCTTATATACACACAGACACTGGTAGTGCCGTAACGGTATATGTAATAAATTCAAATACCAAGTGTGGTAGATATAATATATCTATAAAATATTCTAGTGCAATTCTAAAGCCTAATCTCCAATAATTAGGAGAGGTGCTATATGATAATTATAATATGGTGAGTGTGAATCCAATGGTAAATAATATGTTCCCTCTATATGGGGACAGTGTGCCTAGGTTACATTATAGTACTATACAATGACTCCCTTTAGCGGAGTGTGAGTATGTGTCTAAAAATTATAATAACAATGACTCCCTTATCTGGAGTATCAGTGTGAATAGAGACTAATAGTAATGCATAAAAAAAGCAAGTGATATTGATCCTAATACACAGTGTTGTAATATTACAACACTGTACAAAGACTCCCTTTAGCGGAGTGTGAGTATGTGTCTAAAATTATAATAACCATAACTCCCTTATCTAGAAAGTGGTATTAATCCTGGTACACAGTGTTATGATAAATAAAAAATAAAACTAAAATTAAAATGCTACATAGGAATGAACAATACCCATCTAGGGGCAGTTGGGAAGTAGAATACAAAATATTGAAAAAATACAAGAAACATGGTGATGGCCAAAGACTGGGGTCCCTACTGATAAAGATTGAAAATTGGGAATAGATAGGACATAAGTGCGACTAGACAAATGCTATGGAGTCAATGACTTCATTAAGCCCCATGGGAAACAATGTTTGGAATTTAAATATCCAATATGTTTCCCTTTGTCTCAAGCGGGTAAATCTGTTATAATGATGACTAATTGGGATGCTTTCTAGTGGTGTAATACTAAATTGGCATCCACCTTGTGTGGTTTTGGTGCACTTATGCCTAGAGACACTATGTTTAATCAAATTTTTGGTTATATTTCTTTTATGTTCCCCCCATCTCAGTCTCACCTTCCTGGAGGTGCGTCCAATATACTGGACCCCACATGCACATGTAAGTGCATATACAACATAACCAGAATTACATGTAAGATATTCAATGATCTGGTGTTCTTCTCCTGTCATATGAGCTATTATGGATTTCTTTCCATCTGTGATAAATTTGCACATGTCGCACCGTCTATGTCCACATCTATAAGTCCCAATGTTATTATCAATCCTCCCCATCCTATAATCAGGATTCCTGGACCCGTTTTTATTGTATTTGATGTGTTTTTTAGTCATAACCACCTTACTGGGTGCCAACTTTTGTTTCAAGGTTGGCGCCCTCCTATACACTACCTTAGGATGAGGAGCCAACACTTTCTTTAGGATGGGATCCCTGAGTAAAATGGACCAATGTTTTTTTATGATCCTATTAACTGCCCTAAAGTTGGAATTATATTGGGTGACAAATAGGGATTGGCCCTGGGGAACTGAGTTTTCTGTCTCTTTTTCAGATTTTTCACCACCGGATAACAGGTTATTTCTGTCTAGTGATCTTGCTCGGTTATAGCCATGTTCTATTAGACTCTTGGGGTAACCTTTTTCCCTAAACCTGTCCTTTAGTATGAGGGACTGTTCATCATATTTGTTAATGGAACTACAATTACGCCTGATGCGGCAAAATTGGCTATAAGGAATATTAATTTTCCAGTTATTATAATGATTACTGGAGTAATCTAGAAAATTATTACAGTCTACTGACTTAGAATAGGTGGAGGTACAGATGTTTCCACTTTCCCCCCATGTCAACATTAAATCCAAAAATTCAATTGTATGTGTCTGAATGTTAGATGGGAATTCTATACCCATATTGTTATCATTGAGGGAATCTACAAAAAGTTGTGCCTCTTCACAGGATCCCTCAAACACAAACAATAAATCATCTATGTAACGGCAATAGAACACCAGATTGCCCCTCCACTTTGTATTGTAGATATAAGATTCTTCGAAAAACCCCATAAAGAGGTTAGCAAAGCTAGGGGCAAATCTGGTGCCCATGGCCGTTCCCTTAGTCTGTAAATAAAACTGGTCCAAGAATTGAAAATAATTGTGTTTGAGGATAAAATCTATGAGAGTGGTCAGATATTCTTTCTGTTTGTCAGGCATATATATATCCCTATCCAAAAAAATTGAAGTTGTTCTAAGTCCCCACTCATGTGAGATATTTGAGTATAGTGCTCCCACATCACACGATAGCCATAAATAGTTGTTTTTCTACTGTATCTGTGTTAGTTTTTGCAGCAAATCTGTGCTGTCTTTAATGTAAGAGGGGAGATGTTGTACGTATCTTTGTAAAAAAAATATCTACATATTCACTTAGCCTATCAGTTATACTGTTAATCCCTGCTATAATAGGACGCCCTGGTGGTTTAAGGGCATTTTTGTGCAATTTTGGAAGATGGTAGTAATAGGGCACACCAGGATGGTCAGGAAGCAAATATCTCTTTTCTTTCTTGCTTAGGATACCCATTTTACTACCATCTTCCAAAATTTTAACCAGTTTTTCGGAAAATGTTCGGGTAGGGTCTTGATTTAATTTCCTATAGTAATTTGTATCATGTATGATGCGTTCAGCTTCTTCAATATAATCAGAATAATTCTGAATAACTATCGCCCCACCTTTATCGGCCTGGCGGATGACAATAGTTTTGTCACCCGTCAGGCGTCTCAAAGCTCTCTCTTCGTTAGGCCATATTTTCTTATTGCCAATGATATGGTTGGGAATTTTCTCCCAATCATCCAATACTAACTGCTGGAATAGGTCTATGTATGAAACATCCTCTTTAGGTGGATTGAATGTCGATGCTGGTGTAAGTGAGGTGTGGATAACAGAGTCAAAAAGTTCCTCTGCAAGCAACTCTGGTTCACAATATACAATAGGAGATGTGTTTCTATTGGGTAGACTATCGAGAAGTATAGGTGTGCCCTCAATGTTGTTTTTCCTGAGTGACTTTAGAGCAAAGTATCTCTGTAATGACAATTTCCTTGTATATTTATTGAGGTCTACAAAGAGATGAAACAAATTATGTATGTTAGGGGGGCAATAGGACAAACCCCTACCCAGGATCCTTATCTCATCATTGGTTAGGACGTGTGTGGACAGATTATATATCCCCTTTTTGAGTATATCTAATTTCTCTTTTTGTTTGGTTTTGCCTCTGCCTCTCCGTCCCCGTTTGGAAAAGGTCTTTTTTTCCCATTTTGGGGCTGTTTGGAGGGCGGCTGCTGGTTCCTCCTCCAAAGTGGAGCGAGGTTGGGTGTTCCTAAAAAAACCTCATTAGAGGTGGTGGCCTGATTCTCAAAATGTGGAATTGAATTGTTACTATTCCCATATTGTCCCGTATTATTCTCGGAATTAAAGACTGAGAACCTATTATGTACAGGGATCATGTTGGGGTTATCATAATTATGATGTGTATTAGGTTGTTGAGGAGAGGTATAATTATCTTGGTGGTGCAAAGTCATGTAGCTACCACGTTCGGATGGCTGTCTATTCTGATAGCCCCTGGCCTGATGATTCTCATTGCTTTGTCGTTTCTCAAACTGCATATTTGGATGGTTCCTACTCTGACCATAATTTTGGTGATTGTTAGTATTAGTATTATGGGAGCGATTGTTATTGCCCTGATTCACATACTGACCAGTGGATTTTTTGTTGTTGTTCCTTCCATAAGATACTGTGGTCCAATTATCACTTTTCTTGTTACGAGTGTAATTATGTACCTCTCCCTTATTATAATCCTCTTCATCCCTCTTTAGTTTTTTGTTTTTATTAGCAATGATTTCTATTTGGTATTCATCCACTGCTTTTATAGTTTGAGTATTTAGTTTAGAATATTCAGAGTGCTCTTTCAAGGGCTCTAAATCCTTCTGTACAGTATCTATCTGAAGGGATACCTCTGCTATTAGTTTTTCCCTATGACTGATGAGGAGGTCAATAAGGTGGAAGGAACAATCATCCAGGGCCTCATACCATTTGGCTAGGAGGTCAGTGTCATTTTTAAATGAACAGTTCTTAAAAAGCCTCAAACCCCTAGGTATTTGTTTCTTCTCCTTATACTTCTTGAGACAATCTATGTCCCACCAATGTCTGTGTTCTGTTTTCAAAAGGTCTTCTAATTTAGAGAATAAATTTTCCACATTGATATTAGGTGTGGAATTGGGAGGGGAATCTATATAGTTGTTACCTTGTTGGTGGCTAAGTCTACGTTGATTTCTTTCAGCAGATGAAAGCATTTTAACACAGGTCTATAGGCCCCACTTATGCAGTTATCAGACAAAAAGTATAGAATATCTAGAAAATAATAGATAAGTGACAATAGATAAATAACAATGGTGACATATATAAAATCAGTGCAATAAGTAGACCGTGGAGTATTATCACACTAATCGCCTGAAAATAAGTCCTCAAATAAGAAAGTCCAATGCAAAAAGAACCAGCAGTCCAAGGTATCTTGTGGTCACAGAATCAATGATGTATGTCACTATCCCACCAGATGTAAGGCTGCTCTCCAACCAATTCCAAGAAGAAAGGTATCTGAAAAGAAAGAACAACACGGAAGGGGCGCCAATGGTGCAGATCAATGGAGGTTTCTGGAGGTGTACCAATGTACTAAGATAACAGGGTACTCACAATAGATGAAGGCATTCAGTTATGCCAATAGAGGCGGGCTGGATTTTAGCAGCAATCCAGCTAGCTGAACGAGTAGGCAGCTCTCTATCGGTATCCAAACGGAGGGAAACTAGAGATGTGAGACAAAGTACAGAGGCGCCAATGGTGCAGATCAATGGTGATATAAGGCACAACAACACCCCAATATGCACAGGATACTCACATGTGGTGAAGGCAATCAATTTTGCCCATAGAGACAGGCTGGATTTCACAGCAATCCAGCTAGCTGTTCCAAGGTGGAGTAACAGATGGGTGGGTGTCAGAGTGTTAATACTCTAAAGTAGCATAGCAACAGGAAGTATCAATTATAACACTAGGAGTGGATTTGATATAAAAGTAAATTTATTTAAAAAGTATAAAAAATAATACCACTCATCTCAGTGTTAAAAATGTATCTTATACATAAGGAATGCATGCGACGCGTTTCTCAGATATACTGTTTCCTCAGGCATGTTGTTACACAATTCTTAACCTCCTTATATAGGGCTATGCTACTAGGAATACACCCACAACCCACCCCCACCAATTGTCAGATTTCAAACCAATCAAGGGCCATCATTTAACAATGATGCCGCCCCTGTTATAATATACTGCATAAATTCTCTATGTATGCTCTAGTAACCTTTCAAACAAGTGAATAAACTGAATGTTTCTAAATTGGTGTTTTTATATATGTTTGTATTTTACAAAAACCTAACATTTTATAATGGACAATTTGTAATTTATATTGTTCGTAATTCCTAAAATCTCATAGGGTGGCTAGGCTGTCAATCATTCTATAGTTGGATAGTTCGCAAAACCAACTTGCTAATTTGTCTATATGGCTGTCAGTCAAATAAGATATTCGCGCTCAATCTCCTATTGCCATTCTAACTATTTCTATATTGTCATTTTAAGTGCGCATATCCAATCAGAGCACTGACTAGGGGCGCGCCTCCATTGTCAATGCGTAACGTTATGCGCCGTAATTCGCATACACTGAAGTCTGAAAGTGTATGATACTAAATTACGGACAATGGTAAACAAAGTCTCCCATTGGTCTTGCCTGTGGTCACATGGTGGGGGGGCCCGTGTCTCTGCTACGTGTATTACAGGCTGTTAATGTAACTTGGGGAAGTATAGTGATTGGTGGCAGCCAGCCGTAAACAAAACCTCCCATTGGTCCTGCCTGTGTTCGTGTTAGACAGATAGTGACTATTGGTCCGTGGGGGGAAAGCCAAAACCAGGATATGTGCCATAGTTAGACCCGATTGCTCTAAGTACAATTATTCCGCTATATGGTGTTATTGCGATCATGGGAGCTGGTTACATAGTGAAACACCCATTCAAAAGGAATACTGATTCTTAAATAGACGAAAAATTTGCTATATTGACATATGTCAGATGTAATAAGTATATCAGGCCCATCTATCAAAGCGTCAAATATGTTGCATTCGCGGGCGTCTATACGCTCGCTAAACTTCGGCAAACATCGCGGCTGCGAATCTTAATACGATCCTCAAATTTATGAAGAAAAAGGTTAAAAACACGCGCGTCAAGTACGGCGCGATTAGCATCGTACTGGTTTAGCGAATTTGTTGATAAATTTTGGTGTTTTAGGTCGCGAATTACCAGTTTCTAAATTTTGACGACTATTTGTTATATGAAGCATTATTTTACTCTAATTATTTCAACTCTATACCTGACATCTGCACATATCTTATTTAATATAATCAGATATATCTATCTATATATATATAGATATATATATATATATATATAGATATATCTCTATATATATCTATATATATATCTATATCTATAAATATATATATATATAGATATATATATATAGATATATATATAGATATATAGATATATAGATATCGATATATAAATACAGATATAGTTAAAGATAGATATATAGATAAAAGTATATATATATAATGAGAGAGAGAGAGAGAGAGAGAGAGATAGACACTGTGGCCCCTATTTATCAAAGGTGTTGCGGACCTGATCCGACAATGCTGATCAGGTCTGCAACACCTCACTAAATGCGGAGAGTAATACGCTCTCCGCATTTAACATTGCACCAGCAGCTCACAAGAGCTGCTGGTGCAACGCCACCCCCTGCTGAATGGCGGCCAATTGGCCACCAGCAGGGGGGTGTCAATCAACCCAATTGTACTTGATCGGGTTGATTTACGGCAATTCCTGTCCGCCTGCTCAGAGCAGACGGACAGGGTTATGGAGCAGCGGTCTTTAGACCGCTGCTTCATAACTAGTGTTTCTGGCGAGTCTGAAGACTTGCCAGAAACAGGGGCCCACAAGCTCTGTTCGGAGCTTGATAAATGGGCCCCTGTATGTCTGTTTGTGTGTATATATATATATTTATATACCTGTTATGTCCAATTACTAAATTGTTTGATATGTTCATCAACATTGTAATATTTTTAATAAATCAACATTGTTCTTCATATCTCATTATGTATTCATATGAATCATTTTTGATTGATGAAATATATTATCGATTGTATCAATAATATATTAAAAACATGTAATGTGAATTATTACTCAATTGAGTTTTATATTTAAAAAAAATGTCATTTCATATGTTAAAGGGACATCAAACTGATATATGTAATTTCATTTTGCCGATAGACAAAACCTTTTCAAGCAGCATTAATCATTTTCACTTCTATTATCCCTCAGATATTTTTATTTTATAAAATAACAATGCACATGTGCAAGCCAATCACATAAGGCATCCATATGTAGACATAATTGAGCAGCTATATGGTTTTGAAAAATATGTTTGACATCAAAGGATAGATATAAATTTATAACCAAATAATAATCTACCACATTGCATGCTATTTATAGATGATTAAACATATATTTTATGTTCATGTCCCTTTAAGATAATCCTTAAAATAATGGAGTGACACATGATATTATAAATATAAATTTTTAATTATTCATAAAATGATTGTTGTAAAACAAAGAAAAATATATACAATGAATTTCTTAAAGATTTTGAAGTGAATGCTCTAGTACTCTTGCAGCCTCTACAAAATTTCGCAGTGCCTGACGAAGGTCCCTGAATTGTGTAACTGAGGGCTCTGTTTGTGTCCCTATTTCAACCGCTGTAATAAAAACACAAAATTAGTTTTGTTACAACAATTCACTTTCCAGATATAAGTAAAAAAACATCATATGAAATCTTCCTACTTTCTTTTTTTTCCACCTCATCCTCTGCTGTGGCTGCATATTCAGTGCCACTGTCTGTTTCAGCTGTCCGAGAATCGCAAAAAATATATTGTTATTGATCTTGAATATGCGTCAAGGGGCCTACATTATACTCCACATTGTTTACAAAATATACAATATAGGGTCTACAAATTCAAAATAAATATAGCAGTGAAATAATATATGATAAATGCTTATGCTTACATTCACTTTCCGCCTCCTCCTCTTGTCTCTCCTCCGGACTTAGGGCTGATGTAGCATATGCATCACTGTCATCTGTTGGAGAAGAAACACAACCCCCCCCAGAAAAATCATTGTTATGGATGCAGAATTGTTGTCAAGGCCTAGATTATCCCCCACATTGTTCTAGAAAGCAAAAAGATACAAGTGTCTGCAGATTATTTCCAAATCAATGTGGAATTTTAACAAAAGAGAACATGATAGATTCCTACCTTCATTTTCAGGCTCATCTTCCTCCTCTGCCGTCACCAGTGTAGGACATGCTTCTGAGGAAATCTCCTCCTCGGATGATGAGGATGATTCATCACTTTCATCTGTTGGAGAAGAAACACAACCCCCCCCGAAAAATCATTGTTATGGATGCAGAATTGTTGTCAAGGCCTAGATTATCCCCCACATTGTTCTAGAAAGCAAAAAGATACAAGTGTCTGCAGATTATTTCCAAATCAATGTGGAATTTTAACAAAAGAGAACATGATAGATTCCTACCTTCATTTTCAGGCTCATCTTCCTCCTCTGCCGTCACCAGTGTAGGACAGGCTTCTGAGGAAATCTCCTCCTCGGATGATGAGGATGATTCATCACTTTCATCTGTTGGAGAAGAAACACAACCCCCCCCGAAAAATCATTGTTATGGATGCAGAATTGTTGTCAAGGCCTAGATTATCCCCCACATTGTTCTAGAAAGCAAAAAGATACAAGTGTCTGCAGATTATTTCCAAATCAATGTGGAATTTTAACAAAAGAGAACATGATAGATTCCTACCTTCATTTTCAGGCTCATCTTCCTCCTCTGCCGTCACCAGTGTAGGACATGCTTCTGAGGAAATCTCCTCCTCGGATGATGAGGATGATTCATCACTTTCATCTGTTGGAGAAGAAACACAACCCCCCCCGAAAAATCATTGTTATGGATGCAGAATTGTTGTCAAGGCCTAGATTATCCCCCACATTGTTCTAGAAAGCAAAAAGATACAAGTGTCTGCAGATTATTTCCAAATCAATGTGGAATTTTAACAAAAGAGAACATGATAGATTCCTACCTTCATTTTCAGGCTCATCTTCCTCCTCTGCCGTCACCAGTGTAGGACATGCTTCTGGGGAAATCTCCTCCTCGGGTGATGAGGATGATTCATCACTTTCATCTGTCCGAGAAGAAACACAAACACAAATGATTATTTGGTAGATGAATATGTTTAAAGTTATATGTTATGACCATCATTGCTGTTAGATGGTTGTGACAACCTCATGCTTTTAAAAAAGAAATATTACATATTAGCTATTCCATTCCGTTACCTGCTAAGACCTGCAATAACCACAAAGGTCACAGATGCACTTCAGCAGATAATGGGATACAGCATATTGTAACAATGTCTTGTCCTCCCTTATCACCTTTTGATGCTTAGCACTGTTCCAGTTTCTCGTGTGTAATGCTTTTCACACCAAATATTTAAGCAGTTAATTTAGCAAATCTTTTGAATTAGCAATGCCTATAAGCATTAATCATTGCGTGTGCCCTGTCTTCTCTACAGAATCATTCACATTATCAGTCACTGTACTATATGCTTGATTTTAGATAGAGGACAGTACAGATGTGATGCACATCCAAATTTTGATTCCCTATGCAAATAACGTGTGTGCCTAGGCCATAATACATCCCTGAGGAATCAGCATTACGAAATTTAAAATATTTTGATATCTCATTTTAATGTAAATAATGAGATCTTGTAACATTACCTTCATTTTCACTCATAGCTGAGGATGTCTGGGAGTCCTCATCACCCTGAGGTTGGAGCAAAGTCAGTGGCAGTGGTGGTGATGACCTGTTGCTCACTGGGCTGCTGTGGGATACCGGCAGCAGATACCTAGGTATCCTCTCCCTTGGCCTTGATAGGTCTGCAATTATAAAGTATTCATGTCCACATTACAACTATTCACTTTATACTACTATGTCTAATGCTCATGCAGCTTCCAAAATTGGACATTGTACACTCCAGATTAAATTAATAATAACAACACATATATCATATATCATATATCTATATATTATACTATATTTTCTGAATATTTATCATAAGTAAATGATTGTTTACCATTTATGCTTTCAACAATTTAAAGGTACAGTCTATGCACAAAAATAAATTCATGATTCAGATAGAGCATCTTTTTTTAAACAATTCTACAAATTACTATTATTTTATTTGGCTATTGGTATTCTTAGTTTAAATGTATTTCATATAGATAACACTGTGCTTGTGGAGATAAAGTTATCTGGTAGCAGGCACTGATTGGCTAAACTAAGTCTGTCAAAAGAAATAAAATAAAGGGGCATTTTGCAGAGGCCTAGATACAAGATAATGACAGAGGTTAAAAGTATATTATAGTAACTGTGTTGGTTATGCAAAACTGGGGAATGGCTAATAAAGGTATTCTCTAAATCTTTTAAAACAATAATAATTCTGATGTAGACTATCCCTTTAACAGTCAACATTTTACATGCTTTATTTTGGTGCGTCATATGTTTCGACAGAGATTAAACAGAAAACAAAAAAATTAAAACTTACATCTCCGAATGAGCGACCTCATGGCCGTATAGCGTTCTGGCTCTCTGCGTCTCAGGTCACTGAATCGTCTCAGACACTGTCGTCGCCTCCTATGTATACCTGAAACGCGTCTCATCCTGCGCATCATCTCATATATTATTTCATCCCGTCTCTCGTGCCTAATACCGCGCACACCACCGATTCTCCTCGGGAAATACCTGTTCATTCCGTAAACAAGTATAATAAGCTCCCCATCTGTGAAAATTGGTGTTCTCGACATACTTGTAAACTCACGGAAACAAAAATAACTTTTTTTTAAGGCGACAATAAATATACTAGGTATACAGCTGTCTCATTGGTTATTGAAAATATAAATTTTAGTTTCGCTTATTGATTGGAGGGACATCTGAATAATATTGTATGCAACAGCGAATCACTAAACATGATGAGCGTCATCTAAATATTAATTTTAAATGCGTCACCAATGTACGTTTTAAAAACCAATAGAAAATTATATTATCTGCGTCACAAACAAAAACAGAAATAGCGCATGAAAAACCTTATGGCCCCATAGGCCTGTTGATTAAAAAAAAACATCTTGTAAATTATATGATTAATGTTATTAATAGTGAACAAAATGAGAAATATCAAAAAAATACATACCTATGGGGTGTTGAAATCAGAGATCCTCCAATTTATTCGACATAAAAATGGAGACACGAATGGCGCACAAAGTATATGGATTTATATAAACTTTTGGATGATTGTTGATTGATTACATTGCTTGCAATAGCATACTGATTGGCTGATTTAAATGATCACCTGGTTCATCGATTCCCAATAAATATCAAGAGAAAAGTCAATTGAATGTGTATGGTTCAGGAGATAGAATTGTCTGTTAACCATTACCTTTCAATTTGGCATAGACAATGGCATCTGCAGGGTCTGGAAAAACAAAATCAGGACGCAATATCCAATTCAATTTCCAGCAGAACCAGATTCTTGTTACTATGGTGCTGGAAAATTACGATTTTTTATTTGGTGCTAAAGCACAAAAAACAACTACCTCCAGGAAAAACGAAATATGGCGCTCAATATCAGAAAATGTATCTGCTGAGGGGAACAATGTTAAAACTGTAGATAATTGCAAAAAAAGATTCTCGGATATTAAGAGAATCTTGAAGGCAAAGATGGCCAGAGAAAAAAAGACAGCACGTCAGACAGGTGGTGGGAAGCCATATGTTGCAGAACTCTCAACATATGAAACTTTGTTAATGGAGAAATTGGGAGAAAATATGCTTCAGGGTCTAGAAGATTTTGACCACGACACTGACGCCTTAGCCGCACAAGGTACATTTATATATTTCAACGGCGTCATTTCTGACGCCGAATTTTAAAAAATGTTAATGGTATAAATGTTTAATATTGGATTTCAATTATATTAATACTTAATATTGATTTTAAACCTTAATCTATTACAGCATCTACTAGTAGAGCTTCTACTGTTGCTACACAGCCGTTACCTGTGGTTGATACTGGGCTGATTGATACAGACTCCAGCCACAGTTTTTCTTCAGCTACAACACAGCCAGACATAATGTGCAGCACCCCTGACCCAGGTGTTGGACAAACAACAGGTATGTAAGTTAATGTTAACTGTTGTTTAATGTAAATCTGTAATTGTTAACTGTTTAAAGTAAATGTGTAATTGTTAATATTCAAGTTTAAATTATGCCATTTTTTATAATTGTAGTGGAAGTCAGAAGGGCTATGGGGCCAGCTCCTACCTCTTCCATCTCCTCCTCCTCCTCAGGTAATACAATTAATGCAACACCTGAATGTTGTAAGTGTGAAAACTTAAACAGACACTGAATGCCATAATCATTAATTTGTGTGACCCTATGAAATCACAGTAAATATTTATTATTTTACTTTTTATTTAAAGATTGTAAGATAGCATATTGGATTTCATTCCAGAGTTTTATAAAACAAGTAAACAATATCAAAATTAAAATACTTTATCTTGTGATGCTGCATGTAATATAAAGGGTTAATAAGTATTAGGGCACATTGAAATTTTGTCAAATATAACTGTTGAAAATAAAAGGGGCGTTCAACCATTTATATGTGAAATCATTCTAAATTTATGTATTACCCAAAAATAATTTATATTTTTGATTGCTCAACATTATATTGCTACATGCATGTGATGCATATCTAGAAATTATTTCCACAGCATATTAAACACTGCATCTCTTCAGAGCAAAAGAGGTGATTGTATCCTGTGAACTATTACATTTATTAATTAGAAGATTGTAGAAGCACCTCAGGCTCAGGCAATGAATGTTGTTGAAAATGCTGATGAAAAGTGCTTATTTAAAGGAACAGTCTACAAAACAATAGTTATTGTTTGAAAAGATAGATAATCCCTTTATTACCCATTCACCAGTTTTGCATAACAAACAAAGTTATATTAAAGGGACAGTCAAGTCCCAAACAAACTTTCAACAACTTTACAATTAACATTTAGCAAGAGATTTGCTTTGTTCTCTTGGTATTCTATTTGAAAGCAAACCTAGGAAGGATCATATGATTTTTATGCCCTTCAAGTCCGCCTATATTTTATTTACTTTTCAGAGCAGGGGAGTGCTAGCTCATGTAGGCCATATAGATAGCATTGTGATTACGCTCGTGGCTAGTGGCAGACACTGCACTAATTGGCTAAAATACAAGTTAATAGATAATAACAAAGTCATGTGATTAGGGGAGGTTAAAAGATGCTTATATACCATTTAGTCACAAAAGTAAAAAGTGTATTAATATAACAGTGCTGCTTTTGCAAAAGTGGGAAATGGATAATAAAGCTATTTTCTCTCTTTTTAAAAAAAAAAAATGCTGGTGTTGACTGTGCCTTTAATATACTTTTTACCTCTGTGATTACCTTGTATCTAGGAACCTTCTTCCAGTCCCCTGATCACCTGAATTTTATGATTAAATTTGAATCAAATTTCAAATTTAATTGTAAGTCCAATCTGAATAATGAAAGCATAATCTAGACAAGACTGTGCCTTTCAATACAATTAATTTAAAATCCCTTACTTTGTATTCAAAGCATAGTTGTTAATAGTTGTATATAAAAGTTTTTGGGTTTATATTACTGCATGAAATACATCCATATGCTTTCCTATTTTGTATGTAATATTCTTTTAAAGGGACAGTAAATTATGAAAGCTAAAGAAATTAAAATAGAGCATGTAATGTTATAAACATTTCCATTTTAATTTTATTACCAATTCTGCTTTGTTCTCTTGATGTACTTATTTAAAAGATAAACATTCATTTGAACTGTGTTGGTTATGCAAAACCGAATGTTTAATAAAGGGATTATGTATTTTTTTTTTTTTTAAAAAAACATTGTTGGATGTCCCTTTAAAGGTGCATGTAATACAAACATTTTTATAGCATTTTTGCAATGCAGATTAAAATGTACAAAACCATGAAAAGTTCATTATATGACTGTTTTATTGAGGGCATATGTATTTTTCCATTAAATAATAATGTACATGTGTGATCTAGCTGCACGAGGCATATTATTTTTTAAATTTAATATTTTAATAATTTTTTATTTTTAATTCCAAAAATAATATATTTAAATAAAAAAAAAAAAAACACAAATATATTATGATTGGTGTGTTAAATGTCAACTGCAATGTATTATTATTAGTTGAATGGAAAAGGAGTGCAATCCTTGCAGATGGCTGTGACTTATATTAATGAAATTTACAGATGAATCTGTGCAGGCAACAACCATAATATATCTAACCCAAGTGTTGAATATGTGCTTATTTATCATTACTAAGAAATGAGATTACAAGAGAACAAATCGATATTAAAAATATTATTGTTTATCAATGTGTATTAAAAAGAGAATACATTGCACATTCATGCTACTTTAATTTTGATTATAATATTAGTTTATATTTACAATAGGTACCGAACGGTGTCATCAGCTGTCGGAGGAGCTTACAATTGTGGTTAGGCAGATACAGGAGAGTTTATATGACGAATCACAAGATCTGATTGGTAGCCTACTGAATGACGATACACAGATAGAAAGGTATCTTGAAGATTCAGCTGCTGCCGCCGCTGAACCTGCTGCACCAGGATCTGACCCTGCTGCTGCCGCACCTGCTGCCGCCCCTGCCGCCGCACCTGCTGCTGCCCCTGCCGCCGCACCTGCTGCTGCCCCTGCCGCCGCACCTGCCGCCGCCCCTGTTGCTGCCCCTGGCCATGATGATGATGGAGCAATAAATAATATGGTCAATCTGGGGAGGCAATATAGTGACAATCAACAGGAGTTGATTAGGACATTGGGTGTATATATTCAGCAACAGGGGCGTCAGGTGGAGATGCAAATGGAATTGCAAAGGGAGAGAATAGCTATAGATATACGTAGGGTAGCCATAGAGGAAAGGGAGTTGGTGCGAAGGGAGAGAGCAGATGAAGAGAACCGAAATTTCAATCGCAATTTATTTCTGTTGATGCAGGGTACCCTTCAAGAATTACTTTCTTCAAGAAGGGAAGGATCACCTCCACAATCTCCCACTGCCTCTAAGCGGTCTAAAGATTAGTTTTTTGATTTATTTTGTTTGTATTATGCATGAAGTAATGCTTGTTATAATTTAATAAAAGAAATTATTTTGATGATTATCTTTATTGTATTTTATTTGAAAACAATGATGTTTTTAATTACTATTCATTGGTCATATCTAATAAGTTATTAAAGGTACAATGTACACCAAAGTATTTTATATTTTTTTAAATAAATAACATTATTAAACATTGACCGGTTATGCAGAACCAACACAACTATATTAAATGGACATAAACACAATAATAATTAATGTTTATGTTAGAAAATAGAATGTTATTTCTAACTTTTCTAGTAACAACTTTAATTGTAGAATTTTAGTCATTCACTTGTTCTATATTGATGAAAGATGAATGTATGGAAGCTCATGAACAGGTAATAACCAATGTTATTGATAAATAGAAATATATATATGTTTTCAACTCCTTAAAAATAATGTATATGCACTAAAGTGCCGTTACTCAGTGGGCATAATAATTACTGATATTGCACTACATAATATAATTTGAAGCCCGGGCTTAAGATTCAAAGATATCCTTAGCACCCCTAAGCTTGGGTGTGATGCCTTAACCCAGTGTTTGTCAAAAAGTGTGCAATGGTACATTTGTGTACCATGAGAGATCCTCAGGTGTGCCACGGCAGACTGACAACATTGTGAGATATTTATTTAATTTAGCTTTTTTTTTACTCCCAGTGCAGGGGTGTCCCTCTTTCAAATTTGTATATATTGGGAGGTATGTGACAGGCATCATGTACAACCATGACATATTGCTATTCACTCACAGACATTCAGTATGATTGTTTGAGAATGAATGTCAATATGTCACGTATAGTTTGTAGGAGGCATGGCACGACAGCACAATACATACAGTGTGATGTGTGTATGTATATAATATATATATATATACTCTATTAGGATACGTGTGATTTTTTACAATTTTTGAATGGTGGTGTGTCACAGTATTTTTTAATTGAAAAAAGTGTGCCATGAAAAATAAATAGGTTAAAAAATCAATGCTTTAACCAATGGAAAATGGTCAATCTCCATGATAATGTTTTAAGGCAAAATGTAAACATGTATCTACACATATAATAAGAGCAACAAAATATATATATTTGATTTGGGTGGATTTTTGATTTTTATTATTACAAGCTAATCAGGGAGACTAAACATCTGCCATTGGTTAAAGAACACCACCCAAGAACATGTGTTAAACCTGTATTGCATTGATGCTGATTCCAAAAATTATATACAAAGATGAGGAAAATAGAATATAATTTAATAATAAAAATTGCCTTCTCGATAAATCATGAAAGATGATGTTTAATGTACTTTGTATCTAAGCATTTTCTGAGAGCCCTATGATAACATGGTCTATCACTTATAATCTATTGAGTATTAATTAGAAATATTTCATTAAAAAAAGAGTCAGGTGTGAAATGAAGAACATTTATTTGAATACATATTAACTATTAAGTTAAACTAACATAAATAGCCTCTTTTGGGATAATTTTAAACATAAAGATATGATGAAACAAAAGAACATATGTACAATATATTTACATAATCATTGTTCAAATAGAGCATGGATGTAATCAGATCGAGCTTGTACTCCACTTGCATCAATTTGCTCTAAAGGTGCCACATTGTCATCATACTCTACTTGTAACATAGAAATATCAGCATCTGGCATGCGTAATGCTAGGTTGTGGAGCATGCAACATATGAGAAATATCAGGGATACTTTCTTTGGTTTGTATAGAAGTACTCCCCCAGAGAGGTCTAAACAACGAAACCTGCTTTTCAAAACGCCAAATGTGCGCTCTATAACACATCTTGTAGATGTATGAGCCTCATTGTAGCGCACTTGCGCAGGAGTTCTGGGGTTCAGCACAGGAGTGAAAAGCCATGGGAGACATGAATAGGCTGAATCTCCTGTGTGTAAAAAATAATTTGATTTTAGCAATATGAAATACATAATATTTTTATATCCATATATGACAATTAGTAAGAGATATTTACCTAGGAGAATTCCCTCTGGCATTTGATGATTCTGAAACAGGTCATAAACATGCGAATTTCTCAGGATGAAAGAATCATGTGTTGAACCTGGGAATCCTGACCGGATGCTCATAATCTTCAATTTGGCATCAGAGATGACCTGTATATTTAAAGAATGGTTACGCTTGCGGTCACGATAGGGCAATTCTCCTAACTTTGGAGGCTGCACTAACACATGGGTACAGTCAATTGCACCCAAAATGTTTGTCATCCCAGCAATCCCATAGAACTGCACCTTCACACGATGCCAATCCTCTGGTGTTTCCGGAATATGTACATAATTTACTATCCGTTGGTGTAAGGCTTTTAATACTACAGTTAGATGACTTGAAAAAGAAGCCTGGCTCATCCCCACAACTAAACTTGTTACAGCCTGAAATGATCCTGTGGCGAGGAAATAGAGGACAGCCAGCAGTTTTAACATTCCAGGGATTGCCTTTGTCCTATAAGTTATAGGTTCAATGGAGTCTTTGATCTCCAGATACAGATTCTCAATTAAACCTCTATTCAAACGGAATCTTCGAACAATTTCCCTGTCACTCAGGGTATGTAACCCTATTCTAGGTAAAAATAACCTTGGCCTTCTGCGTCGTTCATAACGCTGAACTAACTCCAAAAATCTCCTTCTTTTGCGTCTTTGTTGTATAGCAATGCAAAATAGATTGATCATCTCCATCTTGGTAATGACTGCATACATCAAACTTTCTATGCTGTTAGACACTCCCTTTTATAATGAGCATTTCACCTGCTGAAAATGCAGGTGGAAGCAACATATTGATTGCTGCAAGTTTTGGAAGAGACAATTAAGGTATATGATTTTTTCGTATAGATATATTTATACATACTTTATAATTTATATATATTTTATACATAGATATTTATCTGAAAATATATAACAAATGATAAAAGGAACATAAATGTTTTTCATTAGAAATCATTTCTAATTCCGATTGAGTTCTATAGCATCCGCAAGCTCAGAGGTGGCGGATTGAGAAATAGGTACGCTGCGTCGGATGAGACGCGAACGTAATTGTTGAACTTTAGATAATTTCTGAACAGCTTCAAATTGTTTCGAATAGGAGAGCGAATGCAGAGGATTACGCTCAATTTACACATGATTTCAACTTGTATCGATCTGCGTCGAATAGAGAACGGTGGATCGTATGTTACGTCATAAAATTCTAATTATTGCGATCTTAAAGCTTTGATAAGTAAGGCGCATCCTCATCGCGCCATGTACGACGCGGAATTCGGGCGTATTGCAGGTTGACACTTTGATAGATGGGCCTGCAAATGTCAAATGTAATAGGTATATATGTCAGATGTAATAGGTGTATATTTATATATATCAGTGCCTATATATATTCTTATATACACACAGACACTGGTAGTGCCGTAACGGTATATGTAATAAATTCAAATACCAAGTGTGGTAGATATAATATATCTATAAAATATTCTAGTGCAATTCTAAAGCCTAATCTCCAATAATTAGGAGAGGTGCTATATGATAATTATAATATGGTGAGTGTGAATCCAATGGTAAATAATATGTTCCCTCTATATGGGGACAGTGTGCCTAGGTTACATTATAGTACTATACGATGACTCCCTTTAGCGAAGTGTGAGTATGTGTCTAAAAATTATAATAACAATGACTCCCTTATCTGGAGTATCAGTGTGAATAGAGTCTAATAGTAATGCATAAAAAAAGCAAGTGATATTGATCCTAATACACAGTGTTGTAATATTACAACACTGTACAAAGACTCCCTTTAGCGGAGTGTGAGTATGTGTCTAAAATTATAATAACCATAACTCCCTTATCTAGAAGGGAGGATCAATATTAGGATCAATATCACTTGCTTTTTTTATGCATTACTATTAGTCTCTATTCACACTGATACTCCAGATAAGGGAGTCATTGTTATTATAATTTTTAGACACATACTCACACTCCGCTAAAGGGAGTCATCGTATAGTACTATAATGTAACCTAGGCACACTGTCCCCATATAGAGGGAACATATTATTTACCATTGGATTCACACTCACCATATTATAATTATCATATAGCACCTCTCCTAATTATTGGAGATTAGGCTTTAGAATTGCACTAGAATATTTTATAGATATATTATATCTACCACACTTGGTATTTGAATTTATTACATATACCGTTACGGCACTACCAGTGTCTGTGTGTATATAAGAATATATATAGGCACTGATATATATAAATATACACCTATTACATCTGACATATATACCTATTACATTTGACATATATACTTATTACATCTGACATATGTCAATATAGCAAATTTTTCGTCTATTTAAGAATTAGTATTCCTTTTGAATGGGTGTTTCACTATGTAACCAGCTCCCATGATCGCAATAACACCATATAGCGGAATAATTGTACTTAGAGCAATTGGGTCTAACTATGGCACATATCCTGGTTTTGGCTTTCCCCCCACGGACCAATAGTCACAACCTGTCTAACACGAACACAGGCAGGACCAATGGGAGGTTTTGTTTACGGCTGGCTGCCACCAATCACTATACTTCCCCAAGTTACATTAACAGCCTGTACTACACGTAGCAGAGACACGGGCCCCCCCACCATGTGACCACAGGCAAGACCAATGGGAGACTTTGTTTACCATTGTCCGTAATTTAGTATCATACACTTTCAGACTTCAGTGTATGCGAATTACGGCACATAACGTTACGCATTGACAATGGAGGCGCGCCCCTAGTCAGTGCTCTGATTGGATATGCGCACTCCGAATGACAATATAGAAATAGTTAGAATAGACAAATTAGCAAGTTGGTTTTGCGAACTATCCAACCATAGAATGATTGACAGCCTAGCCACCCTATGAGATTTTAGGAATTACGAACAATATAAATTACAAATTGTCCATTATAAAATGTTAGGTTTTTGTAAAATACAAACATATATAAAAACACCAATTTAGAAACATTCAGTTTATTCACTTGTTTGAAAGGTTACTAGAGCATACATAGAGAATTTATGCAGTATATTATAACAGGGGCGGCATCATTGTTAAATGATGGCCCTTGATTGGTTTGAAATCTGACAATTGGTGGGGGTGGGTTGTGGGTGTATTCCTAGTAGCATAGCCCTATATAAGGAGGTTAAGAATTGTGTAACAACATGCCTAAGGAAACAGTATATCTGAGAAACGCGTCGCATGTATTCCTTATGTATAAGATACATTTTTAACACTGAGATGAGTGGTATTATTTTTTATACTTTTTAAATAAATTTACTTTTATATCAAATCCACTCCTAGTGTTATAATTGATACTTCCTGTTGCTATGCTACTTTAGAGTATTAACACTCTGACACCCACCCATCTGTTACTCCACCTTGGAACAGCTAGCTGGATTGCTGTGAAATCCAGCCTGTCTCTATGGGCAAAATTGATTGCCTTCACCACATGTGAGTATCCTGTGCATATTGGGGTGTTGTTATGCCTTATATCACCATTGATCTGCACCATTGGCGCCTCTGTACTTTGTCTCACATCAATAAGAAGTTTCATATACGACACAGGGTAACCTGCACCACTGTTTACATGGTATATCTGCTACACTGTCCGTGTGGCAAATTCTATGTGGGTAAGACCCAGGATGATCTACGCACAAGGATCATGGGGACTCAGAACAACCTGTTGCCAGACATTTCGTTCAGAATGGCCATGGTGTCCAGGATTTACGGTATATCATTATTGATCATATTCCGATACCCCAAAGAGAAGGAGATAGGGCAAAACGCCTACTTTAAAGAGAGCTCCAATGGATATACAACTTGGACACCATGCACCCCAAGGGATTAAATATGACCATGGACTACCAATGTTTTCTTTAAGCTGTTTGTGAGATATTTGCTCCAAACCCTCCAATCCTTTGGCATATGTGACACAGCCCTCTCGTGGCTCTCTTCCTACCTGTCAAACCGTACCTTTAGTGTAGCCTTCTCTGGGGCCTCCTCTGCCCCATCACCACTTTCTGTCGGAGTACCGCAAGGCTCTGTCCTTGGCCCCATTCTCTTCTCAATCTACACGTCATCACTAGGTTCCCTAATAAAGTCCCACGGTTTACAATATCATTTGTATGCCGATGACACCCAAATCTACTTCTCTGCACCAGACCTTTCTCCTTCCTTGCTAACCCGTGTCACTAACTCTCTTTCTCACATCTCCAACTGGATGCCCTCTCACTACCTCAAGCTAAATCTCTCCAAAACTGAGCTCCTTATTTTCCCCCCTTCTAAACTCTCCACCCCCAATCTCTCTATAACTGTCGGCAACTCCATTATTACCCCTACACCGCATGCCCGATGTCTCGGGGTCACATTTGACTCAGATCTTTCTTTCACTCCTCACATTCAGTCATTGGCTAAAGCCTGCCGCTTCCACCATAAAAACATCTCTAAAATTAGACACTTCCTTACACAAGACACAACTAAGATTTTAATCCACTCTCTCATTCTCTCCCGCCTCGATTACTGCAACTATGTCCTCTCTGGTCTCCCCACCTACAGCCTAGCTCCTTTACAATCCATAATGAATGCCTCTGCCAGACTCATCTTCCTTACACGTCGCTCTTCATCTGCTGCACCTCTCTGCCAATCTCTTCACTGGCTTCCTCTTGCCTCTAGGATCAAACACAAAATTCTCATTCTGACATACAAAGCCCTCAACTGCACTGCTCCCCCCTATATCTCAGATCTTGTCTCCAGATACTCTCCCTCCCATCCCCTTCGCTCTGGTCACAACCTCCTACTCTCCTCCTCTCTTGTCACTTCATCACACTCCCGTTTACAGGACTTCTCCAGACTGGCTCCCATCTTGTGGAACTCTCTGCCTCGCTCCACAAGACTCTCTTCTAGTTTTAAAAGCTTCAAGTGCTCCCTAAAGACTCTACTTTTCAGGGATGCATACAACCTATGCTAACCTTTCTTTATACCAGTTCCTCTCCTCCATTGCTATCCCCTGAACCCCCTTAGCATGTAAGCCTAAAAGTCCAGCTGTTTGTCGATCACCTTCTCAAGAGCTGACTACAACAGTGCAACTCTTGGCAGGGCCCTCTACCCATTTGATCCCTATAATTGTTTTGTTGTACTCCACCTTTGTTAATAGAGCTGCGGTATCTGTTGGCGCTCTACAAATAACCGATAATAATAATAATAATAATAATAATAATAATAATTATTTGCTTGTTCCTTCTCTTGTTAGGTGTTGAAGACCTTAGTCTGTAGGGTACCAGACCAGTAGGTGTTTATGGGTTAATAGCATTTATGTGATGTTCATGATAGGTTTGCTAGTTGGGCCTATTGGTCCGGTTCACTAGTGGACCGGGCGGTTCAACAGCTGCATACATTTTAGTATGTTTGGTGAGAATGGCTGTTGATGAGATTGTTTGGTTGATGTTTGGTGTCTAGTCTGGTCTTTGGTAGGTATGCATAAATGACTGCGCTTGGTACAGGCACATCATAGCATGTATGTGATCATGGACTTCCAATGTTTTCTTTTAGTTGTCTGAGCTATCTGTGTGGTTATGGTTTTTGCTACGTGGATATGAATGGCTGAACATGGTATAGGCATATCTAAGTATGTATGTGACCATACAATATGTCCATTGACCACCAATGTGTGATTCTTTTGAAGCTGTTGTTATCAGTTTAGTTTGTGAGTATGTGATGCTGGCGCTCTTTTGTGGTTCATAATAGGATAGCTGTATGGGCTTTCTAGACATGTATGGACCGGGCTGTTGAATGACTGTTCTCAGTGTTAGATTGTGGTTGCAAATGGCTTTTGAGTAGTTTGTTGGTTGTAGGTGGTTGTTTGGTTTTCAGTTTGGTCCTCGATTTGTCTGTATGAATGGCTGCGCTTGGTATAGACACATTGAAGTATGTATGTGATCATAGCACAGTATGGTCTGTACGTGTTGGTGTATGTGCATTGACGGTTGCTCATTATGATTGTTAGGTTTTGTGCTGAGTAGTGCTCTATGATTCTGGATGGATGGGGCTTTGAGGATATATTAATTTTGAGAAGCTGATGCCCTTTTGTTTGATTCTCCGCAGTATACTGTGTTATTTGCTTAGATATTGTTGTGAGTTGGTTGCTAGGCAACCATGTATAGCTGGTGCATTGACCGATGCTCGTTTGCCTTATTAATATTATTTCTTGTTGGTAATGAATTTCCATTATATTTCACGCTTACTATCACTGCCCGGTCTTGTATTTACATATGCGTTACTGGCTGTTTGCAATTTTTGGATTGAGCACAATTACGAGGTGAAATCTTATGGTGATTGCTTTGGTCTAGTCCTCTGATGTGCTCCGTGGCATTCCGGAACTTGCACAGTAGCGCTTGGCAGGCGTGCAGGGGCACAGCTGTTTGGGATCACACGGTGATAGGTTCTTCTTAAATAGGTGAGTGTTTTATTTGTTCTGTTGGTCTGAGGACGGAGGTAACCCCCGAAAACGTTAACTGTAAAATAAAGAAGTATCTTTTTAAAATGGTGAGAGCCTTCCCATTGTCTGTAAATTATCTATGCTGCTTTGAAGAGCACCCCGGATGTTGGTTGTTAAAGTGTGTGCTGGCTCCTCTCTGCATGAAAATAGATAGATAGATAGATAGATAGATAGATAGATAGATAGATAGAGAGAGATATTTAATAATAAAAAGTACATTATTTTCTAAGTGAAGAACATAGGAATGTAAAATATAAGTAGCACGCATCAGGGTTTGTGACTTAGGACTAATGTGAGCGGGTCAACGCACATGAAAAATTTCTATCTTCAATGTGCGTTCTTGAAATAGTAAATATAAACTATTCAAAATATTAAAAAATATAATACATACTGTTAATAAATATATATATATATATATATATATATATATATATATATATGTATATATATATATATATATATATATATATATATATATATATATATTCTATTGATTATTTAAAGTATTTTATAATAATTTTAAATAATTTTTATTTATATTTTTGAATAGTTTCTTTTATTTTTGCAATAATGCGCATTGAAGATAGCAATTCTTCATTGCGCTAACCCGACCGCGTTAGTCCTAAATTGCCAACCCCAATGTGCGTTGCATATATTTTACATTCCTATGTTCTTCACATAGAAAATAATGTACTTTTTATTATTATTATATATATATATATATATATACACATATATACAGTATATATGATACTGTTCATGTAAAATACATATCTATCTATCTATCTATCTATGTATATATATATATATATATATATATATATATATATATATATATATATATATATATATATATATATATATATATATATATATATATATATAGCAAAACAGGAAACAGCACTCTCTGGACTTAAGTAAAAAACAAGTAGTTTATTCAGTAACGTTTCAGGGAATGCTCCCCTTCATCAGACCAGCATTCCCCGAAACGTTACTGAATAAACTACTTGTTTTTTACTTAAGTCCAGAGAGTGCTGTTTCCTGTTTTGCTACATTTCAACTACTCTAGCACCCTGGCCCTTGGAGAACTGTTTGTGAGAGTGCAACTGACTCTTTTTGCCTATATATATATATATATATATATATATATATATATATATATATATATATATATATATATATATATATATATATATATATATATATATATATATATATATATATATATATATATATATATATATATATAGGTATATAGAGAGATATATAAAGAAATATGTATTTACCATAAAAAGGACATTATCCTGTAAGGGAAGAATATTGAAATTTTAAAGGGATATTAAACAGTGCTCCTTCAGTAAAAACAAACTTATATCAAACTTTCTTACATGCTTGCAAAAAATAGAACCCCTGATTTTAAAATGATGGGAAAGGTAAGGACTCCTAGATGTAACGTGGGCGGCAGCTCGTGAGGGTTTAGAGAAGACGAGAAGGGATACTTTATTGGCAGCATTTAGGGAGTCTCAAGTTAGGATTCTGAAAAAGGCTTATTTGACACCAAGGGGATTGGCCAAATGGGTGGATAGCTGTAAAACACAGTAAACAGAGCACAAAGAAAACGGCTTAGAAACTTATTGAGTGTAACAGTGCAAAGAAACATAAGCACTTACATTAAAAATTGGCAATATCAGCATCCACATAATATGAACATCAATGAGTGTGATGTGAAGCTGCTTGATAAGTCCCACTGAACGCCTGACATACAGGATCTATCGCGGCGCCAACCTCCAAAGAAGCAGCATCTGACCTCACGACCAGCTGAAGCGTCCCCCAGCAGCGCACAGGTGGTTCTCAATACAAGCTGTCCACAAAACACAGAGGCATCTATTTATCAAACCGTCAACCGCAAATACGATGGAATTCCGCAGCGTATTTGTGGCGAGCCTGATTCGCCTTAATTATCAAACCCTACAGACCGGCAAAAGTAGAATTTAGTGACATAACATACGATCCGCCGGACTCAGTCCGACACAGATCGATGCTTACGTCACTCCAGATGTTCCGAATGCAAGTTCGGCACTATCTGACTACTTTTGCTAGTTATCAAATAACTAGCAGGTACGCTCGGCACTTTTCCGGCCCAGCGTACCTGGTTTTCAATCCGCCGCCCTGGAGGCGGCGGATGCCATAGGGATCAATGGGAGTCTGAAAGCAGCGAAAGCTCATGTTCGCTGCTGCCCGATATCCCATTGATTCCTATGGTAATGTCTACACCTAACACCCTAACATGTACCCCGAGTCTAAACACCCCTAATCTGCCCCCCCTACACCGCCGCCACCTACATTATACTTATTATCCCCTAAACCGCCACTCCCGGAGCCCACCGCCACCCTAATAAACTTATTAACCCCTAATCTGCCCCCCTACACCGCCGCCACCTACATTATATTTATTAACCCCTAATCTGCCCCCCCTATACCACCGCCACTATATTAAATTTATTAACCCCCTAAACCTAAGTCTAACCCTAACCCTAACACCCCCTAACTTAAATATAATTTAAATAAATCTAAATAAATTATTCCTATTTAAAACTAAATACTTACCTATAAAATAAACCCTAAACTAGCTACAATATAACGAATAGTTACACTGTATCTAGTTTAGGGTTTATTTTTATTTTACAGGCAACTTTGTATTTATTTTAACTAGGTAGAATAGTTACTAAATAGTTATTAACTATTTAATAACTACCTAGTTAAAATAAAGACAAAAGTACCTGTAAAATGAAACCTAACCTAAGTTACAATTACACCTAACACTACACTATAATTAAATTAATTACCTACATTAACTACAATTAAATGCAATTAAATAAAATTATCTAAAGTACAAAAAAATACACTAAATTACAGAAAATAAAATAATTACAAGATTTTTAAACTAATTACACCTAATCTAATCCTCCTAACAAAATAAAAAAGCCCCCCAAAATAAAAAAGCCCTACCCTACACTAAATTACAAATAGCCCTTAAAAGGGCTTTTTGCATTGCCCCAAAATAATCAGCTCTTTTACCTATAAAAAAAGGACAATACCCCCCAACATTAAAACCCACCACCCACACACCCAACCCTACTCTAAAACCCACCCAATCCCCCCTTAAAAAAACCTAACACTAACCCCTTGAAGATCACCCTACTTTGAGACAACTTCACCCAACCGGGCCGAAGTCCTCAACAAAGCCGGGCGAAGTGGTCCTCCAGACGGGCAGAAGTCTTCTATCTTCATCCATCTGGCGCGGAGTGGCTCCATCTTCAAGACATCTGACACGGAGCATCCTTCCTGGCCGACAACTACTCAACGAATGAAGGTTCCTTTAAGTGACGTCATCCAAGATGGCGTCTCTTTAATTCCGATTGGCTGATAGAATTCTATCAGCCAATCGGAATTAAGGTGGGAAAAATCATATTGGTTGATCCAATCAACCAATAGGATTGAGCTCGTATTCTATTGGCTGATTGGAACAGCCAATAGAATACGAGCTCAATCCTATTGGCTGATTGAATCAGCCAATAGGATTGAACTTCATAAAGGTAATATTTGTTGTTTTAAAAATATATAGACTATTTGCATTTTAGAACACAAAATAACAAATCAAATACATAGATAAAAAAAAGATTGTGACTTACAAACAGGGAAAAGTAATTATTTTCAATATTTAAAAAAAATATATATATATATTAATTAAAACATTTGGATTTCAAAATAAGTTTGGATTTTGGAATTCTGATTTGGGGATTTGTACCTGTAATATAAAATGTTTAATTATGTGTAATATACATTCATTATTTATTTTGTCCCCTTTTCCTTTAATTTAAAGGGACACTGAACCCAAACTTTTTCTTTCGTGATTCAGATAGAGCATGACATTTTAAGCAACTTTCTAATTTACTCCTATTATCAAATTGTCTTTATTCTCTTGGTTTCTTTTTTTGAAATGCAAGAATGTAAGTTTAGATGCCGGCCCATTTTGGTGAACAACCTGGGTTGTCCTTGCTGATTGGTGGATAAATTCATCCACCAATAAAAAAAGTGCTGTCAAAAGTTTTAAACCAAGAAAAAAGCTTAGATGCCTTCTTTTTTAAATAAAGATAGCAAGAGAACAAAGAAAAATTGATAATAGGAGTAAATTAAGAAAGTTGCTTAAAATTGCATGCTCTATCTGAATCACGAAAGAAAAAATGTGGGTTCAGTGTCCCTTTAATCCTGCAAACTGTTGATTTTTTAATTTTAAATTCCACTGAGTTTCTATAAACTAATGGACACCGCCATGTCTAAACTTAATTTTTAAACTTATCTTACTGCCCTGCTGCAAATATGCAATATATATATATAAAGTATGAACGATTCACTGTAATGTCTGCGCTCCTCCCGCAATCCAGTGTGTAATGAAGAGAGCCCGGCACAATGGAGAGTGGGCGGGGGACACACCCCTATTGTAATCCAATCAGGTAGGCAGCCACTTCAGGCGTGTCTGCCACACACGCCCCAAATAGTAGTAGAATACAAGGTGCAGAGATGGCGCTCTGATAGAAAGGAAAGTTATAGTGTAGGCGCAAAAAAACGATGTAAATACAATGAGAGATTCCAGGCAGCAAAGTAAAATGTAAAAAATGAACTTTATTCCAAAAAGCTTAAAAAGGACAAAACCAGGATGTCCTATACAGAGCCAGCAGTGACTCTAACAATCAGGCAAGTGAGCAGATCCCCATGGTTTTGTCCTTTTTAAGCTTTTTGGAATAAAGTTCATTTTTTACATTTTACTTTGCTGCCTGGAATCTCTCATTGTATTTACAGCGTTTTTTTGCGCCTACACTATAACTTTCCTTTCTATCAGAACGCCATCTCTGCACCTTGTATTCTATATATATATATATATACAGGTGGCCCTCGTTTTACAACGGTTCAATTTACACCGTTTCAGAATAACAACCTTTTTTTCCAGTCATGTGACTGCTATTGAAAAGCATTGAGAAGCAGTGCATTTATTAAAATAGCCAGTAGGTGGAGCTGTCCGCTTGTGTTGCAGCAAAGCCAAGCAAGCGGAAATTAATCAGTTTAACCAGACCTGAGCTATCGAGCAGATTTCAAAGGAACAAGATCTTCCTGTCTATAAATCAGTCCAGATTGGAATGCAAAGAAAGAACTGTTTGCAGAAAAATGCAAGTGAAGTCTGTGTTGTGTGATTATTTTATTAGGTTTATAATGCTGTTTAGCAAATGTTTTTGTTTATTTGACTTAGTTTAATTATATATTCTGTGTTGTGTGATTATTTTATTAGGTTTATAATGCTGTTTAGCATTTAAAGTCTTCATTTCAAAGCTTTAAAAATAATGTATTAGGTGTTACTTATGACAATTTTGAGGGGGGCCTGGAACCTAACTCCCTCACTTCCTACTGACTTACATTATAAACTGGGTTTCAATTTACAACGGTTTCGATTTACAACCATTCCTTCTGGAACCTAACCCCGGCGTAAACTGAGGGCTACCTGTATATATATATATATATATATATATATATATATATATATATATATATATATATATATATATATATATATATATATATATATATATATATATATATATATATATATATATATATATATATATATATATATATATATATATATTTATTTATTTATATATATATGTATATACACACATATTTAGAAATATGTATGTCTATATATATATATATATATATATATATATATATATCAAAATAACAAGAGTATTGCATTGAGCAATGATACTTTTTTTATTGGACTAACTATACATTTATAAGTTGACAAGCTTTCGGAAGAGTTCCTTCCTTTATCAAGTCTGAAGCAATACTGACCAATTCAATGGAATTTACAGATTATATCTTAAAACACAGAATAGCTAAGGAGACAGAAAGGGCAGGGAGAGGAGGAGGTGTCGTAAAAATCATGAGGGGGGCTTAGGTAACAGGCAGACAGTGTCCAGTGTAGGAGAACAGACAGGGGAAATATATAGCTATACATAGAGCATATACTGACATAAAGTTATATATCAACATTGAATCAATATCTATAAAGATGTGAAATTGTATATACAGGGGGAATACAAAAGTAAAAAAAAAAAAGACAAAAGTGTGGACATAGGCTTACCTGTGTACCTATGTATAAAGAATGTGGAATATACAATGTAATTGACTAAATGAAAGTATATTAGAAAATTTTTTGATAATGTGTTAAGAATCCAGAGTCCACATTTAGTCCAGAATTAAACAGGTTGAAGTGCATTATCATTTTCATTTCAAAGGTTTTTCTTTCCATGGTGTTTTTGAAGTTGCCTCTGAGAATTTTGATTTTGAGGTTTTGGATGGAGTGGTCAGGTTGGGTGAAATGGTGACCAACAGGGGTGCAGTATTTTGTTTCACAGTGGTTTTTGATTGAGTGTCTGTGTAAGTTCATTCGAAGGTGCAGTTTTTGGCTTGTTTCTCCAATATAGCATCCCATTTCACATGCAGTGCAATGTATCATGTATACCACATTTGCAGATATACATGAATATGCCCCTTTAATGTTATAAGATTTATTATTGTGGTTTGCTGTGCTGCTTTCACAAACGTGTTGACACAGTTTGCAGAGTGCTTTATAGCAGCACTTGGTTCCATTCTGAGTGTTCTTTTTCTCAAGGGGTAGCTTCCTATGTACCAATTTCTGTTTTAGGTTAGGTGGTTGTCTGTATGCCAGGATTGGGGGTTTTGGAAAGATTTTTTTGAGTGTGGGATCCTCTAAGAGTAGTGGCTGTAAGTCTTTTATGATTTTTCGTATCCCTTCCACAGCAGGGTTGTATTTGACTACTAGTGGGATACGTGATATGTTTTTCTTCTCCCTGTATTGTAGTAAGTGTTCACGTGGAGTATTGAGGGCAGAGTTAATTTTTTTATTTATAATCCTTGTTTTGTAACCTTTTTCTCTGAATGATTGGGACAGTGTGATGAGGTGTTTGTCACGGTCCTTGGTATCTGAGCAAATTCTGTGGTATCTTGTAGCCTGACTGTAGATTATGGATTTTTTTATGTGATTGGGGTGGGAGCTGGAGCTGTGGAGGTAGCTGCATCTATCTGTTGGTTTCCTGTATACAGATGAGTGCAGTTTGCCATTTGTGATGGATATTGTTGTATCCAGGAAGCTGACACAGTCTCTAGAAAAGTTCATTTTAAGCTTGATTGATGCATGAAATAGATTAAATGATTTATGAAAATGTTCAAGGTTTTTTTCTCCTTCTGTCCATATGATGAAAATATCATCGATGTAGCGAAAGTATTTGAAGGGTTTGCAATGAAACACGCAACATAAACTGGACAAACTGGTGCCCTCTAACCCTAGCATAGGGACATTCTACATGCTCCCAAAAATCCACAAACCAGGGAACCCAGGAAGACCAATAATAACAGGCATGGACACTCTGACTGAGCAACTATCGGGCCTAGTGGAGAATATTCTTAAGCCCTTAGTTATTAACACCACTAGCTTTATAAAAGACACCACTGATTTTCTTAACAAAATCAGCCAGATAACAGAATTGCCAGAGGATACTATACTTGTGACAATGGATGTGGAATCCCTGTACAGCAATATTCCACATAAAGATGGTATTGATGCCTGCTTAAACTTTCTTTCCTCCAACAGCCCTAACCAGACATATAGAGCTTCTACAGTCAATAAACTTACAGAATTTATACTTACTCACAATTATTTCATCTTCAACCACTCCATCTACTTACAAACCATGGGAACAGCCATGGGCACCAAAATGGCACCACAGTACGCAAACCTCTTCATGGCTGACTTAGAGCAGAGATTCCTAGCCACTCACCCTCACAAACCCTTCAAATACTTTCGCTACATCGATGATATTTTCATCATATGGACAGAAGGAGAAAAAACCTTGAACATTTTCATAAATCATTTAATCTATTTCATGCATCAATCAAGCTTAAAATGAACTTTTCTAGAGACTGTGTCAGCTTCCTGGATACAACAATATCCATCACAAATGGCAAACTGCACTCATCTGTATACAGGAAACCAACAGATAGATGCAGCTACCTCCACAGCTCCAGCTCCCACCCCAATCACATAAAAAAATCCATAATCTACAGTCAGGCTACAAGATACTACAGAATTTGCTCAGATACCAAGGACCGTGACAAACACCTCATCACATTGTCCCAATCATTCAGAGAAAAAGGTTACAAAACAAGGATTATAAATAAAAAAATTAACTCTGCCCTCAATACTCCACGTGAACACTTACTACAATACAGGGAGAAGAAAAACATATCACGTATCCCACTAGTAGTCAAATACAACCCTGCTGTGGAAGGGATACGAAAAATCATAAAAGACTTACAGCCACTACTCTTAGAGGATCCCACACTCAAAAAAATCTTTCCAAAACCCCCAATCCTGGCATACAGACAACCACCTAACCTAAAACAGAAATTGGTACATAGGAAGCTACCCCTTGAGAAAAAGAACACTCAGAATGGAACCAAGTGCTGCTATAAAGCACTCTGCAAACTGTGTCAACACGTTTGTGAAAGCAGCACAGCAAACCACAATAATAAATCTTATAACATTAAAGGGGCATATTCATGTATATCTGCAAATGTGGTATACATGATACATTGCACTGCATGTGAAATGGGATGCTATATTGGAGAAACAAGCCAAAAACTGCACCTTCGAATGAACTTACACAGACACTCAATCAAAAACCACTGTGAAACAAAATACTGCACCCCTGTTGGTCACCATTTCACCCAACCTGACCACTCCATCCAAAACCTCAAAATCTAAATTCTCAGAGGCAACTTCAAAAACACCATGGAAAGAAAAACCTTTGAAATGAAAATGATAATGCACTTCAACCTGTTTAATTCTGGACTAAATGTGGACTCTGGATTCTTAACACATTATCAAAATTTTTTGTAATATACTTTCATTTAGTCAATTACATTGTATATTCCACATTCTTTATACATAGGTACACAGGTGAGCCTATGTCCACACTTTTGTCTTTTTTTTTTTTTACTTTTGTATTCCCCCTGTATATACAATTTCACATCTTTATAGATATTGATTCAATGTTGATATATAACTTTATGTCAGTATATGCTCTATGTATAGCTATATATTTCCCCTGTCTGTTCTCCTACACTGGACACTGTCTGCCTGTTACCTAAGCCCCCCTCATGATTTTTACGACACCTCCTCTCCCTGCACTTTCTGTCTCCTTAGCTATTCTGTGTTTTAAGATATAATCTGTAAATTCCATTGAATTGGTCAGTATTGCTTCAGACTTGATAAAGGAAGGAACTCTTCCGAAAGCTTGTCAACTTATAAATGTATAGTTAGTCCAATAAAAAAAGTATCATTGCTCAATGCAATACTCTTGTTATTTTGATATCTAAATCTCTGGACTAACATGGCTACTGCAATCAACGTATATATATATATATATATATATATATATATATATATATATATATATATATATATATATATATATATATATATATATATATATATATATATAGTAAAGCCTGTTACAACCCTTTTTTTCCCAAACACCTTATACCATTTATCTTTGAGCCCTGATGTAGCTATACCTACCTCTTTTGCCCAATCACAGATCTACAGGTTGTCCAGTATTTTTGTAGAGGGCACCAGGCAACCCTATTCATGCTTGATCGCACTGTTTGGTTGGTATAATCTAAGCACAGTATAGTATACTCCATTTGTAGTACAGTAAACTTGATGCAAAGTGCACAAAGCATTCTTACTAATCACCATCTATCGCAGCTCAAAGCTTGGTCAGGAGCACATACACATTGTGCTTATCTCTGCAGTATTAAAAAAAAATACTGTAGTGGAAAAATATCCACTGAAACTTTCAGCACTGACAATCTGATACCTCAAGACTTCCTAAAATCGGCATCCAGTTGACTCTAACAGGCCCAAATACAGGTTACAAACTGAAATGACTGAGACAACAATGAAATAGCTATGCTTACATTTGGATACAATCCTGAACTGTTCAGACCCAATATGAGCTTTCTTTGCCCCCCTCCCCATCTCTGCGTATTTAACCTGTTAGAAATTTTAAAATAAAATCATAATAATAATAATAATAATAATAATAAAGATGATATAGATAAAAGGGACATACATGTAGTAAATAGGTCCTATTTTGGCTGAAATAACTACTACATTTGAAGAACTATGTCCTGAAAGACCTGGTGGCCTCAGATAGGTAGGTGATGTCATTTTGCTGTTAGAGTAATTACTACGCTAATTGCTTTGGCTTTAATTTTTTTCCAAGAAAGGTGGCAACTCTCTGCTAACAGTCCCATGAGTATACATGTGAAAGACTGAATATGACCTGCTTCTTATGTTTTATTGTATTGTGTTTTCTATTTAGAGTCAGGATATTTATGTTTGTTTTAAAGTTTAAAGTAATTTGTTTTATACAGTCCCTTTTTCTCCCTTTTAAAAATATGCTTAAAGGGATATTAAACCCAAACATTTTCTTTAGGGATTTAGACAGAACATACCATTAAAAAAAAAAAAAAAAAATCTAGTTTACCTCTATTATCAAATTTTCTTTATTCCCATGATATTCTTGTGTGGAAGAGATACCTAGGCATGTGGAGACTACAGGGCAGAAAACAGTGCTCTTGCAAATAGTAACATTCTTGCAAAACTGATGCCATTTAGTACTCCAGAAATGGGCCGACTCCTAAACATACAGTACATTCCTGATTTTCAGCAAAAGATACAAAGAGAACAAAGAAATATTCATAATAATAGTAAATGATAAAGTTGTTTCATTGCATGCACACAGAGTATGACCAACATGCACACAGAGTAATTTAAGCACAGGGTACTCACAATTTGTCTGGTAGTGATAGGCTCACACAAGGAAGTTATAAGGCAACGATGTAAAATAAGTGATTCTTTATTGTAAATCCACTGCAAACAATTAATAACATTACTTTTTGGAGAGCATATGATACAATGTAATTCTTTTGCTACGCGTTTCTCGGCTCTGAAGCCATTTCATCAGGCATAAAGAACAATCGTACTTTCAACGGCTTATATTGCCGCTCACTACCAAACAATTGTTAACTCCTCCCCTATTGGGAGTGAACTTCGTAACCAATCTCTGTCCTCCTACTCGTAGGTGTGTACATACTTTCATATAAAAAAATGTCCACTTGTCATCTCTTATGTTTAAAAATTGTTAACATATAAATTAACTTTTGTTTGAGTGTCACGATAAAATAAATAGGGGCTTAATGTCTCTAAAGCTAGAGTCATAACTCATAAAAAATTAATACATCAGACGGTCTATAAGCCAAATGATAAATCTGTTGATTATATTGATCTACATAAATATAAAAATAATTTGATATCATGACATTACAATATAATATGTTGATTAATAATGACCACATATAACTTATAATGTGAAACTAATAAAAAATGAGTGTTAACTACATAACTAGTGATTGTGTGGTGAAATTAAATTCATGTGCTTATATATAGTAATAATTGAATAAAATATTCAAGATACCTATTGATACATTAACAAAATAGGTAATGATAATGTGATATCATAATATCATAAATATTGTTAAGACACAGTGAATGTATGGTGCAGAGTGAACAAAAAATTATGTTTTTATATCATATGTGATATGTGCAATCATAATATCTAATATATAATAAAAGTGATTTCAAATAATTACTGGTGGTGATAATATTAAATAATATTAATAAATAACAATATTAGAACTGAAAAGATGTGACTGAGACACTCAAACAATTGCATAAAAGAGATGCATAAGGTATGTATAAAACTAAAAAACTAAAAAAATGTAATTAAAATATGTCTATAGAACTTAACCTGTTTTCTACCAACCAAATCGTCAAATAGAATTGAATATACACTATATACCATAAATAACTAATATGGCCATTATAATGTAAGCAAACTAGAGACTGATATAGAGTCAACTCATACTAAAACACAGATAAAAAAAATATCTAGACAAATACATATTTAGTAAAAACATTAGTACATGATCAGATAATGTTACTTAAAAAAACATAAAGCATCTTATATGACGAATCGACTTTTCGATTTAAATAGTTACTTCTATGTTGGATCACTAAATCCATAAAAACTTTATTAATGTTAAAAAGAATTAAAAAGCCGCAGTATCTATTACTTCGTTGAGCCCTGCTGGAATAAGAGTACCAAATTTATGTATCCAGAATGTCTCCCTTTGTCTTAACGTAATAAATCTATTGTATTTATTAGACCCTGGGATGCATTCTAGTGGGGTAATTCGAAAAGGAACAATTTTCTCCATTAAGTTCATGAACATGGTGTCTAGACGCACTATGTTTAAGTGATTTGTTCCTAATATTGCGAAAATGTTCACTCCACCTGGTCCGTATATTACGTATTGTGCACCCTAAATATTGGAGTCCGCACTTACAGGTCAGGACATATATCACAAAAGAGGAACCGCAATTCAAATATTCTCCTATTTGGAATGTTTCCCCAGTAGTATGAGACTTGATGTTTTTTGAACCATGCGTTATATACTTGCACATAAAACATCTATAGGTCCCCTTACGCATCTTTTCAGTTCTAATATTGTTATTTATTAATATTATTTAATATTATCACCACCAGTAATTATTTGAAACCACTTTTATTATATATTAGATATTATGATTGCACATATCACATAGGATATAAAAACATTATTTTTTTGTTTACTCTGCACCATACATTCACTGTGTCTTAACGATATTTACACTTAGCAGATTATGCCTGTCATCAGCATCAGATGTTTAGCTTCATATACAGCACATAACTTTAAGATATTATTTCTTAACCCCTTAACGACCGACGACGTATGCCATACGTCCTCAAAAAAAAAGCACTTAACGACCGAGGACGTATGGCATACGTCGTCGGTTTAACAGAGCACTGGAAGCGATCGAAATCGCTTTCAGCTGCTCTAACAGTATTGCAGGCTTGCCTTGAGGTCTAGGCATCCTGCAATACTGTTCCCGAGTGCCGGGACCGGATTGATCACTCCCCCACGAGTGATCACTTCCGGTTTCGCTCCACGTGGAGCCCGGCAGTGTTTCAGAGCATCGGAAGCGATCGGACACACTTCAGATGCTCTGCTTGTGTGCTAAGTGCCTCGGTGGGTCGAGGCACTTAGATATTTGTAAAATAAAAGTAAAAAAAAACCAAAAAAAAAACCGAATAAAATAAAAAAAAGCCCTAAATAGCCCCCCCTCCCCCTTCACTAGGCATCCAAGATGGCGATGCCCAGTGCATCATGGGGCCTCTGGGGGTGTCCCTAGCCTGCATCATCATAGGGGCAAGCTAGGGTCACCCAATCTGAGCCTCCCACCCTAAAAAAAATAATAATAATAAAATACCCCATTTGTCTGATCATGTCAATATTTGTAAATATTGACTATGATCAGTGTGGATCTCCCTCCCTCTCCTCACTTGCCATTTTGTTGGAGAGAGAGACCTGTATTTAGCAGAGAGAGAGATTTATTTCTTTTATTTGTTAAAAAATATAGAACCAAAGGCTCTTTTCAGAGCCATTAACCCCTAGCTTGCCAGTGATCACTATATATCACTGGCAGTAACATAGGTGCACTTTTTTTTTGCTGCATTTTGCTGTCTGTGCATTTTTTTAGGGGTTAATTTTGTTGTTGTAATTTTTAAAAAACCCAAAGGCTCTTTTCAGAAACATTTAGTTAATTTAATTTAATTTTCAGAGCCATTAACCCCTAGCTTGCCAGTGATCACTATATATCACTGGCAGTAGCATAGGTGCACTTTTTTTTTGCTGCATTTTGCTGTCTGTGCATTTTTTTAGGGGTTAATTTTGTTGTTGTAATTTTTTAAAAACCCAAAGGCTCTTTTCAGAAACATTTAGTTAATTTAATTTAATTTTCAGAGCCATTAACCCCTAGCTTGCCAGTGATCGCTATAAATCACTGGCAGTTGCATAGCTGTACTTTTTTGCTGTCTGCGCATTTTTTTAGGGGTTAATTTTGTTGTTGTAATTTTTTAAAAACCCAAAGGCTCTTTTCAGAAACATTTAGTTAATTTAATTTAATTTTCAGAGCCATTAACCCCTAGCTTGCCAGTGATCGCTATAAATCACTGGCAGTTGCATAGCTGTACTTTTTTGCTGTCTGTGCATTTTTTTAGGGGTTAATTTTGTTGTTGTAATTTTTTAAAAACCCAAAGGCTCTTTTCAGAAACATTTAGTTAATTTAATTTAATTTTCAGAGCCATTAACCCCTAGCTTGCCAGTGATCGCTATAAATCACTGGCAGTAGCATAGCTGTACTTTTTTGCTAGTTAATTTAGTTAATTAATTTAGTTAATTTAATTTTCAGAGCCATTAACCCCTAGCTTGCCAGTGATCGCTATAAATCACTGGCAGTTACATAGCTGTACTTTTTTGCTGTCTGTGCATTTTTTTAGGGGTTAATTTTGTTGTTGTAATTTTTTAAAAACCCAAAGGCTCTTTTCAGAAACATTTAGTTAATTTAATTTAATTTTCAGAGCCATTAACCCCTAGCTTGCCAGTGATCGCTATAAATCACTGGCAGTAGCATAGCTGTACTTTTTTGCTAGTTAATTTAGTTAATTAATTTAGTTAATTTAATTTTTTTTAGTAATTGTTTTCTGTGACAGATACAAAAATGTCACAGAAAAGATATAGTGCTGAGGAGGCGTATGCCATCCTTGCGTCAGAGTCAGATGCCTCTATTTCTGACTCAGACCCCAATTTTGACCCTGCCATGTGCTCAGATACATCACTAGATGCAGTCTCAACTGATAGTGATGTATCTGTGGCTGCTAGCCCCCCTGCTACCCCCCCTGCCAGCCCCCCTGCTAGCCCCCCTGCCAGAAGGAGGCGTGTTGCTGCCATTGCTGCTGAAGAGTGGGTAACGCCTCATCTCCAGAGGCCAGATATCCCACCCTTCACAGCAAATGCTGGCATAAATATAGATGTGGCAGGTTTTAGCCCCCAGCAGTTTCTGGAAGTGTTTCTGGGCGATGATATATTGGGGAACATTGTCGCCCAAACTAATTTATATGCCTATCAGTTCCGTGCTGCAAAGCCTGGAACATATTTGGCAAAGCAGCAATGGGCCCCCATCAATGTGCCAGAATTCAAAAAATTCTGGGCATTGACTATGCTGATGGGCATCATAAAGAAACCCTCCATTCGCTCCTACTGGAGTACTAGCCCCATCTGCTCTACCCTCATTTTCTCCCAGACTATGTCGAGGAAGAGGTATGAAATGATTCTGCATTTCATGCACTTCAGCGACAACAGCCTGTGCCCCCCTAGGGAGCATCCCCAATTTGACAGGCTGTATAAAATCCGCCCCCTGATAACCCACTTTTCTTCCAGGTTTGCAGAGGCTTATACACCTGGAAGGAATATATGCGTTGATGAATCCCTAATGAAGTATAAGGGAAGGCTGGGATTCAAGCAGTATATTCCTTCCAAACGCTCCAGATATGGGGTAAAGGTGTATAAGCTCTGTGACAGCGAGACTGGGTATACTCAGGCCTTCCGGGTGTATGAGGGAAAGGATAGCCACCTTGACCCTCCAGGTTGCCCAGAACATATGGGAACCACTGGCAAGATTGTCTGGGACCTGATATTACCCCTAATGAACAAAGGGTATCACTTGTACTTAGACAATTTTTATACAAGTGTCCTTTTGTTCAAGCTACTGTATTGCTTTGATACAGTAGCTTGCGGTACAATTAAAAAGAACCGCGCAGGTTTCCCAGGACAGCTTGTATGCACCCGGCTACGAAGGGGGGAGACCTCAGCTCTGCGCCAAGAGGAGCTGTTGGCACTGAAGTACAGAGACAAGAAGGATGTATACCTTCTTACCACCATCCACACAGAGAGGACGGTGGCGGTTTCTGTACGTGGCAGAGCTGAGATCATAAGGAAGCCAGTGTGCATCAAGTCTTATAACCGGCATATGGGTGGGGTTGATCTGGCTGATCAGCTGCTGCAGCCCTACCTAATTATGCGGAAGACAAGGGCCTGGTACAAAAAGGTTGCAATTTACCTAATGCAGATTGCAACCCACAACGCTTTTTTGTTGTTCAAAAAAGCAAACCCCAGAGTTAAAAAGACTTTTTTACAGTTTCAGCTCCAGATTATTACGGGGATTTTGTACCATGATGCACCTGCTCCCCGGGCGGTGATGGGAGAGAGCAGAGTTGGGGCTACCCATTTTATTTTTAAAATCCCCCCTACTGCCACAAAGCAGAAACCATAAAAAAATGCAGAGTCTGTACCAAGAGGGGGAAGAGAAGGGACACCATATATTACTGTCCTGATTGCCCTGGACAGCCTGCACTCTGCATTGGGGACTGCTTCAAGCGGTACCATACAATTGTCAATTTTTAAAAAAATAAATACATTTGCTGTTACATATATATATATATATATATTTTTTGGTTATGTTTACACTTAGATGTTTTTTTGTTTTTTTTACTTTTACTGTGCCAGATTTTTACATTTCACTACTCTATTTTTTTCTAAAATTGGGCCTGTTTTTTTTTAACCAAAACCCCTGTCAAACCTATGCATGGGGGACATAGGTGTTCTCAGGGTGCCTTGCAGAAAACAACCTGAAGTATGTTTTTGTAATAACTTACAACAGTCTCTCCTAAATTATAGTCAAAAAGCAATGTGTCTGTAAAAATGAAAATTGGCAAGTGTTTGTGGCAAGTGCGAGCATATTGTCTCTTTAGAAACTCGTATTGGGGATCTGGAGGAACGAATTGCAACACTACATGAAATTCAGACACTTGAAAGGGAAATGGATAGGACTGAGCTGGTTGTTAATGGTTCCAGCAGTGGGAATGGGGAGGATTCAGATGAGGAGACTCCAGGATGTAGCTGGGTCACAGTTAGAGGGCGAAGTAAGCGGAAGAGACAGGCCAGTTCTGAGCTGGTACACCCCAATAGATTTGCAAGATTAAGTGAAGATGTTGGGGATATCAGTTCAGGGGTGGCAGTGTCAGAGAGGGCCGTGTTGCCTAGTATAGTGAACAGTCCTTTAGCTGTGGAAGAGGAGCATACTATGGTGGGCAGTCCTTCAGTCATGGAAGAGGGGCATACAAGTCAGGGCCAGAGGCAGATGTTGGTGGTAGGAGACTCTATTATAAGGAAGGTTGATAGGGTAATTTGTCATCCAGACCCTTTACATAGAACAGTTTGCTGTCTTCCAGGGGCTCGTGTTAGGCATATTGTGGAGCGTATTGATAGATTGTTAGAGGGATGCGGGTCTGATCCTGCAGTCATGGTGCATATTGGTACTAATGAAGAAATCAGTGGGAGATGGAGAGTCCTAAAAAATGACTTCAGGGAGTTAGGTAGCAAGCTTAAAGCAAGGACCTCCAAAGTAATATTTTCTGAGATATTACCAGTGCCGTGTGTTAACTCAGTAAGGCAGAAGGAGCTACGGTCTGTTAATTCATGGCTAAAAACATGGTGTAAAAATGAGGGGTTTGACTTTTTAGAACACTGGGCTGATTTTTCACTAGGGTACAAATTGTACAGTAAGGATGGATTGCACCTGAATGACATGGGTGCAGGTGTGTTGGGGGAAAGGATGGTAGCACGTTTAGAGAACCTTTTAAACTAGGCAAAGGGGGGGAGGGTCAATTAGAACAAAATAGAACAGAGAGATCAGTGTCTGAATATGTCACTCCCTTAATATCTCAAGGAAGGGATGACTTAAGAAATGTCACATTAGAAAATATAGAGGAAAGCACACCAAGTAGCAGCAGAAAGCACATGAAAATTAAATGTATGACAACAAATGCAAGAAGCATGACAGGTAAAATGGGGGAGCTGACGCTCTTAGTTGCAGAAGAGGACTATGATGTTATCAGTATAACTGAAACTTGGTGGGATGATTCACATGACTGGGCAGTTAACTTAGAGGGGTATACTTTATTTAGGAGGGACAGGAATAATAAAAGGGGTGGAGGAATCTGCATGTATATTAAACCTGACCTTAAACCTACAATAAGGGAAGATATTTATGATACAAGTGACAATGTAGAGACCCTGTGGGTTGAAATAAAGAGTGGGGGGAAAAATCCTAAAAACATATTACTAGGAACATGCTTACAAGCCTCCCAACATTAGTGACCCGGAGGAAACTCAACTACTTATCCAAATAGGTAAGGCTGCTAATAACAGTGCTGTAATTATGGGAGATTTTAACTACCCTGATATAAACTGGTTCAATGAAACTAGTAATTCAGCTAAGGGGGATAGATTTTTAAATGTTCTCAGGGATAACTTCTTGTCACAATTAATAGAGGAGCCAACTAGGAGTAAAGCTATATTGGATTTAGTGCTATCAAACAATACAGATATAATATCAAACATAGAAGTTAAAGAACATTTGGGTAACAGTGATCATAACATGGTCACATTTGAAATCTCTTTTCATATGCAGTGTTTTAAAGGCTTAACTAAGACTTTTAATTTCAAGAAAGCAAAATTCAACGATTTAAGGAAATCATTAAATAATATAAATTGGGACAATGTATTTTCTAATAAAAATACAGAGGATAAATGGATAATATTTAAAAATTTGTTAAATAAATATACATATCAATACATACCATATGGTTATAAAAATAAAAATAAAAAAACTAAGCCGTTATGGCTAAATAAAAATGTGTTAAAAGAAATTAGGAAAAAACGTAGGGCATTTAAATTATTAAAAGAAAATAGTACAGACTCAGCATACAATATTTATAAGGAATGTAACAAAGCATGCAAAAAAGCAATCAAATTAGCCAAAATTGAAAATGAAAAATTAATTGCCAAGGATTCTAAGTCTAACCCTAAAAGGTTCTTTAAGTACATAAATAGCAAAAAGTCTAAGAAGGATAATATAGGTACATTAAAATGTGTGGAGGGTAGCATGATAAATAATGACAGGGAGAAGGCTGAGGTACTAAACCAGTTTTTTTCTTCAGTATACACAAGAGAGGAACCATTGAATGATACTTTGGAACAGAATAGAACATGCCAGTCCATACCACTAACTGGGTTTTGTTTAGAGGATATCAGGAAAAAACTAAAAAATATTAAGGTAAATAAAACTCCAGGCCCAGATGGAATACACCCAAGGGTGTTAAGTGAACTTAGCACTGTTATAGACAAACCTTTACTCTTAATTTTTCAAGACTCATTATCCTCAGGCATGGTACCCCAGGATTGGCGTAAAGCTGATGTGGTGCCACTCTTCAAAAAGGGAAGCAGGGATGATCCAGGAAGCTATAGACCAGTTAGTCTGACATCAATAGTGGGGAAGATATTTGAAGGGATTATAAGGGATTATATTGATGAGCATATTCGTGTAAACAAGATTATGAGTTCTAATCAGCATGGCTTTAGGAGAAATAGATCATGTCAAACTAATCTAATTAGATTCTACGAGGAAGTAAGTAAAAATATAGATAAAGGGGAATCAGTTGATGTGATATACTTAGATTTTGCAAAGGCATTTGATACAGTGCCACATGAGAGATTAATGCACAAAATTAAGGGACTGGGAATAGCTGAAAATGTTAGCTCATGGATAAATAACTGGATAAAAGATAGGGAGCAACGAGTAGCAGTAAATGGATCATACTCAGATTGGACAAAGGTAATCAGTGGCGTCCCCCAGGGATCAGTACTGGGCCCTGTTCTTTTTAATATTTTTATAAATGACTTGGAGCAAGGATTAAATAGCGACATCTCTATTTTTGCAGATGATACTAAGTTAAGTAAGGTCATTAGGTCAGAGCAGGATGAACTCTCTTTGCAAAGGGATTTGCTAAAATTAGAACTATGGGCAAGTGAATGGAAAATGAGATTTAATATGGAAAAATGTAAGGTTCTACATTTTGGAAGTAAAAATAAGCAGGCTATGTATTTTTTAAATGGGACAAGACTTAGCCAAACACAGGAGGAAAGGGATTTGGGAGTAGTAATAGATAACAAGCTAAAGATGAGTGCACAATGCAGGGCAGCGGCTTCAAAGGCTAATAAGATACTAGCATGTATTAAAAGAGGCATTGATTCAAGGGAGGAAAGCATAATTCTGTCATTATATAAAGCCCTGGTAAGACCTCACCTTGAGTTTGGAGTGCAGTTCTGGGGACCGATTGCTAAAAAAGATATTGCAGAACTAGAAAAAGTTCAGAGAAGGGCCACAAAGCTAATAAGGGGATTGGAGAAATTAACCTATGAGGAGAGGCTAGCCAAACTGGGTCTGTTCTCTTTAGAAAAAAGGCACTTGAGAGGTGACATGATTACTTTATATAAATATATTCAAGGCCCATATACAGAGATGGCAGAAGCTCTTTTTATTCCAAGAAAATTGGTTCTGACAAGAGGTCATAATTTAAGGTTGGAGGAAAGGAGATTTAATCTCCTGCAACGGAAACGTTTTTTTCACTGTAAGAGCAATAAAATTGTGGAACTCATTACCAAAGGAGGTAGTGAATGCCAATACCATAGATACATTTAAAAATAGTCTGGATAAATTTCTGTATATAAACAAAATTCATGGATATGATTGCTAGTATTAAATGGGTCACATTTTAATGGGGTTATTTAAGCTTAACTGGAGCTTTTTGTAAGTATTTTAGATTTGTATAGGTTGAACTCGATGGACTTCAGTCTTTTTTCAACCTTATCTACTATGTTATGTTACTATGTTACCACCATACACTTTCTCCAATTTTTTGGGCTAAAACGGTTGCTTCAAAGGCATCAAAGCACACCATATACAATACCTTGGGGTGTCAACATTTAAAAAATATACACTTTGAATGCAATAAATAAAAGTGGGGTATGCGATAGGCCCCAAACTAAAGATAGGCCTATCAGAAGAAATACTCTCATTTTTAATAACTAAAATCACAAGTCATAAAATTGTAACATAACCTTCCCAAAATCCTGGCAAACCTATGCATGGGGGGCATAGGTGTACTCAGGGTGCCTTGCAGAAAACAACCTGAAGTATTATTTTGCAATAACTTACAACAATCTCTCCTAAATCATAGTCAAAAAGCAATGTGTCTGTAAAAATGAAAATTGAAAAATTACCACCATATACTTTCTCCAATTTTTTGGGCTAAAACGGTTGCTTCAAAGGCATCAAAGCACACCATATACAATACCTTGGGGTGTCAACATTTAAAAAATATACACTTTGAATGCAATAAATAAAAGTGGGGTATGTGATAGGCCCCAAACTAAAGATAGGCCTATCAGAAGAAATACTCTCATTTTTAATAACTAAAATCATGTAACATAACCTTCCCAAAATCCTGGCAAACCTATGCATGGGGGGCATAGGTGTACTCAGGGTGCCTTGCAGAAAACAACCTGAAGTATTCTTTTGCAATAACTTACAACAGTCTCTCCTAAATCATAGTAAAAAAGCAATGTGTCTGTAACAATGAAAATTGAAAAATTACCACCATATACTTTCTCCAATTTTTTGGGCTAAAACGGTTGCATCAAAGTCATCAAACCACTCCATGTATAATACCTTGGGGGTCAACTTTTTAAATATAATCACATTTATGGAAAACAAATAAATTGGGGTATGTTAAAAGACCCCCAAAAAAGACGATAGGCAAAGAAAATATGTTAAATGTGAAAAAAAATCACAAACACATGTCAGACATTTGGCATTGCACCGCCCAAACAAGCCACCAAACCTATGCATAGGTGGTATCACTGAACTCAAGAGATGTTGGTGACCACATATTGGTGTCTTCTTTGGTAGTAACACATAACAGGAGCTGTGAATCCATGTCTAAAGTACAATGTATGTGAAAAATAACACAAAGAAATGAATGCCCAATAGTTTGACAAAGACTAGTGGTTGAATTAGTCTATGGAAAGTGTTAAAACACCTGCATTTGAAATACCCTAGGATGTCTACTTTTCAAAAATATAAGGTTTTATGGGGGTAAATTACATTGGCCGGCTTCAGAAATGTCTTAAATAGAACATGGGTGCATGGGATGTGAAAATGGGAAGTGTAAAAAATGGAATGCGCTTCCTAAAAATAAGGCCTTCTAGCCCCCAGAGAACCCAACACACCTATACATGGGTGGTATCACTGTACTCAGGAGATGTTGTTGAACACATATTGAGGTGTTTTTTGGCAGTAACACATAACAGGAACTGAGAATCCATGCCTAAAGTACAATGTGTGTGAAAAATAACACAAAAAAATGACTACCCAAAAGTTTGACAAAGACTGGTGGTTAAATAAGTTCATGGAAAGTGTGAAAATACCAGCATTTCAAATACCCTAGGGGGTATACTTCTCAAAAATATATGGTTTTATGGGGGTAAATTTCATTGACCGGCTTCAGAAATGTCCCAAATAGGACATGGGTGCATGATGACCGATGTGAAAATTCCAAGTTGAAAAACTGGAATGCGCTTCCTAAAAATAAGGCCTTCTAGCCCCCAGAGAACCCAACACACCTATACATGGGTGGTATCACTGTACTCAGGAGATGTTGTTGAACACATATTGAGGTGTTTTTTGGCAGTAACACATAACAGGAACTGAGAATCCATGCCTAAAGTACAATGTGTGTGAAAAATAACACAAAAAAATGACTACCCAAAAGTTTGACAAAGACTGGTGGTTAAATAAGTTCATGGAAAGTGTGAAAATACCAGCATTTCAAATACCCTAGGGGGTCTACTTCTCAAAAATATATGGTTTTATGGGGGTAAATTTCATTGACCGGCTTCAGAAATGTCCCAAATAGGACATGGGTGCATGATGACCGATGTGAAAATTCCAAGTTGAAAAACTGGAATGCGCTTCCTAAAAATAAGGCCTTCTAGCCCCCAGAGAACCCAACACACCTATACATGGGTGGTATCACTGTACTCAGGAGATGTTGTTGAACACATATTGAGGTGTTTTTTGGCAGTAACACATAACAGGAACTGAGAATCCATGCCTAAAGTACAATGTGTGTGAAAAATAACACAAAAAAATGACTACCCAAAAGTTTGACAAAGACTGGTGGTTAAATAAGTTCATGGAAAGTGTGAAAATACCAGCATTTCAAATACCCTAGGGGGTCTACTTCTCAAAAATATATGGTTTTATGGGGGTAAATTTCATTGACCGGCTTCAGAAATGTCCCAAATAGGACATGGGTGCATGATGACCGATGTGAAAATTCCAAGTTGAAAAACTGGAATGCGCTTCCTAAAAATAAGGCCTTCTAGCCCCCAGAGAACCCAACACACCTATACATGGGTGGTATCACTGTACTCAGGAGATGTTGTTGAACACATATTGAGGTGTTTTTTGGCAGTAACACATAACAGGAACTGAGAATCCATGCCTAAAGTACAATGTGTGTGAAAAATAACACAAAAAAATGACTACCCAAAAGTTTGACAAAGACTGGTGGTTAAATAAGTTCATGGAAAGTGTGAAAATACCAGCATTTCAAATACCCTAGGGGGTCTACTTCTCAAAAATATATGGTTTTATGGGGGTAAATTCCATTGACCGGCTTCAGAAATGTCCCAAATAGGACATGGGTGCATGATGACCGATGTGAAAATTCCAAGTTGAAAAACTGGAATGCACTTCCTAAAAATAAGGCCTTCTAGCCCCCAGAGAACCCAACACACCTATACATGGGTGGTATCACTGTACTCAGGAGATGTTGTTGAACACATATTGAGGTGTTTTTTGGCAGTAACACATAACAGGAACTGAGAATCCATGCCTAAAGTACAATGTGTGTGAAAAATAACACAAAAAAATGACTACCCAAAAGTTTGACAAAGACTGGTGGTTAAATAAGTTCATGGAAAGTGTGAAAATACCAGCATTTCAAATACCCTAGGGGGTCTACTTCTCAAAAATATATGGTTTTATGAGGGTAAATTTCATTGACTGGCTTCAGAAATGTCCCAAATAGGACATGGGTGCATGATGACCGATGTGAAAATTCCAAGTTGAAAAACTGGAATGCGCTTCCTAAAAATAAGGCCTTCTAGCCCCCAGAGAACCCAACACACCTATACATGGGTGGTATCACTGTACTCAGGAGATGTTGTTGAACACATATTGAGGTGTTTTTTGGCAGTAACACATAACAGGAACTGAGAATCCATGACTAAAGTACATTGTGTGTGAAAAATAACACAAAAAAATGACTACCCAAAAGTTTGACAAAGACTGGTGGTTAAATAAGTTCATGGAAAGTGTGAAAATACCAGCATTTCAAATACCCTAGGGGGTCTACTTCTCAAAAATATATGGTTTTATGGGGGTAAATTTCATTGACCGGCTTCAGAAATGTCCCAAATAGGACATGGGTGCATGATGACCGATGTGAAAATTCCAAATTGAAAAACTGGAATGCGCTTCCTAAAAATAAGGCCTTCTAGCCCCCAGAGAACCCAACACACCTATACATAGGTGGTATCACTGTACTCAGGAGATGTTGTTGAACACATATTGAGGTGCTTTTCGGCAGTAAGACATAACAGGAACTGAGAATCCATGCCTAAAGTACAATGTGTGTGAAAAATAACACAAAAAAATGACTACCCAAAAGTTTGACAAAGACTGGTGGTTGAATTAGTGCATGGAAAGTGTTAAAATACCAGCATTTGAAATACCCTAGGGTGTCTACTTTTCAAAAATATATGGTTTGATGGGGGTAAATTCCATTGGCCAGCTTCAGAAATGTCCCAAATAGGACATGGGTGCATGATGACCGATGTGAAAATTCCAATTTGAAAAACTGGAATGCGCTTCCTAAAATTAAGGCCTTTTAGCCCCCAGAGAACCCGACACACCTATACATGGGTGGTATCACTGTACTCAGGAGATGTTGTTGAACACATATTGAGGTGTTTTTTGGCAGTAACACATAACAGGAACTGAGAATCCATGCCTAAAGTACAATGTGTGTGAAAAATAACACAAAAAAATGACTACCCAAAAGTTTGACAAAGACTGGTGGTTAAATAAGTTCATGGAAAGTGTGAAAATACCAGCATTTCAAATACCCTAGGGGGTCTACTTCTCAAAAATATATGGTTTTATGAGGGTAAATTTCATTGACTGGCTTCAGAAATGTCCCAAATAGGACATGGGTGCATGATGACCGATGTGAAAATTCCAAGTTGAAAAACTGGAATGCGCTTCCTAAAAATAAGGCCTTTTAGCCCCCAGAGAACCTGACACACCTATACATGGGTGGTATCACTGTACTCAGGAGATGTTGTTGAACACATATTGAGGTGTTTTTTGGCAGTAACACATAACAGGAACTGAGAATCCATGCCTAAAGTACAATGTGTGTGAAAAATAACACAAAAAAATGACTACCCAAAAGTTTGACAAAGACTGGTGGTTGAATTAGTGCATGGAAAGTGTTAAAATACCAGCATTTGAAATACCCTAGGGTGTCTACTTTTCAAAAATATATGGTTTGATGGGGGTAAATTCCATTGACCAGCTTCAGAAATGTCCCAAATAGGACATGGGTGCATGATGACCGATGTGAAAATTCCAAATTGAAAAACTGGAATGCGCTTCCTAAAAATAAGGCCTTCTAGCCCCCAGAGAACCCAACACACCTATACATAGGTGGTATCACTGTACTCAGAAGATGTTGTTGAACACATATTGAGGTGCTTTTTGGCAGTAACACATAACAGGAACTGAGAATCCATGCCTAAAGTACAATGTGTGTGAAAAATAACACAAAAAAATGACTACCCAAAAGTTTGACAAAGACTGGTGGTTGAATTAGTGCATGGAAAGTGTTAAAATACCAGCATTTGAAATACCCTAGGGTGTCTACTTTTCAAAAATATATGGTTTGATGGGGGTAAATTCCATTGGCCAGCTTCAGAAATGTCCCAAATAGGACATGGGTGCATGATGACCGATGTGAAAATTCCAAGTTGAAAAACTGGAATGCGCTTCCTAAAATTAAGGCCTTTTAGCCCCCAGAGAACCCGACACACCTATACATGGGTGGTATCACTGTACTCAGGAGATGTTGTTGAACACATATTGAGGTGTTTTTTGGCAGTAACACATAACAGGAACTGAGAATCCATGCCTAAAGTACAATGTGTGTGAAAAATAACACAAAAAAATGACTACCCAAAAGTTTGACAAAGACTGGTGGTTGAATTAGTGCATGGAAAGTGTTAAAATACCAGCATTTGAAATACCCTAGGGTGTCTACTTTTCAAAAATATATGGTTTGATGGGGGTAAATTCCATTGGCCAGCTTCAGAAATGTCCCAAATAGGACATGGGTGCATGATGACCGATGTGAAAATTCCAAGTTGAAAAACTGGAATGCGCTTCCTAAAATTAAGGCCTTTTAGCCCCCAGAGAACCCGACACACCTATACATGGGTGGTATCACTGTACTCAGGAGATGTTGTTGAACACATATTGAGGTGTTTTTTGGCAGTAACACATAACAGGAACTGAGAATCCATGCCTAAAGTACAATGTGTGTGAAAAATAACACAAAATAATGACTACCCAAAAGTTTGACAAAGACTGGTGGTTGAATTAGTGCATGGAAAGTGTTAAAATACAAGCATTTGAAATACCCTAGGGTGTCTACTTTTCAAAAATATATGGTTTGATGGGGGTAAATTCCATTGATCAGCTTCAGAAATGTCCCAAATAGGACATGGGTGCATGATGACCGATTTGAAAATTCCAAGTTGAAAAACTGGAATGCGCTTCCTAAAATTAAGGCCTTTTAGCCCCCAGAGAACCCGACACACCTATACATGGGTGGTATCACTGTACTCAGGAGATGTTGTTGAACACATATTGAGGTGTTTTTTGGCAGTAACACATAACAGGAACTGAGAATCCATGCCTAAAGTACAATGTGTGTGAAAAATAACACAAAATAATGACTACCCAAAAGTTTGACAAAGACTGGTGGTTGAATTAGTGCATGGAAAGTGTTAAAATACAAGCATTTGAAATACCCTAGGGTGTCTACTTTTCAAAAATATATGGTTTGATGGGGGTAAATTCCATTGACCAGCTTCAGAAATGTCCCAAATAGGACATGGGTGCATGATGACCGATGTGAAAATTCCAAGTTGAAAAACTGGAATGTGCTCCCTAAAAATAAGAGCTTTTAGCCCCCCGAGAACCCGACACACCTATACATGGGTGGTATCACTGTACCCAGGAGATGCTGCTGAAGACATATGAGGGTGTTATTTGGCAGTAACCCTTAATATTATCAGTAAATGTATTCTTAAATTGCTATTTTGTCAAAAAATCTAATTATTTTTTTTTCCCCCCCAAACTTTGGCATAGATTGGTGGTAAAATGGTTGCATGAAAAAAGTCAAAATACCCCAAGTTTAATACCTTAGGTTGTCTTCTTTTAAAAAATATATACATTTGAAGGGTTATTCAGGGATTCATGACAGATATTGGTGTTACAATGTAACTATCGCCAATTTTGAAAAAACATGGTTTTGAAATAGCAAAGTGATACTTGTACTTATTGCCCTATAACTTGCAAAAAAAGCAAAGAACATGTAAACATTGGGTATTTATAAACTCAGGACAAAATTTAGAAACTGTTTAGCATTGGTATTTTATGGTGGTTGTAGATGTGTAAGAGATTTTGGGGCTCAAAGTTAGAAAAAGTGCATTTCTTTTCATTTTTTCCTCATATTTTATATTTTTTTTTAAAGTAAATTATAAGATATGATGAAAATAATCATATCTTTAGAAAGTCCATTTAATGGCGAGAAAAACAGTATATAATATGTGTGGGTACAGTAAATGAGTAAGAGGAAAATTACAGTTAAACACAAACATCGCAGAAATGCAAAAATAGCCTTGGTCCCAGATGGTCAACAAATTGAAAAGTGGTCTGGTCACTAAGGGGTTAATCTATATTTCCATGAACACTAGGCAGTTTTTTGTTTATTGTTCATTGTGCATTTTTTATAAGTCACACTATTATATTATGATATCACATTATCGTTACCTATTTTGTTAATGTATCAATAGGTATCTTGAATATTTTATGAAATGATTACTTTATATAAGCACATGAATTTAGTTTCACCACACAATCACTAGTTATGTAGTTAACACTCATTTTTTATTAGTTTTCCATTATAAGTTATATGTGGTCATTATTCATCAACATATTATATTGTAATGTCATGATATGAAATTATTTTTATATTTATGTAGATCAATATAATCAACAGATTTATCATTCGGCTTATAGACCGTCTGATGTATTAATTTTTTATGAATTATGACTCTAGCTTTAGTGACATTAAGCCCCTAATTATTTTATCGTGACACTCAAACAAAAGTTCATTTATATGTTAACAATTTTTAAACATAAGAGATGACAAGTGGCCATTTTTTCATATGAAATTATGTACACACCTACGAGTAGGAGGACAGCGATTGGTTACGAAGTTCACTTCCAATAGGGAGGAGTTAACAATTGTTTGGTAGTGAGCGGCAATATAAGCCGTTGAAAGTATGATTGTTCTTTATGCCTGATGAAATCATCAGAGCAGAGAAACGCGTAGCAAAAGAATTACATTGTTTCATATGCTCTCCAAATAGGAATGTTATTAAGGTCTTTATTGCAAATCAACTGCAAACAAAGTATCACTTATTTTACATTATTGCCTTATAACTTCCTTGTGTGAGCATATCACTACCAGACAAACGGACCGTTGAGATTCCAGTACAGAGACCGGAGATAGCCAGCAGGTTAGCTGTAATAACCAGCCTGTTTCCACAAGCAGATTGGTGTGCTCGTCCAAATTGTAAGTACCCTGTGCTTAAATTACTCTGTGTTCATGTTGGTCATACAATATTGATACACACATGTTGGCGCCTCTTTGTGTTTGGATATACAGGGAGTGCAGAATTATTAGGCAAGTTGTATTTTTGAGGATTAATTTTATTATTGAACAACAACCATGTTCTCAATGAACCCAAATAACTCATTAATATCAAAGCTGAATAGTTTTTAGTTTGTTTTTAGTTATAGCAATTTTAGGGGGATATCTGTGTGTGCTGGTGACTATTACTGTGCATAATTATTAGGCAACTTAACAAAAAACAAATATATACCCATTTCAATTATTTATTTTTACCAGTGAAACCAATATAACATCTCAACATTCACAAATATACATTTCTGACATTCAAAAACAAAACTAAAACAAATCAGTGACCAATATAGCCACCTTTCTTTGCAAGGACACTCAAAAGCCTGCCATCCATGGATTCTGTCAGTGTTTTGATCTGTTCACCATCAACATTGCGTGCAGCAGCAACCACAGCCTCCCAGACACTGTTCAGAGAGGTGTACTGTTTTCCCTCCTTGTAAATCTCACATTTGATGATGGACCACAGGTTCTCAATGGGGTTCAGATCAGGTGAACAAGGAGGCCATGTCATTAGATTTTCTTCTTTTATACCCTTTCTTGCCAGCCACGCTGTGGAGCACTTTGACGCGTGTGATGGAGCATTGTCCGGCATGAAAATCATGTTTTTCTTGAAGGATGCAGACTTCTTCCTGTACCACTGCTTGATGAAGGTGTCTTCCAGAAACTGGCAGTAGGACTGGGAGTTGAGCTTGACTCCATCCTCAACCCGAAAAGGCCCCACAAGCTCATCTTTGATGATACCAGCCCAAACCAGTACTCCACCTCCACCTTGCTGGCGTCTGAGTCGGACTGGAGCTCTCTGCCCTTTACCAATCCAGCCACGGGCCCATCCACCTGGCCCATCAAGACTCACTCTCATTTCATCAGTCCATAAAACCTTAGAAAAATCAGTCTTGAGATATTTCTTGGCCCAGTCTTGACGTTTCAGCTTGTGTGTCTTGTTCAGTGGTGGTCGTTTTTTCAGCCTTTCTTACCTTGGCCATGTCTCTGAGTATTGCACACCTTGTGCTTTTGGGCACTCCAGTGATGTTGCAGCTCTGAAATATGGCCAAACTGGTGGCAAGTGGCATCTTGGCAGCTGCACGCTTGACTTTTCTCAGTTCATGGGCAGTTATTTTGCGCCTTGGTTTTTCCACATGCTTCTTGCGACCCTGTTGACTATTTTGAATGAAACGCTTGATTGTTCGATGATCACGCTTCAGAAGATTTGCAATTTTAAGAGTGCTGCATCCCTCTGCAAGATATCTCACTATTTTTTACTTTTCTGAGCCTGTCAAGTCCTTCTTTTGACCCATTTTGCCAAAGGAAAGGAAGTTGCCTAATAATTATGCACACCTGATATAGGGTGTTGATGTCATTAGACCACACCCCTTCTCATTACAGAGATGCACATCACCTAATATGCTTAATTGGTAGTAGGCTTTCGAGCCTATACAGCTTGGAGTAAGACAACATGCATAAAGAGGATGATGTGGTCAAAATACTCATTTGCCTAATAATTCTGCACTCCCTGTATTACAGAAGAGTTTACCTGCGAAGGAGGAAAGGAGAGTGCTGCCTATCATATATGTGGTGAAATTTGGGTGCGGGGATTCCAAGCATACTGCTCACCCTTTGAACTTTCTACAAAGGACTGTTATACAGACTCTAGATACTTATATACGATTTAAAAGTTTAATGAGAATCCGTTATCCATTAGCCACTTTATATATTATTTGATCCGATCTGTTTATATTCAAAGAAAGTGTATACTGTTTGTTAAGGTTTAGCGCCCTCTTGTGATTATTATCACTGTCTGTTCTCACTATCTGAATCATGAAAGAATTTTTTTGGGTTTCATATCCCTTTAAGGAAATTTATTTTATACATATTCTTTCTTTTTTACAATTTATTGTTACATTTTATTATCTTTTATTAGACATCACATTTTTTTCTATATTTATCATGCACTACACACATTTTCTTGAACACTTAAAGGGATATATGAAAGTCAAAATTAAACTTTTATGGTTCAGACAGCGTATGCAATTAAAGAGACTTTTCAATTTACTTCTATTGTCAAATTTACTTTGTTCACATTTTTTCTATACTTATTATCATGCACTACACATATTTTCTTGAACACTTAAAGTGAAGGTCAACTTTGATGAATGAAAGCCCGTTTTTTAAAAACACTATTAAAAACAGGGGCACTTTCATTCATCAAAGTTTACAAAGCAGCCGTTTTGTTTAAAAAACTTACCTCTCTCCTCTTTACAGCCGGAGCAGCTTCCACCGCCCACAAAACCTCTCTTCACACGTCAGCTATGAAGAATACGGCTTCCTCCTATCACAGCATGGCCTAAGGCATTGTTTGCTCTGGGGGGGAAGCCGTTATTGGAGGAAGCCGGATTAGTCATTGCTAACGTGTGAAGAGAGGATCTGCGGGTGGGGGAAGCTGCTCTGGCTGTGAAGAGGAGAGAGGTAAGTTTTAAAAAAAAAAAAACGTCTGCCCCTGTTTTTAATAGTATTTTTAAAAACCGGGCTTTCATTCATCAAAGTTGACCTTCACTTTAAAGCGATAGGAAAATTAAACTTTTAGGGTTCAAACCTCTATTTTCAAATTTACATTGTTCGCTTGGTATCCATTGTTAAAAAGCATACCTAGGTAGGCTCTGGAGCAGCAATTCACTACTGGGAGCTAGCTGGCGATTAGTGGCTGCACATTTTGTCATTAGCTCATCAGATATGTTCAGCTAGCTCCCAGTAATGCATTCTGTTGTACTGCTGATGTTTAACTATCAACACAATATGCAAGAAATAGCACAAACATAAAATCCTCTCACATAACTAAAATAACACAACAATGTCAGGGTTTGTATTATTATTTTTATATATACACATTTACCTTAGGATGATTCTTCTTATTTGTAAATGTATTTGTTTCTATGAAGTTTGATAAACCAATCACACTTAAAAGGGTTGTTAAATAATTCGTTATTGGTTAGTAGAACAAAAGCTGAAAATGTTCTTGGTTTGTGGCTAATTTCAGCACCGGATTTCTTAGAATATAATGTGCAATATACTAATATATTTGCAAATACAGGGCTAAATTACAAGTGGAGCGCTAATTTATCAGCATGAGAATGAGGCTCCCATTGAAGCCTATGGAAGCAATCTCTCATGAGCGCAATGATTCCTAGCAATGCCTTTGTATTGCTGTTAACTTGTAATACCAGCACACATTAGCGTGCACTGGTATTACTCAGTGGGGGTGCAAATATCGCTTTTACCAGAGCAATATTTAGCGCTCCACTTGTGATCTGGCCCTCAGATAGTTAAAGGTGCACTTTAAAGCGTTGTTCTTGCAGAGTATAACACAGCAGTGCCTGCTTTACAATTTTAAGCATGTGTTTAACACCTTTACACATAGCATCTAGTAATAATTTAATAAATTCTATAGTAAAAGAAAGCATTTATTATCACTTATATTTCTCTTTCTTTCATGTAATTAACAAGAGTCCATGAGCTAGTGACGTATGGGATATACATTCCTACCAGGAGGGGCAAAGTTTCCCAAACCTTAAAATGCCTATAAATACACCCCTCACCACACCCACAAATCAGTTTTTCAAACTTTGCCTCCAAGGGAGGTGGTGAAGTAAGTTTGTGCTAGATTCTACGTTGATATGCGCTCCGCAGCAAGTTGGAGCCCGGTTTTCCTCTCAGCGTGCAGTGAATGTCAGAGGGATGTGAGGAGAGTATTGCCTATTGAATGCAGTGATCTCCTTCTACGGGGTCTATTTCATAAGGTTCTCTGTTATCGGTCGTAGAGATTCATCTCTTACCTCCCTTTTCAGATCGACGATATACTCTTATATATACCATTACCTCTACTGATTCTCGTTTCAGTACTGGTTTGGCTTTCTACAAACATGTAGATGAGTGTCCTGGGGTAAGTAAGTCTTATTTTCTGTGACACTCTAAGCTATGGTTGGGCACTTTATTTATAAAGTTCTAAATATATGTATTCAAACATTTATTTGCCTTGACTCAGAATGTTCAACTTTCCTTATTTCCAGACAGTCAGTTTCATATTTGGGATTATGCTTTAATTATCATATTTTTCTTACCTCAAAAATTTGACTTTTTTCCCTGTGGGCTGTTAGGCTCGCGGGGGCTGAAAATGCTTTATTTTATTGCGTCATTCTTGGCGCGGACTTTTTTGGCGCAAAAATTCATTTCCGTTTCCGGCGTCATACGTGTCGCCGGAAGTTGCGTCATTTTTTGACGTTATTTTGCGCCAAAAATGTCGGCGTTCCGGATGTGGCGTCATTTTTGGCGCCAAAAGCATTTAGGCGCCAAATAATGTGGGCGTCTTATTTGGCGCCAAAAAATATGGGCGTCGCTTTTGTCTCCACATTATTTCAGTCTCATTTTTCATTTGCTTCTGGTTGCTAGAAGCTTGATGTTTGGCATTTTTTTCCCATTCCTGAAACTGTCTTATAAGGAATTTGATCTATTTTGCTTTATATGTTGTTTTTTCTCTTACATATTGCAAGATGTCTCACGTTGCATCTGAGCCAGAAGATACTACAGGAAAACCTCTGCCTGCTGGATCTACCAAAGCTAAGTGTATCTGCTGTAAACTTTTGGTAGCTATTCCTCCAGCTGTTGTTTGTATTAAATGTCATGACAAACTTGTTAATGCAGATAATATTTCCTTTAGTGATGTACCATTGCCTGTTGCAGTTCCCTCAACATCTAAGGTGCAGAATGTTCCTGATAACATAAGAGATTTTGTTTCTGAATCCATAAAGAAGGCTTTGTCTGTTATTTCTCCTTCTAGTAAACGTAAAAAGTCTTTTAAATCTTCTCTCTCTACAGATGAATTTTTAAATGAACACCATCATTCTGATTCTTTGGACTCTTCTGGTTCAGAGGATTCTGTGTCAGAGATTGATGCTGATAAATCTTCATATTTATTTAAGATGGAATTTATTCGCTCTTTACTTAAAGAAGTACTAATTGCTTTAGAAATAGAGGATTCTAGTCCTCTTGATACTAATTCTATACGTTTGGATAAGGTTTTTAAAGCTCCTGCGGTTATTCCAGAAGTCTTTCCTGTTCCTAATGCTATTTCTGCAGTAATTGCTAAGGAATGGGATAGATTGGGTAATTCATTTACTCCTTCTAAACGTTTTAAGCAATTATATCCTGTTCCGCCTGACAGATTAGAATTTTGGGACAAAATCCCTAAAGTTGATGGGGCTATTTCTACCCTTGCTAAACGTACTACCATTCCTACATCAGATGGTACCTCGTTTAAGGATCCTTTAGATAGAAAAATTGAATCTTTTCTAAGAAAAGCTTATCTATGTTCAGGTAATCTTCTTAGACCTGCTATATCATTGGCTGATGTTGCTGCAGCTTCAACTTTTTGGTTGGAAACTCTAGCGCAACAAGTAACAAATCGTGATTCTCATGATATTATTATTCTTCTCCAGCATGCTAATAATTTCATCTGTGATGCCATTTTTGATATTATTAGAGTTGATGTTAGATTTATGTCTCTGGCTATCTTAGCCAGAAGAGCTTTATGGCTTAAGACTTGGAATGCTGATATGGCTTCTAAATCAACTCTACTTTCCATTTCTTTCCAGGGAAATAAATTATTTGGTTCTCAGTTGGATTCTATTATTTCAACTGTTACTGGTGGGAAAGGAACTTTTTTACCACAGGATAAAAAGTCTAAAGGTAAAAACAGGGCTAACAATCGTTTTCGTTCCTTTCGTTTCAACAAAGAACAAAAGCCTGATCCTTCGTCCTCAGGAGCAGTTTCAGTTTGGAAACCATCTCCAGTCTGGAATAAATCCAAGCCTGCTAGAAAGGCAAAGCCTGCTTCTAAGTTCACATGAAGGTACGGCCCTCATTCCAGTTCAGCTGGTAGGGGGCAGGTTACGTTTTTTCAAAGAAATTTGGATCAGTTCTGTTCACAATCTTTGGATTCAGAACATTGTTTCAGAAGGGTACAGAATTGGTTTCAAGATGAGACCTCCTGCAAAGAGATTTTTTCTTTCCCATGTCCCAGTAAATCCAGTGAAAGCTCAAGCATTTCTGAATTGTGTTTCAGATCTAGAGTTGGCTGGAGTAATTATGCCAGTTCCAGTTCCGGAACAGGGGATGGGGTTTTATTCAAATCTCTTCATTGTACCAAAGAAGGAGAATTCCTTCAGACCAGTTCTGGATCTAAAATTATTGAATCGTTATGTAAGGATACCAACGTTCAAGATGGTAACTGTAAGGACTATATTGCCTTTTGTTCAGCAAGGGAATTATATGTCCACAATAGATTTACAGGATGCATATCTGCATATTCCGATTCATACAGATCATTATCAGTTCCTGAGATTCTCTTTTCTAGACAAGCATTACCAATTTGTGGCTCTACCGTTTGGCCTTGCTACAGCTCCAAGAATTTTCACAAAGATTCTCGGTGCCCTTCTGTCTGTAATCAGAGAACAGGGTATTGTGGTATTTCCTTATTTGGACGATATCTTGGTACTTGCTCCGTCTTTACATTTAGCAGAGTCTCATACGAATCGACTTGTGTTGTTTCTTCAAGATCATGGTTGGAGGATCAATTTACCAAAAAGTTCTTTGATTCCTCAAACAAGGGTAACCTTTCTGGGTTTCCAGATAGATTCAGTGTCCATGACTTTGTCTTTAACAGACAAGAGACGTCTAAAATTGATTACAGCCTGTCGAAACCTTCAGTCTCAATCATTCCCTTCGGTAGCCTTATGCATGGAAATTCTAGGTCTTATGACTGCTGCATCGGACGCGATCCCCTTTGCTCGTTTTCACATGCGACCTCTTCAGCTCTGTATGCTGAACCAATGGTGCAGGGATTACACGAAGATATATCAATTAATATCTTTAAAACCGATTGTTCGGCACTCTCTAACGTGGTGGACAGATCACCATCGTTTAATTCAGGGGGCTTCTTTTGTTCTTCCGACCTGGACTGTAATTTCAACAGATGCAAGTCTCACAGGTTGGGGAGCTGTGTGGGGATCTCTGACGGCACAAGGAGTTTGGGAATCTCAGGAGGTGAGATTACCGATCAATATCTTGGAACTCCGTGCAGTTTTCAGAGCTCTTCAGTTTTGGCCTCTTCTGAAGAGAGAATCGTTCATTTGTTTTCAGACAGACAATGTCACAACTGTGGCATACATCAATCATCAAGGAGGGACTCACAGTCCTCTGGCTATGAAAGAAGTATCTCGAATTTTGGTTTGGGCGGAATCCAGCTCCTGTCTAATCTCTGCGGTTCATATCCCAGGTGTAGACAATTGGGAAGCGGATTATCTCAGTCGCCAAACGTTGCATCCGGGCGAATGGTCTCTTCACCCAGAGGTATTTCTTCAGATTGTTCAAATGTGGGGGCTCCCAGAGATAGATCTGATGGCCTCTCATCTAAACAAGAAACTTCCCAGGTATCTGTCCAGATCCCGGGATCCTCAGGCGGAGGCAGTGGATGCATTATCACTTCCTTGGAAGTATCATCCTGCCTATATCTTTCCGCCTCTAGTTCTTCTTCCAAGAGTAATCTCCAAGATTCTGAGGGAATGCTCGTTTGTTCTGCTAATAGCTCCGGCATGGCCTCACAGGTTTTGGTATGCGGATCTTGTCCGGATGGCATCTTGCCAACCATGGACTCTTCCGTTAAGACCAGACCTTCTGTCTCAAGGTCCTTTTTTCCATCCGGATCTGAAATCCTTAAATTTAAAGGTATGGAGATTGAACGCTTGATTCTTGGTCATAGAGGTTTCTCTGACTCCGTGATTAATACTATGTTACAGGCTCGTAAATCTGTATCTCGAGAGATATATTATAGAGTCTGGAAGACTTATATTTCTTGGTGTCTTTCTCATCATTTTTCTTGGCATTCTTTTAGAATACCGAGAATTTTACAGTTTCTTCAGGATGGTTTAGATAAGGGTTTGTCCGCGAGTTCTTTGAAAGGACAAATCTCCGCTCTTTCTGTTCTTTTTCACAGAAAGATTGCTATTCTTCCTGATATTCATTGTTTTGTACAAGCTTTGGTTCGTATAAAACCTGTTATTAAGTCAATTTCTCCTCCATGGAGTTTGAATTTGGTTTTGGGAGCTCTTCAAGCTCCTCCGTTTGAACCTATGCATTCATTGGACATTAAATTACTTTCTTGGAAAGTTTTGTTCCTTTTGGCCATCTCTTCTGCTAGAAGAGTTTCTGAATTATCTGCTCTTTCGTGTGAGTCTCCTTTTCTGATTTTTCATCAGGATAAGGCGGTGTTGCGAACTTCTTTTGAATTTTTACCTAAAGTTGTGAATTCCAACAACATTAGTAGAGAAATTGTGGTTCCTTCATTATGTCCTAATCCTAAGAATTCTAAGGAGAAATCATTGCATTCTTTGGATGTTGTTAGAGCTTTGAAATATTATGTTGAAGCTACGAAATCTTTCCGTAAGACTTCTAGTTTATTTGTTATCTTTTCCGGTTCTAGGAAAGGCCAGAAAGCTTCTGCCATTTCTTTGGCATCTTGGTTGAAATCTTTAATTCATCTTGCCTATGTTGAGTCGGGTAAAATTCCGCCTCAAAGAATTACAGCTCATTCTACTAGGTCAGTTTCTACTTCCTGGGCGTTTAGGAATGAAGCTTCGGTTGACCAGATCTGCAAAGCAGCAACTTGGTCCTCTTTGCATACTTTTACTAAATTCTACCATTTTGATGTATTTTCTTCTTCTGAAGCAGTTTTTGGTAGAAAAGTTCTTCAGGCAGCGGTTTCAGTTTGAATCTTCTGCTTATGTTTTTTGTTAAACTTTATTTTGGGTGTGGATTATTTTCAGCAGGAATTGGCTGTCTTTATTTTATCCCTCCCTCTCTAGTGACTCTTGTGTGGAAAGATCCACATCTTGGGTAGTCATTATCCCATACGTCACTAGCTCATGGACTCTTGTTAATTACATGAAAGAAAACATAATTTATGTAAGAACTTACCTGATAAATTCATTTCTTTCATATTAACAAGAGTCCATGAGGCCCACCCTTTTTTGTGGTGGTTATGATTTTTTTGTATAAAGCACAATTATTCCAATTCCTTATTTTATATGCTTCGCACTTTTTTTCTTATCACCCCACTTCTTGGCTATTCGTTAAACTGATTTGTGGGTGTGGTGAGGGGTGTATTTATAGGCATTTTAAGGTTTGGGAAACTTTGCCCCTCCTGGTAGGAATGTATATCCCATACGTCACTAGCTCATGGACTCTTGTTAATATGAAAGAAATGAATTTATCAGGTAAGTTCTTACATAAATTATGTTTTTACAGGGTGCACCTATATAACTCTGCTTTCTAATATATAACTTGAATCTTTATGCAGCAATATATTTTTCTTAATAAATCTCTTGATAAATATACTTTACCTAAGAATAAAATCAAGTAACTAAACAAACAATATTAGACTAAAAAGCTGTTATCACACAGTATGTGGCTCTCTCCAGTGTTCTTTAGCTTCTCGTCTACCTATCCCCATTTGCAACATACAGTGTGCTAGAACAAATGACTCAAACAAGCAGACATCCGATGATTAGGAAAAAGTTTGTTAAACATGTTAATGTCCTCTCTTTTTGTGGATCCATTGTATATTATGTATTTATGTGTGTATACATGCATGTATATACATATATATATATATATATATATATATATATATATATATATATATATATATGTGTATATATAAATATATGTGTGTATGTATATATATATATATATATATATAAATAAATATATGTGTGTGTGATCAATAAGCATAGTCCTTAAACTAGCCGCTGTGTGCCCAGCTTGGAGAAAATGTCTGGCAACCGGTTGATCAGATGTTTTCTTGTCTATCGCTTGTCTAAGGGTGTATATAGGTGAGTGGTTTGTGGTTAGTATTAGGAACCTTCTTTTGGGATAGATATGTTCTGATTACCCATTGATAAAGATACCAATTGGTATCGAAACGTTTGGGAGATTTGTCATTTGATGCTGGATACCTAATAAAGGATTTTTGAATAAGACCGGAGAGTGAAGCGTTTCTCTACCTTTAGGGGTTGAACGGATATTGCTATATGTTTTCTACGCAGCACCCCGGCGGATGCCTTATGTCACAGTGAGTGCACCTGTTTGGATATTTGTATATATATATATATATATATATATATATATATATATATATATATATATATATATATATATATATATATATATATATATATACCCATAACAAAAAAAAAAAAAAGGAAACCTTACCCGGCAACCAGGGTCGGCTCCAGAACAAATGAAATGGGGTGCATTTTTTTTCATGAGGGGGCACGCATTTACAAAGCATGTATGAGAGTCAAAATAAGAGCAGACCTACATATTCTGCAGGAAAGTGTCGCTTCTGGCTGGCTTATCCCCTACTATTAACATTTGGAGAATATGTGCTTAATCACTAGGTAAAAGAATGAAGTCTAAATCCTATGTAGTGCACTAAAACAGAGCCATTAAACTTGAAACCCTCAGTGCAATAGCTCGTTAAAAACAATTCACTCCTTAATCACCCTGATCCAAAACCCTTAAATTTATTCTCAAATATCAATCATGTCCGTAAACAGCCATGCACCCCAAATACCCCCCCCCCCCCCAGTGCAAATAACCCCTTTGTTTGCAATAGCAGTGAGGATACTAGGTTTTCAGGTAATGGTAATTTTGTAGATTAGATTTAGCTATACATGTTTCGCAATAACTAACCGATATCAGGTTACTTAATACAACCTATGTACTATGAACCTATAAGAATATGATTGTATCATATAAATATAAGTCTATAAATGGCTTCCGGCTTCTATCGACGCCTCAAAAGTGCACTGTGATCTTAAGCCCGGCCTCCAGCATGCAGCATTACATAACAATTCATTATTTTATTTATTATTTTTAAAGCGTATGATCATATCAATATGATCCATTTGGGTGGTCATTGCCCCCCAATGCCCCCCCCCCTTGGAGCCGACCCTGCCGGCAACCCCATATTAAGAAGAAACAGAAAATGTTTAAAGAAGCAAAGGTCTCTCTTCCCTAAAAAAATAGATGGCAACCACTTACAAAATCTTAAATTGTAAATATCAAACATTTATTTCAGGGCTTAAAAATCCCTAAAAACAAACAGAGCTAAAAGGAATCCCTGTACAAAAGAAATATAGAAGAAATGAAACAACATTCAGATGACATCGGGCTACAAAACTGTTGCAATGAGCAGTTAAACTTTGTATCAAAGAATTATAGAGCAATGAAGTCAATATAGCAAATCATATGCTGTTTTAATATTGATAATTGCAATACTCAAATCATGGCAAAGGTTTGTTATAAATATAAATGTTCCTTTGCACCCGGAAAGGAAATACAATGTCCACTGCTCCCCTTCTTTCTGTATAGATGGCCCAAAATATATATTACATGCTAATAACATGTATATATATATATATATATATATAATTTGAAGAGAAAAACGAGTAACCTCAAAGCTCTTTGCCAAAGTGGATTTATTCGAACAAAAAGTATAAGACACAGTCACAGTGTGCAAGGGGTGCTAGATCTGACGCGTTTCGTGCATGCTCAAATGCGCTTCATCAGAGAGATATATATATATAGTTGTGTTATACTTATCTCTCTGTAGAACTGCTACTATGAAGTTTGTTTTAATATAAGCATATACTTTTGTTTAAATAAATAAAAAATACAATAAAAAAGTGTTGATATGATCTTACCCAAGGTGATATTTAATAGATCCACAAGTTGTATTTCTCTATGGTCTCAACATAAAAATGTACATGCATTCTGCACAGTTATGTACGAGAAACAGATGCATTGCATTAGTATGTACACATTCAGCACATATACATTATTACATTTGTAGTGCACTAAAAAGAAATATTAAAGGGACATTAAACTCAATTTTTTTTTCATGATTCAGATAGAGAATACAATTGTAAACAACATTCCAATTTACTTCTATTATCTAATTTGCTTTATTCTTTAGATATCCTTTGTTGAAGAAATAGTAATGCACATGGGTGAGCCAATCACATGAGGCATCTATGTGCAGCCACCAATACGCAACTACTGAGCCTATCTAGATATGCTTTTCAGCAAAGAATATCAAGAGAATGAAGCAAATTAGATAATAGAAGTAAATTAGAAACTGTTTAAAATTGCATGCTCTTTCTAAATCATGAAGGGAAAAAAATCGGTTTCATGTCCCTTTAATTTTAATTGGTGGAACCAAAACTCCCAGTGGTTCCTTATCCAGTTTTGGATACTAAATAATGCATTTTGTGGATCTGTTTTATAAAAATACATACCTTTGACTACAAATATATAATATAATTAAAGAATTTAAAATTAATGATAGAGCAAATCACTTACCTACTACAGCCCCCAGACACATAATAATGATTAGGATCTCCAGAAATATAATCCCAAGCACAGAGGAACCATTGTGTCTTTTGGGATCTCCATCTTGAGTTAAGTTGCTGTGTGATCCCCAAAGATTGTCCTCAATGCCAAATGCAGTTGTATTGCTGCCTAATGATTGCTGACTTGTCTCCATTGAAAAATTATTACACTTCAGGGTATTTTTCACCTTGTGTATTTGCTGAACAAGAATTTTTACCACTCTGTAGATTTTCAAAGATTCAATCCAAAATTAAATCCAAGGCGGAGGCACATTGCTTTAAAAAAACAATTCAAGATAACCATAGAGGTGTAGGGAAGTAATGCACTTGGACCAGCTGGATGAATACCAGAAGAATGGGATGAGAGATTGCAGTTCTGCATAGGACATAGAAAACAGATGCCTGTTAAACTGGGACTAAGGAATATGAACTGAAAGAGATTATTTATGTAGCTGATTAGTGGTAGTGAAAGACACAGGATTACATGGGGTTAACTAGGAAGGAATGGGAGGTAAACACAGTAGGTTCTTTTGCTTTGGTAACAGTCACAAAATGAGTCCTGATGTAAAAAGTGCTGGGATCAGCCAGATGAGAAGACAGTGAATAACAGAGCAGATATGCACTGCAGATGTTGCTTGAAAATGACTAGATAAGAAGGATCAGGGCTAAACAATGTCCATAGCAAAGTAAGGAGGTCTTGTCTGCTTACCTGCAGCGTCAGAAGCAGCTGAGGTCCAGGGAAGGAAGCTTGTCCAGCCAGGAGATACCATGAAATCATCTTGCTCAGCACAGAATGCAGATGTAGAACAAAACATTCCTTTTATGCAAACAGAAGAATGTCTTTCTGAGGAGGTGGAATGGAACACGTCACGTTATTGCTCCATTGAGATTATTATTAAATACTTTATCAACCAAAGTCCTGCTGATGCATGAACAGTACTTTCTTCTAGATGTAAATCCTCCCCCTTTACGGCTATCTTTTGCTAAAAGGGCGCATTATAACCATACATAAGGGAAAAAATAAAGAACATATGGGAAAATATGAATCTGAGAAAGTATTTATTATATTACTTGGTTATGATAGATAAATAGATAGATAGATAGATAGATACACACACATAAACATAGTTTTAAAGCTAAACCTTTAAACAACTTTTTCAAAGAGCAGATGTCGTTTTACCTTGTAAGCCAGTCCTTGTATTTCATCCAAATCAGCATGGTTAATGTCAGCTTCATCTTCAGCTCAGTAAACCAACTTCCATACTTGACAGATCGCTTTAACAAATCTTTGAGCTATTTTCTGTGTTTATTTTAAAAGGACACAGTCTTGCTATCCTTCCTGCTCCTTAGATCTTTTTTTTTTTTTTCTCACCAGGAACTAAAACAGTATCCAATACCTGGCACAGATCCCTTGAGTCACAGCATGCACCTGCTATTTTATTTTGTACAAGCTAGTTATATCAATTATGTTAAACCCTTTCACTGCCATTAGACACCATTTGCAAGCCTTGAGGTTGCTAAATAAATAAAGACCATTATTCCACGGCTTATTATAAGAAGTGTTTTGGTTTAATTGATATACAAAGCTGCATTTTGCAGCATCTTTTAAAAATATTTTGTACAGGTTGTAGGTGCTTTTAGATACATTTTCCAAAGGTGTTTATATTACTACATATGTTTTTAGTGCACAGGCAGCAAACTATCTATCCCACCTGGTCTGTAAATCAGAAACATGCTATATATCATCAGATACTAGACCTATTTATAATTTGTACAGATGTTTGTTTTTTTTTTCTTGTTTTATATATACAGTACATATATATATATATATATATATATATATATATATATATATATATATATATATATATATATATATATATATACCTTCCTGTTTAAACAGACCAAGGTGTTTAACAGTAATTATATTTTGTTTATTTAGGATCCAAGCGGTAATTATCCGTTCTTAGATCAGGTGCAGACCCCCAAAAACATTAATAGTTACAAAATATGTTAGAAGAAGAAAAGCCACAGTAGAGCTATATGAGATACTGTGTAAAGATGGGGGATTGCAGCACTCTATAGAGTTTCATTTTACTTTAGGAGGTGTTTGGCTGAAAGCAATCAAGAATATATATATATATATTATGCTGCATAATGTGTTGGAGATTTATAAGTAAGGGGTTGCTCATGATCTCTTATTTGTGATTGTGTCAACATAACAAATCATCAGCCATTAACATGCTGATAATTATCAATCAGCCATTTTCATTGTTTATCAGCAGCACTTTTTCATTATTGTTTTGGTGAAAAATAATCCTATACTTTTTTTTTTTTTAAAGTGATAGTAAAGTCATCAATGTTGTAAATAACATCTCAATAGCTTGATATCTAAAATGCGTATTATTATATTTTTTTTTAAAATGATTTTTACAATGAAATATTTGTCTAAGTTTTACTTACATGAAATATGCAGCCCACTGTTTTTGATGGGAATGGATATGGGCATGCGGGTACCTTCATATTTTAGTTGTTTTTCATTATAGCATTTCACGTGCGCATATCTTTTGTCAAAGCGAGTCCTAAAGATTTAATAGTAAACAGTGAATCAAAACTCTTGTTCCAATTGACTGTTTACCTGTAATGCTGTCAGCTAAAGCTTACACTAAAAGGGATATGAAACCCCAAAAAAATGTTTTGTGATTCAGACAGAGAATACCATTTAAACAAAGTTTCCAGTTTACTTCCATTATCAAATTTGCTTTGTTCTCATGATATTCTTTGTTGAAGAGATACCTAGGTAGGCATCTGTAGCACTACATGGCAGGAAATAGTGCTGTCATCTAGTGCTCTTGCGAATGGATAATATTCTTGCAAAGCTGCTGTCATATAGTGCTCCAGAAATGGGCTGGCTCCTAAGCATATGTACCTGCTTTTCAACAAAATATACCAAGAGAACAAAGACAAAATTTGTAATAGAAGTAAATTAGAAAGTTGTTTAAAATTGCATGTTCTACTGGAATCATGAAAGAACAATTTTGGGTTTCATATCCCTTTAAGTGTGTGCTATCCTAGACACTTGACTTGCAGCTTGTTTTGTAAACAATAAATCTCGGTATTAAAGGGACACTGAACCCAAATTTTTTCTTTCATGATTGAGATAGAGCATGCAATTTTAAGCAACTTTCTAATTTACTCCTGTTATTAATTTTTATTCGTTCTCTTCCTATCTTTATTTGAAAATGAAGGCATCTAAGCTGTTTTTGGGTTTCAGAACTCTGGACAGCACTTTTTTATAGGTGGATGAATTTATCCACCAATCAGCAAGGACAACCTAGGTTGTTCACCAAAAATGGGCCGGCATCTAAACTTACATTCTTGCATTTCAAATAAAGATACCAAGAGAATGAAGAAAATGTGATAATAGGAGTAAATTAGAAAGTTGCTTAAAATTTCATGCTCTATCTGAATCACGAAAGAAAAAAATTGGGTTCAGTGTCCCTTTAATTGTTTATATGGAAGTGTCTGTTTAGACAATCTGCGCATGCACCAAATAATGATTGTCTAACTCACGGGAATGCACATTAGAGTGGGTGGAAATGCTCTATATCTCACTACACAAAAGAAAGGAAAATGCAAGCAGGAGTAATCAACGAGAATAACATTTATTTATTTTACATATAAAGTCTGTGGAAAACAAAAGAAAAGACAACGAAGAGAAGAAAAAAGTGATGCATTACATATATATATATATATATATATATATATATATATATATATATATATATATATATATATACACTGTATATTGTTATCTAAGGAGAAGAGCAAAAAACATAAATTATGACTTACCAGATAATTTCCTTTCCTTCGATACAGGGAGAGTCCACAGCTGCATTCATTACTTGTGGGAATACAGAGCCTGGCCACCAGGAGGAGCCAAAGACACCCCAGCCAAAGGCTTAAATACCTCCCCCACTTCCCTCATCCCCCAGTCATTCTGCAGACGGAACAATGAAACAGTAGGAGAAATATCAGGGTGAAAAAGGTGCCAGAAGAAAACAAAATAAATTTAGGGCCGCCCATCGGAGAACACGGGCGGAAGCTGTGGACTCTCCCTGTATCGAAGGAAAGGAAATTATCTGGTAAGTCATAATTTATGTTTTCCTTCTTAATACAGGGAGAGTCCACAGCTGCATTCATTACTTGTGGGAAACAATACCCAAGCTACAGAGGACACTAATTAGCATAGGAGGGTAAAAAAAAGAGAGGCGGCCCCTAATCTGAGGGCACCACAGCCTGCAAAACCTTTCTCCCGAAGGCTGCTTCAGCAGAAGCAAAAACATCAAAACTCGTAAAATTTGGAAAAAGTATGTAAGGAGGACCAGGTAGCACACCTTACATAGAGGCCTCATTCTTGAAGGCTCAAGAGGAAACCACTGCTCTCGTAGAATGAGCCGTAATCCTCTGAGGAGGCTTAAAGTGAATGTCAATTTTGATGCTAAAGTGCCCGATTTTTAATAATTGGGGCACTTTAATCCATCAAAATTTACATTTCACTCCTGTTGAGAAAAAAAACTTACCTTACCTTTTAATCTTCGTCTGGCAGCTTGGCTTTTGGAACCTCTAATGTAGTCAAAACCTCCTTTAGTAGAAAGTGTAAACATTCTGTCCTAAATCTAAAAACTGGATCCTCCACAGGTGGAGGATTATAGGCAGCAGACTCCAACCCTGAAAGTTCATACTCTGAAATTTCAGAGAGAACCTCATCCTTGGATAACTGATCATAGATATCCGACAAATTACATAATGCCACCTGGATTTAAACTTTCGCTTGCGCTTAGCGGTGTGAGGGAAAGCACTAATGGCCACAGACACCGCCGTATGAAACTGTGCAGTAATGTCTGGTGAAAAAAAGGCCCCCTCCAGATGGAGGATTAGCAGTGCAATGGGAAGCTGCATGTGTATAAAAATATGCATGTAGGGTGTACACCTCACTGGACGAGGGCTCCTCAGAGGTGGGTGGCTCAGTGGTATCAAACAAGTCAACCTTATGTGATATAATCCCCTTATCAAGGCATATGGAACATAATTGAGAGGGTGGATATTCCAGAGCTCCCTCACAATATAAACAAGCATTACTCTTTGAAATAGAGGGAGAACCCTCTAATGAATCAGAATCCTCCATAGCTAAAGTACGATATGCGGAGGACTCAGAAAAAATTTGCTTTATTTTAAATTTTAAAAAAAGTGGCACCTTTATACCCCCAATGGCTGGGGCACTCACCACCTCCTATGACCCAGACAGAAAAAAATTAAAAATTCTCTCTGGTAGTAACTCGGTTAAGAAAAAGAAAATAGAAGCCTCGACCATTCCGGTCACATGGTGTGCAATGCAGGACCGTCCCTGCTAGAAGAAAAAGCGTGGCAAACTTTTAAGCTGCTCAACCTTCAAAGTGAAAGTGAAAACTGTATGTTCCATCTCAGCCTATGAGCCCATAAACATCTTACACATAAAGCAGCATAAAATCAAATAAACCATATATGATTAAACCCAACTGTTCATAATCTCCCTCATGAGATATTAACCCTTGATTCCATATAGATAAAAGGAGCCACACTGTGATCCTAGCATTTGCAATATGTGTAAAAAATGAAACGATCTTACCGGAATCTATGCAGTGGAACAGTAACACGGTCCATCAAGTTTGACAGATTGTAGCAGAGCTTCTAACATGGACTTGAGTGAAGAAAGCAAGCAGCGAAACTCGTCAACGCTGATTGCTTAAGGAGCTGTTAATATGAGTCTGGATGGCTTTGCAGAAAGACTCTCCCTGCATCTCCAGACTCTAATTTTAGTCAATGCTCTCACTGAGAGGCTGACAAGACTACTTAAAGCTCCAGTCCCATCTCAAAGGGCAGATACCCTTCCTAAGGAACTACTCTGAAATCTTCTGACACTTCTCTGCCAACCTCCTGTGACGAAAGGCAAAGAATGACTGGGGGATGAGGGAAGTGGGGGAGGTATTTAAGCCTTTGGCTGGGGTGTCTTTGTCTCCTCCTGGTGGCCAGGTTCTGTAATCCCACAAGTAATGAATGCAGCTGTGGACTCTCCCTGTATTAAGAAGGAAAGTATATTACTGTCCAGCACAAGCTCATAAATAGAAAAATAGCTAAACAAAGACAGATGTGTCAAATATAAGTGTCTTTTAATCTATTAAATGGCTAAAAGGATATCACCACAGAACAAATATATTTAAACCTTTAGACAATCTAAAATGAAGCTAGAACACAGCAAGAGAAAAACAGTCCCAATCAAGTAAACAGTGATTATTGTGTCGTGGGCAGTGACTCTTGCTTAAGAGGGCTAGGGGTCCCACTTCATATATGCTGTAGAATGGTAGTGTATGCAATTCACCTCGACGCAGATCACTACTCGAGGTGTTATCAGCCTGTGCTTATTCTATGGTGAAAAACAACAGCACTAAGAACACAAATATATCTTTCTCAAATTTCCAGACATTCCAACTCACACCTTTATTAATAACAAAAAAATAATAAAAAGTATATGCCAAGATGGAACAAAGTTTCTACTTTAGTTTGGACAAGGAAGATCTCTATTGGCAGATTTGGGAACCCTGGTTCAGCTACCAAGCAGATTGCAGACAAATACAGAGACAAACTGCAGCCCCTAGACAACCCCTATAATGAAATTTAGCTCTCGATCCAATGTGAAACTACCTCCTAGCTAAAGTCCCTCCTCTGCCTCCTCCAACCCTTAACCTTTCATTCATGCCCTTCACTCTTTTCCTCCCCCCCTTCCTCCCTGCCACTTAATATGTGACCTATTACCCAACCCTTTTATTTTTTTATTTATTTTTTATTTATTTTTTGGGGATTTCTTGCCCCGTCTGGAGATGCGCACTGGGTTCGACCTACTGGGCTACTGGAAGAAGTATGTTAAATGGTTAGCATTGGCTGACTTCTCAAAAGCCACTATTATACTTAGTTAATATTTATGAATATCGTACTTCATTAGTTATAGCATTTAAGTTATGATAATAACCCCTGTTAACCTTGATAGATCTCCTCAATGCAGGAGACCCTATTTATGTACTTTGTATTCATTTAACAGTCCTTAAAGACATGCTTATTGTATTTACAGTGCAAATACCGTTGGACCTATGACTGTAAAAGAACTTAATGTACCTGCTGTTGTTACTGACAAGCTTACTTTACAATAAAGGAAAAATAAATAAATAAATAAATAAATAAATAAAAAGTCCACAAGTCAAATAACAAGCCAGGAGTCAAAACCAGAGTTGGTAGTCAGAAGAGCCGAGTCAGGAGCCAAAGCGAATAGTCAGACGAGCCGGAATCAGGAACAAGGAAAACAGCAGAGTCAGGAACAAGCCAGGGATCAGGAACCAGGAAGGACGTCAGACAGTCAGGTAATACACAGGAACTCTCACAAACGGTCTGAGACAACGCAAAGGCAAAGCATACTGAACAGAGGCCCTTTAAATAATAAGTGATGACATCACAATTCTGAGACTGCATCCTGTCTCACACAGATGATGCACACCAGTCTGGCCATAAAAGGAAGTGCAGGAAATGAGCAGCATCCCCCACAATGCACCATAGTCAGCAAGAGAGGTGAGTAAAATGGCTGCCAGCAGCACATGGCAAACAAAACAGGGAAAAAACCCTGACACTCTCCCGAAAGTTCTTGGAGTCTCCCACATTTTAATAGAGGCTCCCTGATGCCCATAAATTATATAGAATATCCCGGAAATTGAGTGAGAGAGAGATCAGTGGTCATTTCTAATGATAGACGGTCTCTGGAGAAACTGAGAGAGCGAGTGACAGACGTGGTGAGAGAGTGACACAGCACGCGTCCTGATTGGTCTCTCTTTGTGCTAGCTAAACTATCAGTTTTCTTGGTGGGCAAGCTTTACAGTTAACCTCTCTCTCCCCAGTCCATCCGTCAGTACAGTTCAGTTAAGTGTCTGCAGCGCCATGGCAGAGTGCCCATGTTGGGTTAAATTACTGTAAAAAACATGTTGAGGTGAGTTTAATTAGGTGTCATCCATCCATTAACATAGCTAATCCCTTCTGGTCTGCAATATCAGATACCTGAAGCATTTTCTGATCTCATTCATCGAATACAGCTTCACTGTGAAGAAGGGGTCAGCTGAATCCTCTTCTCACTAAACCAAAAACAACTATGTGCGTTTCAACCATATAGATCTGGACTTCCTCTGGCTTCATCTATATAAATATATATATATAAAAGTTCAATTGGAATAAGCACTCACTGGTCTTCAGTCATCAGTGACAATTCTTTATTACCAAAACTTGTGACCTTTCGGGACTGACAGTGTCCCTTCCTCTGACCCACACCATTGGAAAGGATAGGTGATTACCTTTCCAATGGTGTGTCTTGTCGGTTTGTTGGAGTTAAGCGAGCTGAGATCAAGGAGGTTTATAAGCACACCCCCAGCTTCCTTCTCCTATTTACTGAGCATGTTACTTTTGAGGTTTCTGGATTTAAGTGACACCACTCCCAAATGTGGTGAATTCCCTTTACATCCCAGGAATCCCCTAACTGAGGCGCAACCTTATTCCATAAGCCGCCTAAGACTGTGAGGGGGTTGTGGTCACATGGTCGTCATCTGCCATAATGGCATTGTGTGGATGATGACTATGTGCCATAATGAGCAGTTAAGTGGTTAAACTTATTTACAAATACTCCAAAGGGTTGTCTAATGTAACATTTGTTTTCAAATGTTTTCATCTAACAGTCAGGTAGATTATGAGTTTTGTGTTTACGGCTTTTAACGCTGAAAAAATGGCAATTTCAGTGTAATGGTCAGGAACGCGTATTATGAGTCGTGTCAGTATAGCTATACCACAAGCATTTTAGCCTGTAACGCAACGTCCATTCCACGCTAAAAAAAATTACATTTTTGTGTGGGATTTTCATAGCGCCGGTATTACAGGTTGTGCGGTCCGGCTAAAAAGCTTGCGTTACAGCCTATACCGACACGATCCATACCGTTATCTGAGACCAGTAGAAGTGAGTTTTGTGTAACAAAAATGTTTCACAAAACTCATAACTAAACTGTTACAAAGTACACTAACACCCATAAACTACCTATTAACCCCTAAACTGCCGCCCTCCTGCTTGGAAAACACTATATTAAATTTATTAACCCATAATCCGCCGCCCACCCACATCGCGACTATTAAATACATTTATTAACCCCTAATCTGCCAACCCCTGACATCGCTGACACTATAATAAAGCTATTAATCCCTAAACCTCCGGCCTCCCACATTGCCTCCACTAAATGAACCTATTAACCCCTAAACCTCCGGCCTCCCACATCGCCACCACTAAATAAACCTATTAACCCCTAAACCTCCGGCCCCCCACATCTCCGCAACTAAATAAACCTATTAATCCCTAAACCGCCGCCCCCCACATCGCAAAACACTAAATTAAACTATTAACCCCTAAACCTAACACCCCCCCAACTTTAAAACTTAAATTACAATATAACTATCTTTAAATAAATAAAAACTTACCTGTGAAATAAAAATAAACCTACCATTAAACTATAAATTAACCTAACCTTACTATTCTAATAAAATAAAAAAAATACTACCAATTAAAAAATCTAAATTACCAATTAAAAAAAACTAACACTACAAGAAATATTAAAAAATTACAAAAAATAATAAAACCTAAATTACGAAAAATAAAGAACACTAAGCTTACAAAAAATAATAAAAAACGAAATGATCAAAAATAAAAACAATTACACCTAATCTAATAGCCCTATAAATATAAAAAAGCCCCCCAAAATAAAAACACCCCCTAGCCTACAATAAACTACCAATAGCCCTTAAAAGGGCCTTTTTTTTAGGGCATTGCCCTAAGTTAAACAGCTCTTTTATCTGTAAAAAAATACAAAGTCCCCGCAACAGTAAAACCCACTACACAACCAACCCCCAAAAATTAAAAAAACTAAGCTACCCATTGCCCCTAAAGGGGCATTTTTATGGACATTGCCCTTAAAAGGGCATTTTTATGGGCATTGCCCTTAAAAGGGCATTTAGCTCTTTTTCAAATTGCCCAAACCCTAATCTGAAAAAAAAACCACCCCAAAAAATAATGTAATATAGATTGTTTAATTAGTAATATTTTTTTTATTTTATTAGAATAGTAAGGTTAAGTAAATGTATAGTTTAATGTTAGGTTTATTTTTATTTCACGGGTAAGTTTTTATTTTTAATTTAAAGTGAGGGGTTAATAGTTTAATTTAGGGTTTTGCGATGTGGGGGGCCGGTGATTTAGGGGTTAATAGGTTTATTTAGTTGTGGAGATATGGGAGGCCGGAGGTTTAGGGTTTTTTAGGTTTATTTAGTGGCAGTGGTGTGGGTGGCGAAGGTTTAGGGGTTAATAGGTTTATTATAGTGTCGGCAAAGTCGGGGAGCGGCGGAATAGGGGTTAATAACTTTATTATAGTGTTGGCAATATCGGGGAGTGGCGGAATAGGGTGTTTAAGTGTGCAAGGTGGGGGTGGGGAGCGCTCAAAAAAGAGCTGTGAGTTGGACTGTGATTCTTAACTATTCCTTAAAATCCTTAAAATCTTCTCACAAAAATTCTAATTTAAAGTGTTAATAAATTAATCGCTATGCTGTGTGGTAGTAGACGTTTCTACAAAAAATATACTTTGTGTTAAAACTTATTGTTAAAACTTATTTCCCCTAATCGGCAATTTTGTAACAATATATATTGTTTGAAACTTAGTTTAAAGTGCAGTGCGATATTTATCCTATTTCTCCTATTTCTTAATACTTCTATCCGTAATGTGTAAACACAATATTGTGAATACAATATACTTTTAAGTGAATGAAAAAATTACAGTGGTTTAGAAAAAAAACATTTACTTAAAACATGTTAAAATACAAATACAAATACTGTTGCTGAAAACAATTCATATGATGTGCCGTATCTTTATAAATCAAGCATATATAAGAGCATATCCATATCCTATGAAAAATTGTAATTGTTTAAAAATAATGTTTTTCGGTGAGTTCAGATATTGTGATTCTTTAGTAATGTATCTGATAAGGTATTCTTAAGTTGTGGCCACAACTAGTCCATAGATTAAAAAGTCCCAAAGGTAAAAACAAATTGGCTCAACTCCCCCTAACCGGACCTCCGATATCCCTTACCTCCGTGATATTAATCGTGGTGCCGTGGGTTCTGGGAAGAGTGCTTCTGTGTACAAGCCGAGTTTGTTGTGTCTCCCGTCGGCGTGCCGCCGTTTGGGTCGCTTCCGCAACTACTTCCTACCCAGGTGTGTTTGATGTCCGTCTGACGTGGTGCACGGAGGACCTATCGGGTAGCCGGATCGTGGGGGGAGTGTTTCCTGTGATCCTTCTGCTGGAGCTAATAGTATCCACACTCGATGTCGTTTTCTACGCGTTTCAGCGCTGTACCTTGCGCCTTTATCAAGACTTGATAAAGGCGCAAGGTACAGCGCTGAAACGCGTAGAAAACGACATCGAGTGTGGATACTATTAGCTCCAGCAGAAGGATCACAGGAAACACTCCCCCCACGATCCGGCTACCCGATAGGTCCTCCGTGCACCACGTCAGACGGACATCAAACACACCTGGGTAGGAAGTAGTTGCGGAAGCGACCCAAACGGCGGCACGCCGACGGGAGACACAACAAACTCGGCTTGTACACAGAAGCACTCTTCCCAGAACCCACGGCACCACGATTAATATCACGGAGGTAAGGGATATCGGAGGTCCGGTTAGGGGGAGTTGAGCCAATTTGTTTTTACCTTTGGGACTTTTTAATCTATGGACTAGTTGTGGCCACAACTTAAGAATACCTTATCAGATACATTACTAAAGAATCACAATATCTGAACTCACCGAAAAACATTATTTTTAAAAAATTACAATTTTTCATAGGATATGGATATGCTCTTATATATGCTTGATTTATAAAGATACGGCACATCATATGAATTGTTTTCAGCAACAGTATTTGTATTTGTATTTTAACATGTTTTAAGTAAATGTTTTTTTTCTAAACCACTGTAATTTTTTCATTCACTTAAAAGTATATTGTATTCACAATATTGTGTTTACACATTACGGATAGAAGTATTAAGAAATAGGAGAAATAGGATAAATATCGCACTGCACTTTAAACTAAGTTTCAAACAATATATATTGTTACAAAATTGCCGATTAGGGGAAATAAGTTTTAACAATAAGTTTTAACACAAAGTATATTTTTTGTAGAAACGTCTACTACCACACAGCATAGCGATTAATTTATTAACACTTTAAATTAGAATTTTTGTGAGAAGATTTGAAGGATTTTAAGGAATAGTTAAGAATCACAGTCCAACTCACAGCTCTTTTTTGAGCGCTCCCCACCCCCACCTTGCACACTTTCACACATCTGATATTGGGAGCATATCAGACTTGGGGAAGCAAGCTGAGTCTGATCTAATCTTCACTCCTCACCCCCTCCTTTTGGAATAGGGTGTTTAACCATAACTTTTTCCCCCATAGACATCAATGGGGTTGCGTTACGGAGATTTTTCATTCCGCACTTCAGGTGTTAGGTTTTTTTCTGACACTCTCTCCCTATTGATATCTATGCCACATCGAAGCAGCCCTTGGATTTTGTGCGGTATGGAGTTTAACTCCATCATATCGCACGCACAAGGAGGTTTTTCAGTAACCCGGAAATGGCAGCGCTATGGAGAGTGAAATAACTTTTTTGGCATTAGTTTCGTACCCTGGTTAGCGCAAAACTCGTAATCTATGTGAGTGTTAGTGACCTCTCCAAAGACAGTCTACTCCAGAATTTTTATTGTTTAAAAAGATAGATAATCCCTTTATTACCAATTCCCCAGTTTTGCCTAACCAACACGGTTATATTAATATAATTTTTACCTCTGTGACTATAGCCTCTGCAGACTACCCCCTTATTTCAGTTATTTTTACAGACTTGCATTTTAGCCAATCAGTGCTGACTTCACGGTAAATTCAGAGGAGTGAGCACGTTATCTATATGGTAAACGTGAACTAGCGCTGTCTATCTGTGAAAAATTGTCCAAATTCACTGAGATAAGGTGACCTTCAAGAGCATAGAAATTAGCATATGAGCCTACCTAGGTTTAGCTTTCAACAAAGAATACCAAGAGAAACCAAGCAAATTTGATAATAAAAGTAAATTGGAAAGTTGTGTAAAATTACGTTCCCAATCTGAATCATAAAAGTTTAATTTTGACTAGACTGTCCTTTAAACACATACTGTAGTTAAAAAGAACTCCAGAACATGTCCATACTAAGAGGCATATGTGTGTAGCCACCAATCAAGAGCTAGCTCCCAGTAGTGCATTACTGCTTTTGAGCATATCTAGGTATGCAGTGTTTAGTTATAAATTCAGAATAAAAAAGAGGGTTGCAAATATATAAATGTAATAGAATTTTAAGTTACAGCAATTCATATTAATTATCTGAATTGTTGAATAAAACAAAGAGTACTGCATAAAAACAGTCTTTGAGATCATTCTTCTAGCACGTTAACAAATTATGAGTCATTGACAATATTTATGATAATACAACAGGCAAGGAGGGTTATTTTATAAATCCAGGGAAATGTTGAAATGTATTTTAAACAATCATCAGTTGGCAAAATGCTTTTTAGGGGTCTTCTGCTTAACTTAGGCATTCTTATTTTGCCTTGTATAATCAGGCTAATAATAGTTGTTATATGCCTAAAATTAGTCCAACAATTTCAGAAAATAAAATACCTTGATTCATATTCCCATCAGTGCCAGTGTAATTAAAGGGGCGGTCTAGTCAAAATTAAACTTTTATGATTCAGATAGGACATGCAATTTTTAACAACTTTCCTATTCACTTTTATCATCAAATTTGCTTTGTCCCTTGAAGGCTGCCTCTTATCTGAATTAATGTTGACAGTTTTTCACAACTAGAGGGTGTTAGTTCATGTGTGCCATATAGATAACATTGTGCTTACGCCCATGGAGTTACTTGTGACAGGGCACTGATTGCCTAAAATGCAAGTCTGCCAAAAGAACTAAAATAAAGGGGAAGTTTGCAGAGGTTTAGATACAAGGTAATCACAGAGGTAAAAAGTATTAATATAACTGTGTTAGTTATGCAAAACTGGGGAATGAGTAATAAAGGGATTATCATATTTTTAAACAATACATATTCTGGAGTATACTGTCCCTTTAAATATTATTATAGATATATTGAAAGAGATGCACAATATTGTGTATTATCTCCATATGGTTCTAAGAAACATACATGATTATATTAATAACAAAATATAAAGCAAAACTTACATTTGTCTTATTCCATCTGCATCTATGACTATTCAAGGTACATCAAAATGCTCCAATATGTTATAATCTTTATTATTGTATTGTTTGCATATAACCCCAACACTACTGGGACATAGGTTAACACATCTAGTGAGCCAATGGCAAGAGTCCACCAATCACCAGCTGGGTGCCAGTAGTTCATTGCTGAGCCTACTTAAATATATTTTTACCAAAGATACCATATATTAAATTTGATAATAGAAGTAAAATTAGATTATCTATCTGAACCATGAAAAATAATAATTTTGAGTTTTCTTTCCCTTCAATACATAATAAATAACAGTTAATGTATTGTCAGTTTATATTAGAACTTTGCTTATTAGAGAACATATATATATAACACATATATACCTTTAAGACTATTATCTTTAAGAAAAGTTAAACATGAATATCACTCTGTTAGTCTGCTCTACTGTCTGTCCTCAAGCAGTGTATTAACTAGAAAGAGAGACGCGGGGCACATTCCAATGAGAGGCACTGTGTGAGAATCCTTCCTTGTTATGAGAAAAACTCTTATTGAAACTAACACAATTGCTACCATATAATATGATTGATATAACATGTAGACACGACTGCTACACTAGCAGTTTTAATTATAAGATTGCTAAGGGGGGGTGGATTAGCCTAAAGGAGAGTTTTCTAGGGAAACATCGGAGAGAGGGTACCTGTGAAATGTTGCTGCGTGGTTTCTGCTGTGATGATCTACTTTTCTACACTTTTATTCTGATATTAATGCCTTTTTCGAAACCCAAAGATAAGTAATGTGTTTATTGATCATAGCCTTGCTTGATAAGCTGCATAATGATTTATGTTATTGCAATAAGTTTATAATAAACACTATTATTATTATACTACATTTCTTGTCAACTTACATTTTTTTCAGTACTATTGTATTCCCTCAGTTTCACTGACAAGCATCCAGAAATAATAGTAGTTATAAAGAAGAATATTCAAACTTTATTAAAACAAGATTAAATACAGCCAAAATGTTAGGACAAGCCAATAGTTAGGTCTGATGCGTTTCAGCAGTACATGTTCACCATACTCATGTTTTACTCACCTTTAAGTTTTTATATAAATTTAAAGCTGGAATTTTGATGTTATTCTAGGAAGATGGATATGTGTTACAGAACATCATAAAATGCAGAAGTTTTGGAGTGGAAGCTCTTACCTATAGTGAATCTTTCTGAAGGTGACTTCTTCAGGTATACTTGTAGAAATGAAGACAAGCAACCCCTTACTTTAGAACTTCCTTTTCAGATTTGGCAGTGTTTCCAGGGTCTTTTCAACTTTCAGTGGTTTTCTAGTTGTAGAAACCATACTACAATTAAAATAGGAAAAGTAATAGGGCTTAAAATATAAAAAAAAAACAAAATATCACCATTGTTTAAAACAGATACGTTAAAATGCTGCAGGTCTAAAAAAGATGCCGGTCCTTAAAACTGATTTGGTAGATTGATGTTGAACATGCCACCACAACAGTAAGGTAAAGGAAGATAAAGCATTACACTGGTCTTGACTTCTAAGGACTGTGTTGATCTAGGCGTATATTTAACAAATGGCGGGCGGACATGATTCACTGTAGCGAATCATGTCCGCCCGACATCGATAAATGCCAACAGCATACGCTGTTGGCATTTATCATTGCCAAGCATTTCTTGTAAAATACTTGTGCAATGCTACGACTGCTGCTTCTTAACTCCTGATTCCGGCGAGCCAAAAGCCTCACACGGAATAAGCAGCATACAATGCTTAATAAATCGGCCCAACGGTATAGAGGTCTTCAGGAAACCCAAGCTGTTCCTCACAGTATGGGTCATAGTGTATTTAGCTACATGCCTTGCATGCCAGCCCACAGCCCCTGAAACAAACAGGTTGATTGTAGCATATTATGACATTAGAAAGACCAGAGTAACATGTTCCACTTTCTTCTCAAATCAACACATTCATGCAAATTGCAGCAGGAACCCAGAGCACTACTCCAAACACATCAATTTCTCAGTCCACAATATTCTCTTATCACAATAAACTGAATTAGTGAGCTCCCACTATTTTTTAAATAGAGATTTAGTTTTATTTAAGTATCCTGTCTTTTAATAAAACATTATTGATTGACATAGAAAACGATAATTGCATTGCAAATCCAAATTCAAATTGTTAATATACTTGAAAAAATTGGAACTGGTAATCGGAACATAGACATTGGTTGCTGTAAGCATGTCAAGCCAGTCTCCTAACTGAGACATCAACTATCTATCTATCTATTGGGTACTTATAGAGCGCAAACTAATCACCCGTGAGGGTCTGAAGGCGCTAAGAGAAGTACACCATCATTGCTTCTTAATTCGCTGAAAGGAATTGGACGTACCCCTTCCTCTGGATTGAGATTCTGCCTTGGAAAACTAGGGGATGAAAGCAATCTTTACAAACAGAACAGCAGATTTATATTTTGTCCTATACCTGAAAACATAAGAAGTAGATCTGTGATGAAAAGGACTCTAACCTTGTAAATGTTTGTCTATTACATTCTCTATTTTTCTAGATATTCAAATAGGAAAAAAGTTGACTTCAAAGCTGGAATAAGCCACCCAGTGGTGTAACTGAAGTGTCTGTTTGATGAAACTGCCTGTAGCCATAGATCTGCTATTCAATTCTACCATATCAATGTCAGCAGTATTTTACTACTTTACTACCTTAAAGGGATATGAAACCCAAACATTTTCTTTCATTATTCAGATAGAGAAAACAATTTTAAACAACTTTCTAATTTACTTCTATTATCTAATCTGTTTTATTCTCTTGGTATCATTTGTTGAAGGAGCAGCAATGCCCTAATGGTTTCTAACTGAACACATGCCTAGATAAACCTTTCAGTAAAAGAAAACAAGAGACAGAAGCAAATTAAATAATAGAAGTAAATTGGAAAGTTGTTTGAAATTGTATTCTCTATCTGAACCATGAAAGACAAATTTGGGTTTCAAGTCCCTTTAAGGTCTGTAAGAAAAGAAAAAACAATTTCAGTAGGAGGCAAATCAGACACAGAATTACACAAGTTGGAAGAACAGGATTCATTGAATGGTCTAAATAACATTAATGGATGAAATAAGTGATCATGGTGCAAATAAATTCTCTTAAAATTCTAGTCTATCTTTCTATCCATTTTATCTCTGAATGCTCCTGAATCATCAACAGGAAAAAGCATATTCTTTGAATGTTTTCCGTCAACATTAGGAGGTTCATGAAGGGGTTTGGGCAAAGGAAAAAACTTAAATAATTTATCAGGCATTTGTATGTAAAACTTCAGGAATTCATCCAAATATATTCACTTAATATTATCAGAGACTTGAAACGTTTTAATTGCAGCAGACTTACATGGAAACCAAAACCAGTCAGAAGTGTTCCTTTTTAATGTTTAGTGAACTTATAATTACTTTATTAATGTCACCATGGGCAACAGAATCAATGCTACCAGGTGACTCCATATCATTAGAAAATACTACTTCTTCGTTTTCTGATAAATAGACATCATCATATCTATAAGATTCCCCAAAAACAGTCGGCTAGATTTAGAGTTTGGCATTAGCCGTCAAAACCAGCATTAGAGGCTCCTAACGCTGGTTTTGGGCTACCGCTGGTATTTAGAGTCTTGTAGGTAAGGGTCTAACGCTCACTTTGCAGCAGCGACTTTTCCATACCGCAGATCCCCCTACGCCATTTGCGTATCCTATCTTTTCAATGGGATCTTTCTAAAGCCGGTATTTAGAGTCTTGGCTGAAGTGAGCGTTAGAAATCTAACGACAAGACTCCAGCCGCAGAAAAAAGTCAGGAGTTAAGAGCTTTATGGGCTAACGCCGGTTCATAAAGCTCTTAACTACTGTGCTCTAAAGTACACTAACACCCATAAACTACCTATGTACCCCTAAACCGAGGCCCCCCCACATTGCCGCCACTCTAATAAAAAATTTTAACCCATAATCTGCCGACCGCACACCGCCGCAACCTACGTTATCCCTATGTACCCCTAATCTGCTGCCCCTAACACCGCCGACCCCTATATTATATTTATTAACCCCTAATCTGCCGCCACCAACGTCGCTGCTACCTTACCTACAATTATTAACCCCTAATCTGCCGACCGGACCTCACCGCTACTATAATAAAGTTATTAACCCCTAATCAGCCTCACTCCCGCCTCAATAACCCTATAATAAATAGTATTAACCCCTAATCTGCCCTCCCTAACATCGCCGACACCTAACTTCAAGTATTAACCCCTAATCTGCCGACCGGACCTCACCGCTACTCTAATAAATGTATTAACCCCTAAAGCTAAGTCTAACCCTAACACTAACACCCCCCTAAGTTAAATATAATTTAAATCTAACGAAATAAATTAACTCTTATTAAATAAATTATTCCTATTTAAAGCTAAATACTTACCTGTAAAATAAACCCTAATATAGCTACAATATAAATTATAATTATATTGTAGCTATTTTAGGATTAATATTTATTTTACAGGCAACTTTGTATTTATTTTAACCAGGTACAATAGCTATTAAATAGTTAATAACTATTTAATAGCTACCTAGTTAAAATAATTACAAAATTACCTGTAAAATAAATCCTAACCTAAGTTACAATTAAACCTAACACTACACTATCAATAAATTAATTAAATAAAATACCTACAATTAAATCTAACACTACACTATCAATAAATTAATTACATGAAATACCTACAAATAAATGCAATTAAATAAACTAACTAAAGTACAAAAAATAAAAAAAGCTAAGTTACAAAAAATAAAAAAATTAATTACAAACATAATAAAAATATTACAACAATTTTAAGCTAATTACACCTATTCTAAGCTACCTAATAAAATAACAAAGCCCCCAAAATAAAAAAATGCCCTACCCTATTCTAAAATTAAAATAGAAAAGCTCTTTTACCTTACCAGCCCTTAAAAGGGCCTTTTGCGGGGCATGCCCCAAAGAATTCAGCTCTTTTGCTTGTAAAAATAAACACAATACCCCCCCCCAATATTACAAACCACCACCCACATACCCCTAATTTAACCCAAACCCCCCTTAAATAAACCTAACACTAAGCCCCTGAAGATCTTCCTACCTTATCTTCACCACACCGGGTATCACCGATCCATCCAGGCTCCGAAATCTTCATCCAAGCCCAAGCGGGGGCTGGAGATCCATCATCCGGCTGAAGTCTTCTATCAAGCGGCAAGAAGAAGTCCAGAAGAGGCTCCAAAGTCTTCATCCTATCCGGGCAGAAGAGGAGATCCGGACCGGCAACCATCTTCATCCAAGCGGCATCTTCTATCTTCATCCGATGACGAGCGGCTCCATCTTGAAGACCTCCGGCGCGGATCCATCCTCTTCTTCCGACGTCCTAAGTCCGAATGAAGGTTCCTTTAAATGACGTCATCCAAGATGGCGTCCCTCGAATTCCGATTGGCTGATAGGATTCTATCAGCCAATCGGAATTAAGGTAGGGAAAATCTGATTGGCTGATTGCATCAGCCAATCAGATTGAGCTCGCATTCTATTGGCTGTTCCGATCAGCCAATAGAATGCGAGTTCAATCCGATTGGCTGATCCAATCAGCCAATCAGATTGACCTCGCATTCTATTGGCTGATTGGATCAGCCAATCGGATTGAACTTCAATCTGATTGGCTGATTTAATCAGCCAATCAGATTTTTCCTACCTTAATTCCGATTGGCTGATAGAATCCTATCAGCCAATCGGAATTCGAGGGACGCCATCTTGGATGACGTCATTTAAAGGAACCTTCATTCGGACTTAGGATGTCGGAAGAAGAGGATGGATCCACACCGGAGGTCTTCAAGATGGAGCCGCTCATCATCGGATGAAGATGGTTACCGGTCCGGATCTCCTCTTCTGCCCGGATAGGATGAAAACTTTGGAGCCTCTTCTGGACTTCTTCTTGCCGCTTGATAGAAGACTTCAGCCAGATGATGGATCTCCAGCCCCCGCTTGAGCTTGGATGAAGATTTCGGAGCCTGGACGGATCGCTGATACCCGGTGTGGTGAAGATAAGGTAGGAAGATCTTCAGGGGATTAGTGTTAGGTTTATTTAAGGGGGGTTTGGGTTAGATTAGGGGTATGTGGGTGGTGGGTTGTAATGTTGGGGGGGTATTGTATGTTTTTTTTTACAGGCAAAAGAGCTGAATTCTTTGGGGCATGCCCCACAAAAGGCCCTTTTAATGGCTGGTAAGGTAAAAGAGCTTTTCTATTTGTATTTTAGAATAGGGTAGGGCATTTTTTATTTTGGGGGGCTTTGTTATTTTATTAGGGGGCTTAGAGTAGGTGTAATTAGCTTAAAATTGTTGTAATAGTTTTATTATGTTTGTAATTAATTTTTTTATTTTTTGTAACTTAGCTTTTTTTTATTTTTTTGTACTTTAGTTAGTTTATTTATTTTTATTTATTTGTAGGTATTTTATTTAATTAATTTATTGATAGGGTAGTGTTAGGTTTAATTGTAACTTAGGTTAGGATTTATTTTACAGGTAATTTTGTAATTATTTTAACTAGGTAGCTATTAAATAGTTATTAACTATTTAATAGCTATTGTACCTGGTTAAAATAATTACAAATTTGCCAGTAAAATAAATATTATTCCTAAAATAGCTACAATAGAATTATAATTTATATTGTAGCTATATTAGGGTTTATTTTACAGGTAAGTATTTAGCTTTAAATAGGAATAATTTATTTAATAAGAGTTAATTTATTTAGTTAGATTTAAATTATATTTAACTTAGGGGGGTGTTAGTGTTAGACTTAGCTTTAGGGGTTAATATATTTATTAGAGTAGCGGTGAGGTCCGGTCGGCAGATTAGGGGTTAATACTTGAAGTTAGGTGTCAGCGATGTTAGGGAGGGCAGATTAGGGGTTAATACTATTTATTATAGGGTTATTGAGGCGGATTAGGGGTTAATACATTTATTATAGTAGCGGTGAGGTCCGGTCGGCAGATTAGGGGTTAATTATTGTAGGTAGCTGGCGGCGACATTGTGGGGGGCAGATTAGGGGTTAATAAATATAATATAGGGGTCGGCGGTGTTAGGGGCAGCAGATTAGGGGTACATAGGTATAATGTAGGTTGCGGCAGATTAGGGGTTAAAAAAAATATGCAGGGGTCAACGATAGCGGGGGCGGCAGATTAGGGGTTAATAAGTGTAAGGTTAGGGGTGTTTAGACTCGGGGTACATGTTAGGGTGTTAGGTGCAGACATAGGAAGTGTTTCCCCATAGGAAACAATGGGGCTGCGTTAAGAGCTGAACGCTGCTTTTTTGCAGGTGTTAGGTTTTTTTTCAGCTCAAACTGCCCCATTGTTTCCTATGGGGGAATCATGCACGAGCACGTTTTTTAAGCTGGCCGCGTCCGTAAGCACCGCTGGTATTGAGAGTTGCAATGGCGGTAAATATGCTATACGCTCCATTTTTGGAGCCTAACGCAGCCCTTCTGTGAACTCTAAATACCAGCGGTATTTAAAAGGTGCAGGGGAAAAAAAGCCAGCGTTAGCTACTCGGGTCGTTACCGACAAAACTCTAAATCTAGCCGATGGTCTTTAGAAAAGATGATAATATATATCTGACCAATATATTCCTAAAAAAAAGGTTCTTACTTATAAAGCACAGGTTTTCTTTCTGTCCTCAGGGTAAAAACAACAAATAAACATAGTAATATAGTAGATAAGGTTGGAAAAAGACAAAAGTAAATTGATTTCAATAGAAGCTGCCAACAGAACTTACATTAGTGCAAATTAGAAAGACTACCCTTTTAACACAAACAATTATATTCCTGCATTCTGTTTTTAGATAAAATTGTTTCTAAGCCACTTTAAAATTGTATCTAAGATATTGGCATTCACTACATCCTTAGGGAATAAGTTCCACACTTTGATTGCTCTTAAAATGAAAATAAAATAAATGATGTTGCTGGAGATGAAATTTCTTTTTTCTAGCAAACAATTATCTTGGAATAAACAGTGCTTCCACAAACTCTTTATATGGGCTTTAAATATATTTGTATAAAGTAATCATATTACCTTTCAAGTGCCTTTCAAAAGAAAACACACCCAGTTTGGCTAGCCTCTCCTCATAGTTTAAATAATAATTTGCCCTTATTAGTTTTGTGCCCTTTCTCTGAAGTTTTTTGCTCTGATCTAATTAACTTAAACAATTTTGTATAATCTGCAAAAATATAGATTTCACTATTTAATCATTCCACCAAGTAAAATATAAAGATATTTAAAAGAACTTGCTATTGGCTGAAAAGGCCTTTTTGTATGGTAAGTACCTGTTCTCGAAATAGAAACAAGGAAGTCACCCAAAACTGACAGATACAATAGCCCATGCACACCTCTTAAGGTTACAGCAAAGGTCTATTCAATTAACCCATTTGTTCACTGTGGAATGGAATTACTCATTTACATGTCTGACATTATCCTACTCCAATACAAATCTATTTTGATTACTGATCAACCATATGAATTTCATTTGTATCTTGACACTTATTGGAAAACTTGAACAGTCATATCAGTACCACAACTTGTACAAATTGTGTGTAATAATCTTTTACACTGAATGTTCCAACTGATTCACCTTTATCTATTCTTACTTACTTCCTGATAGAATCTAATTAGTCTAGTTTGAAATGATCTATTTCTCATAAAACCATGCTACTTTGCACTCATAGGACACTATGTAAGAGCGGACATGCTCCTTGTGCCTAAACATGCCCCCCATGATGTCACGTCCAGTGATGTCACATTAAGGTCAAGTCCAATGGGTAGATTTCTTAATGGTTGAGCGGACATGATTTGCTGTAGTGAATCATGTCTACTCAACCTCGCTGTCGACATTTATCATTGCACAAGCATTTCTAGAGAAATGCTTGTGCAATGCCACACCCTGCTTACCACTAGCAGGGGGTGTCAATTATCCCGAACGGATTGGATTTGGATGATTTTAACTTATGTTTCAGTCAAGCCAGAAACGATGGGCGTAAAATGCAGCTTCCGCTGCTTAATAAATCTACCCCCAAGAGAGTACTTGCTGCAGCAGGGCACCCTGCAACCTAACCAGTAAACTCAAAGATAGAGTCCCTAGATCTGTCCTTCAACAAGGATGGACAGAACTAGAAGCCTGTCTGAGAGTGGGTCCTCACTGACAAGAGTTCTTAAAAAAAAAATATCCAAATACTGAAATGACCTGAATGAGATAGTTTCAGAGTAGGTTAGCTCTCTCTTTTGTAAATGGTGAGTGGTAGAGGAGCATTGTTAAATGAGGATGTGGGAAATCCAGATAACACACAATAGAGGGCTGTATTGTGACCGACCACTTTGTCTATAATTGTATACAGGGAGTGCAGAATTATTAGGCAAGTTGTATTTTTGAGGATTAATTTTATTATTGAACAACAACCATGTTCTCAATGAACCCAAAAAACTCATTAATATCAAAGCTGAATAGTTTTGGAAGTAGTTTTTAGTTTGTTTTTAGTTATAGCTATTTTAGGGGGATATCTGTGTGTGCAGGTGACTATTACTGTGCATAATTATTAGGCAACTTAACAAAAAACAAATATATACCCATTTCAATTATTTATTTTTACCAGTGAAACCAATATAACATCTCAACATTCACAAATATACATTTCTGACATTCAAAAACAAAACAAAAACAAATCAGTGACCAATATAGCCACCTTTCTTTGCAAGGACACTCAAAAGCCTGCCATCCATGGATTCTGTCAGTGTTTTGATCTGTTCACCATCAACATTGCGTGCAGCAGCAACCACAGCCTAACAGACACTGTTCAGAGAGGTGTACTGTTTTCCCTCCTTGTAAATCTCACATTTGATGATGGACCACAGGTTCTCAATGGGGTTCAGATCAGGTGAACAAGGAGGCCATGTCATTAGATTTTCTTCTTTTATACCCTTTCTTGCCAGCCTGTGGAGTACTTGGACGCGTGTGATGGAGCATTGTCCTGCATGAAAATCATATTTTTCTTGAAGGATGCAGACTTCTTCCTGTACCACTGCTTGAAGAAGGTGTCTTCCAGAAACTGGCAGTAGGACTGGGAGTTGAGCTTGACTCCATCCTCAACCCAAAAAGGCCCCACAAGCTCATCTTTGATGATACCAGCCCAAACCAGTACTCCACCTCCACCTTGCTGGCGTCTGAGTCGGACTGGAGCTCTCTGCCCTTTACCAATCCAGCCACGGGCCCATCCATCTGGCCCATCAAGACTCACTCTCATTTCATCAGTCCATAAAACCTTAGAAAAATCAGTCTTGAGATATTTCTTGGCCCAGTCTTGACGTTTCAGCTTGTGTGTCTTGTTCAGTGGTGGTCGTCTTTCAGCCTTTCTTACCTTGGCCATGTCTCTGAGTATTGCACACCTTGTGCTTTTGGGCACTCCAGTGATGTTGCAGCTCTGAAATATGGCCAAACTGGTGGCAAGTGGCATCTTGGCAGCTGCACGCTTGACTTTTCTCAGTTCATGGGCAGTTATTTTGCGCCTTGGTTTTTCCACATGCTTCTTGTGACCCTGTTGACTATTTTGAATGAAACGCTTGATTGTTCGATGATCACGCTTCAGAAGCTTTGCAATTTTAAGAGTGCTGCATCCCTCTGCAAGATATCTCACTATTTTTTACTTTTCTGAGCCTGTCAAGTCCTTCTTCTGACCCATTTTGCCAAAGGAAAGGAAGTTGCCTAATAATTATGCACACCTGATATAGGGTGTTGATGTCATTAAACCACACCCCTTCTCATTACAGAGATGCACATCACCTAATATGCTTAATTGGTAGTAGGCTTTCGAGCCTATACAGCTTGGAGTAAGACAACATGCATAAAGAGGATGATGTGGTCAAAATACTCATTTGCCTAATAATTCTGCACTCCCTGTAAAGTTGAGAACCAATTTATGTGTAACTGCTGGTTTGCAAAATGACACCATTTGTTTATTCAATAATGTAATCTACTTTCCTATACTTATAGGGATACTGTACTTAAATGTTTCTATCATTTACATGGAAATGCAGCATTTAGATATGGTGCATTCAAAGGTTAAGGTAAAAGATGTTCAAATGTATCTTAAACGAATACAGTTGTATCAGTTGTGTACTTCCCGCTAATGCTCATTGGCTTAGAGGTACTTCCTGCTAATGCTCATTGGCTGAGAGGTACTTCCTGCTAATACTCATTGGCTGAGAGGTACTTCCTGCTAATGCTCATTGGCTGAGAGGTACTTCCTGCTAATGCTCATTGGCTGAGAGGTACGTCCTGCTAATACTCAATGGCTTAGAGGTACTTCCTGCTAATACTCAATGGTTAGAGGTACTTCCTGCTAATACTCATTGGCTGGGATGTACACTGATTTAAAGCTCATTTGGCTGACAATGAGCATTCCAACCAGCTATTGAGCCTTAAAAGAAACCACATAACTGATGCAGCTGAAATAGAATATACTTAAAATTTAAATACCTTTTACCATGCACATTTTCAGGGAAATAAATAACCATGTTTAAATCCAACTTTTTTATATGAATAATAGGAAAAAAATCTGTGTGAGTAACAAATAACAACTATTCTGCAATTTCCTATATACTGTATCTCTTTTTCTGCTCTATGCTTTGTATAGTGCAAACAATATTCTGCAATCTAAATAGACATATGAAACTGCTGCAGTTAAACATACATACACAAAAAAAGATAAAATAAAATAAATATTTTATATGGAACAAAGATAATGATCTTTACAATTGCTTAATGATATATTACTTGTTCCCTTATATTTAAACATTGCTGCAGTTTTCTATTCTTTCCAGCCCTTCTGGCTCCAATTTGCAAAACACAAATTTATCTCTGGTTCCTATAAATTTTGAAGTTTGAAGCATTCAATTTTGTGTTTGGAAGTGATGTTTGTAATTTCTTTTATATAGCCCCAGACTTTCCAATGAATGTGGAGTTTTGTTCCTGAAAGGATGTACTGTTTTAAATCAAACTGTCTTAATGCCCAGATACACCACGATTAACTGAACAAAAACAGAAATTATACTTCTACAGTCAATTTCTTTGTATTCAATGTAATAATATGCTGTACTATTGGGCATATATCACCTGTCACATAGAATCTTTTTCTACATCCGAGTGGCTTATCTTGTATAATATATGGGGCAGTTAAAAAAACTATTTAGAAAGATAAAAAGAACTAAGGAACTAGCCCTCCAAAAGCACCAGAAGATAAAATAGGCACAAAACTCATATAATGATGACGGCAAGGTCATCCTTTAAATGTAGTGAGGAAAATGAAACACCGAGTCCCAGTATGTTGTGGATCCAAATGTTTATTGGAACAGAGCCTGTGATGGGCAGTAAGGTGCTCCCTAATTCCAGACGCGTTCTGCCATGTGTACATGGGCTTCTTTAGAGACAATTCAGGTAGAGGATACAATTTTAAACAACATTTCAATTGACTTCTATTATCTAATTTGCTTCATTCTTTAGACATCCTTTATTGAAGAAATAGCAATGCACATGGGTGAGCCAATCACACGAGGCATCTATGTGCAGCCACCAATCAGCAGCTACTGAGCCTATCTAGATATGCTTTTCAGCAAAGAATATCAATAGAATGAAGCAAACTATATAATAGAAGTAAATTAGATTGTTTAAAGGTGCATGCTCGTTCTAAATCATGAAAGAAAAAATTGTACCAGATTGTAACCGTCTAAAATGAAAACAATAATGAACATTACTGGAGAAAAGAGGAGGTAAGCGGAGAGACTAAGATTATGTATATATTCTCCAAAACATATAAAAGAAAGGAGGACAATTTGTTCAATTATATTCTAAGTATTATTACTTTTTTTTGGTGTGTATAAGACAATACACATAGAAAGATTCTATTCCTCATTCCTAATCATGTTGAAGTTGTGTACCTCATAATTCTCCTCAAAGTATAACTCTATTGAGTAAAAGAGGAAAGGATTCTAATCATGGGTTGGTAAGGTTTAGATATTAAAGCTGGCTATACATATGTCAATTTCATGAGTGGTAGTGTTTGTTTCTTATCACTTTTTTTTGCTTATTTTGGCTTTTCATACCGTTTAAGCTTTTTTTTTAGCTTTAGTCAGCTTTTTGTGATGGTATTATTTGGGTAGTTTTATTTAGATACATTATCTGAAATATATGTATTCTTTTGTCATGTCTCTCATCTTGATATCTGAATGTGTTTTTGTTAAATGTTATCACTGAGTTAAAATAGAATTATCATAGGTAAAAATAAGGCATTTTCCGTTGAAAAGATTCTTGAGTGCTGCTTAGTTTATCTCCCTAGTTTTGGCCAATTAAGAACAGATATAAGTGGCCTGCTGCACATATCAACCAATCGCTGCATATGTTTGTGTAAGAGACATTTTTTCTTTCAAATTAAGCTTACAAAGCTAACAATTTAAAACTAAAATGTAATAAACATATGCAAAGACCAATTCACTACTTGCACAATTTATCAACTAATTTAATAATTCATAAGAGCGGAAAACACATCCTGCTCATTAGAGAAGTATTGGAAGCAAGGGCATCACCCTTTCTGGAACCAAAGTGAAGAATTGGAAGACAGTCTTGTTTTCTTTAATAAGATCCATATAGTATTTGAGCCTTAACAATAACAGGCTTTTATAGATTAGTATCTTTGGCACACTTGGAATTAGGATGAATTCATTAAAAAAATAAATCAAATGTATTATTCCCAGATTTTACCATCTTCTACAATAATTATATTATCCTTACAGCCTTCAGAGTTTAGATAAAATTAGCAACTTAATAGAACTCATGCACAGACTCAAAGGTTGGTGTTGCAGAACCTAAGAAACATGATTTAAGGCTCATGGGGAAATAGAATGTTTTTAAAGAACAATAAGGAATCTTCCATTAAATGAGTACTAAAGGGATATTAAACACTAGATAAATGCTAGATAGAATGATGCATTAAAACAAAAGTTTATTCTGAGAATAACATGTAGATGTATTTTTTAAAGTTTCATTAGTTGTTTAAATATCGACAAAATAAGTGTAATGTTTTCGTGTCTATAAAACAAATGCGGCTGCCATGTTGTAACTTAGGTTACATTCTCTGCTGTGGCCTATCAGAGACATATTATTAGAATATTTAGCGCAACTACGGCTTTAGCGTGCCATGGGTTTTTAACTTAATGCACTCGCCGTCTGTAGCAACCTGCGATATATGAGGTTAGTGTGCCTCGTTTCCTGCGCTATGTTGTTTAAATAGCGTGCTTCTACTGGCATCCTTACCCGGGTATTGAATCTCATATTCCTGGGTGCATTGTTCTATTTACTGAACTACCATTGCCAACTCTGCCTGACTACCAGATTTCTCAGTTTGCTGCCTGTCCTGACTACTGGACTGATCCTGTTTATTCTTCTATCTGCCGATTTGGTTCCTTAGCTGCCCGTCTGGTTTTAAACCTCTGCTGGCCCCTAATACTTCTCTGTCTCGTGATTCTGACAAGTTCTGTTTGTACCATTGCTGACCTGGCTTGCCTGACTTCTCTACAGTTTCCCTTTTGCTACTATTTCTGGCCTTCCTACTGACTTTCAAGCCCTGGGTTACATTCAGTGTGTTGGGACAGGTTTGCATTCAGTCACTTTTCAGCCTCTGGGTCCTTTTCCTGAACTTGACATTTCAGCAGGCCTAAGAGCACCTTGTCCAAAAAAAAAACCCCAAAAAAACCCCATCAAAAGTCTTGCTTGATCTTCTGAAAGAAAGCAAGACTATTGAAGCAAAGGAGGGTTATAAAGTTATTTACACAAACTCAATTAGAAATGATTTGCCACATTAACTGCAAACACCAGGGAACCTGGCAGAAACCAAAAGGCTGAAACACCACCTTTTTAGTTTGGTATACATCTATTCTCCTTCCTGTTACATTTCATCCGTGTTTAAAATGAATGCTGGTTAAAAATCTGATCCAAGATACAGAATTTAATGGGATACTGAACTCCAAGTACAGTGGGGAAAAAAGTATTAGGTCAGCCACCAATTGTGCAAGTTCTCCCACTTAAGAAGATGAGAGAGGCCTGTAATTTTCATCATAGGTATACCTCAACTATGAGAGACAAAATGTGGAAACAAATCCAGACAATCACATTGTCTAATTTGGAAATAATTTATTTGCATATTATGGTGGAAAATAAGTATTTGGTCACCTACAAACAAGCAAGATTTCTGTCTCTCACAGACCTGTATCTTCTTCTTTAAGAGGCTCCTCTGTCTTCCACTCATTACCTGTATTAATGGCACCTGTTTGAACTTGTTATCAGTATAAAAGACACCTGTCCACAACCTCAAACAGTCACACTCCAAACTCCACTATGGTGAAGACCAAAGAGCTGTCGAAGGACACCAGAAACAAAATCGTAGACCTGCACCAGGCTGGGAAGACTGAATCTGCAATAGGCAAGCAGCTTGGTGTGAAGAAATCAACTGTGGGAGCAATAATTAGAAAATGGAAGACATACAAGACCACTGATAATCTCCCTCGATCTGGGGCTCCATGCAAGATCTCACCCCGTGGGGTTAAAATGATCACAAGAACGGTGAGCAAACATCCCAGAACCACACGGGGGGACCTAGTAAATGACCTGCAGAGAGCTGGGACCAACGTAACAAAGGCTACCATCAGTAACACACTACGCCGCCAGGGACTCAGATCCTGCAGTGCCAGATGTGTCCCCCTGCTTAAGCCAGTACATGTCCGGGCCCGTCTGAAGTATGCTAGAGAGCATTTGGATGATCCAGAAGCGGATTGGGAGAATGTCATATGGTCAGATTAAAACCAAAGTAGAACTGTTTGGTAGAAACACAACTCGTCGTGTTTGGAGGAGAGAGAATGCTGAGTTGCAACCAAAGAACACCATACCTACTGTGAAGCATGGTGGTGGTAACATCATGCTTTGGGGCTGTTTCTCTGCAAAGGGAACAGGACGACTGATCCGTGTACATGAAAGAATGAATGGGGCCATGTATCGTGAGATTTTGAGTGCAAACCTCCTTCCATCAGCAAGGGCATTGCAGATGAAACGTGGCTGGGTCTTTCAGCATGACAATGATCCCAAACACACCACCCGGGCAACGAAGGAGTGGCTTCGTAAGAAGCATTTCAAGGTCCTGGAGTGGCCTAGCCAGTCTCCAGATCTCAACCCCATAGAAAACCTTTGGAGGGAGTTGAAAAGTCTGTCTTGCCCAGCGACAGCCCCAAAACATCACTGCTCTAGAGGAGATCTGCATGCAGGAATGGGCCAACATACCAGCAAGTGTGTGACAACCTTGTGAAGACTTTTGACCTCTGTCATTGCCAACAAAGGATATAGAACAAAGTATTGAGATAAACTTTTGATATTGACCAAATACTTATTTTCCACCATAATTTGCAAATAAATTATTTCCAAATCAGACAATGTGATTGTCTGGATTTGTTTCCACATTTTGTCTCTCATAGTTGAGGTATACCTATGATGAAAATTACAGGTCTCTCTCATCTTCTTAAGTGGGAGAACTTGCAAAATTGGTGGCTGACTTAATACTTTGTTTGCCCCACTGTAGCAGTCACCAACAAAAATGTACCAATAGTAATGAATAATCATGTAAAAAATAGGCCAATAGGCCAATAAAGAGCTGTAACCAAAAAAATAAAAACTGATATTAAGGAATTTGTCCCAGCGGAAGATACACCCCATATCATTTGATCATTAGAGATGATGCATTGAACTCTAAATTTGCAAATTGTAGTCTTTGCAGGCATTCAATTTATCTGTGGACTAGTTCGTCTTCTTTATTCTTTCACTTGATCAATACAGTATAGAAACTAGGAAACTACCTTTTGTCAACGTAAGCTGAAAAAGGTGACTGCAGGACAGAGTCTGCGGCTCAACTACTTGTCTGGCTGAAGGAATTACCCAAAAATAAACTTTCTTCAGTTTGAGATTCAAATAGGTATGTTATCTCCAATCAATCAAAAAAAAGCTAATCAAAGCTTTGCTGGAGGTACAAAATAATTTAGCTTAATTGAATATAAGCCATTGCTTTAAAAATTACTGAAACTATGGCTTATTATTCAAGTAATGGCAAATAAAGCATAGACCTTGATTTTAAAACTACATTGGATTAAGGACAGTTTGTGACACTGTCATTTAAACATTTAATGATATGATCCAATCCAATCCAATAAAATGTTATGTTACATCATCCATGTATAAAAGACATCTGACACAACAGTAGGGTGAAGTGAGTGGACTGCACTCTGGAACTGTAACAGGTACATATTCCATGCCACTGGCAAAACCCACAGCTCAGGGTGCTCCCGTGGCACTCAGAAAAACAAATAGGTTTATACCCAGTGACTCAGGAAAGTAAACCCCAGACAAGACTAGGTGCAAAGCCTAATAGGAATAGTTTCTGTTAAAGGGACAGACAAGTGAAACTTGCATAATTCAGATAGGGCATGTAATTTTAAACTACTTTCCAATTTGCTTTTTATCATCAAATTTGCCTTGTTCTCTTGGTATTCTTTGTTGAAAACTAAACCTAGATAGGCTCATATGGTAATTTCTAAGGCCTTGAATGCTGCCTCATATCTCAGTGCATTTTGACAGTTTCTTCATTGTTAGACACTGCTAGTTCATGTGTGTCATATAGGTAACATTGTGCTCACTCCTGTAGTTATTTATGAGTCAGCATTGATTGGCTAAAATGCATGTGTGACGGACCCCGGATACCCGGACTGGGTATCTCTGCCAAAAGATCCTGCTTCCTCCCCAGAACCTGTAGCTGTATAGCTGGATAGTGATTATAGCAAGTAGCCCACCATAATAACCAGACAACACCAGTATTAAGGTGAAACACAAACAGACTTTATTGGGAAAAGCACACAGCTTATATACACCTACTTATCTTGATAAGAGCCGAATCTGATCCCACCATTCCTGCCCCTCCAGACAGACGGGCGCCTCCATAGGAGCCATAGTAACATAGAGACTCCCACAGTATCTAGGTCGTGGTTTTGGGGTGATCCCAGGGGAGCGGCCCTTCCAAAGGTGTCGTTGGTCCCCAGATGCTACAGTTCAAAAAGCAATTTGATCTGTTACTCGGGACCAGAGCAGCAACCTGGCAAAGGTACTGAGATGGGGGTGTCCAAAACCCCCGGTTCCCGAGTGGGCTCCCCATCAGCAATTACCCCAGCCCCTGTCTACCAAAGGCACAACAAATCCTCAAAAGTTCAACGGGGATCCCTAGGTAGCCTGGCCGGTGAGTAGTTCCATAAGCCCAGCCAGCCAGGAAGAGGCAAAGCGGCCAGAGATCAGCTCCTTCTATGACAAAGTACAAGCAGTGAGGACAAAAGGGAAAGGGGAGTTTGGGGCACAAAGCAATCCAATACTGAGGGAGGATGGCCTGGGCAGTTTGGTATCCATGACAGTGCTCCCCCCTAAAGGCCGGAAGACCCAACTAGAGCCTAACGGTTTGGCTTGAGGATGTCCGGTGGTGTTACTCCTCATGTCCCCTGGACACCCGCCTCCCGAGATCTAGGGCCCATAGTCGGTGGGGAGGAGGCTGGCCTGCCGTCCTTTCCGAGTGCCATAGTAACATATTATCCTGTTGCATTTCTCCCACGAGTTCTGCCAATGGGGAGAGAGGTGGGCTACCTCCGCTCCCTGGGAATGGCTCTGCCACTGGGGAGGGAGGCCGGCTGTCTCCTCTCCCGGAAACAGGTTCCGCCACTGGGAAGAGAGGTGGGCTACCTCTGCTCCCTGTAAATACTTCTGCCTCTGGGGAGAGAGGTGGGCTACCTCCGCTCCCTGGGAATGGTCCTGCTGATGGGGAGAGTAACCGGCTGTCTCCTCTCCCAGGAATGGGTTCCGCCACTGGGGAGAGAGGTGGGCTACCTCCTTTTCCTGAAAACCCTTCTGTCGCTGGGGAGAGAGGTGGGCTACCTCCGCTCCCTGGGAATGGCCCTGCCGCAGGGAGAGAGATGAGCTATCTCCGCTCCCTGGAAATCCTTCTGCCACTGGGGAGAGAGGTGGGCTACCACCACTCCCTGGGAATGGCCCTACCGCTGGCGAGAGAGACCAGCTGTCTCCTCTCCCAGGAACGGGTTCCACCGCTGGGGAGAGAGGTGGACTACCTCCTCTCCCTGGAAATCCTTCTGCCCCTTAATAAAGAGGTGGGCTACCTTGTCTCCCTGGGAATGGCACTGCCGCTGGGGAAAGAGGTGGGCTATCTCCGCTCCCTGGAAATCCTTCTGCCGCTTAGGAGAGAATGTGATTTCTCCCTCCCCTGGAGCTTCGATCAGCTGCTGGGCAGCTGCATCCCTCCATCCCATCTCGTCCTGTGCAGAAACAGGTTCATCAAGATGGGTCAGTATTTGCTGCATGCTCCATAGGCTCTTCTTCCATAGCTGTGGGTAGAGGGGGGTAGAGCCAACTGTCAATCATCCCTATTGCCAACACTTCAGTCAGGCCTTCCGAGCTTTCGGCTGGTACCCCCTGATAGTCCCAGGCAAAGGGAGCCTGGTGAGCAGAGTCTAGTAGTTCTTTGTAGGCTCCTTCCAGCTCCCATTCCTGGACACTTATAAAATCCAGATCAGCTTGCAGCCAGGGTACCTCCGAGAGGTTCACCAGTCTACTTTGGTACTCTCGAATTTCCTCCTGTCTCCACTCTGCTTCACTCCCAAAGTCAGAGTCCTCCGTCAGCTTCCTAAATAGCAATCCAGAGCTGCCAAAGCCCTCTGTGGGAATATCATCCTCCTTCCATAGCATACTATCGGAGGGCCCTGTAACCATCATCCAGCATCATCTCCGTCTGGACCAGTCCGTCTAAAGCAGATAGCCATTCCTCCCTGGGCCGCTCTCCCAGGAAAGGTACTCGTAGGTCCAGATGGAGCCATTACCTTTCCTCGGCAGCTCCTGGTGAAGAGCCTCCCTCAATAGTTGCAGGCGGATAAAGTCCCTCCATCCCAGCTCGTCCTGTGCAGAACCAGGGCAGTAAGGCTAGGCCAACTCCTCTTGCATTCTCCTTTGGAACTCGGCTTCCATGGTTGCAGGCTACTGTAGGCCTTCTCATCTGTCAGCAGGAACCGTGTGGAAGAAGAAGATCCCACCGCTGCCAGCCAATGTGACGGACCCCGGATACCCAGACTGGGTATCTCCACCAAAAGATCCTGCTTCCTCCATGGAACCTGTAGCTGTGTAGCTGGAAAGTGATTATATATACCTTCTTATCTTGATAAGAGCCTAATCTGATCCTGCCAATTCTGCCCCTCCAGACAGGCAGGCGCCTCCATAGGAGCCAATAGTCACATAGAGACCCCCACAGTATCTAGGTTGTGGTTTTGAGGTGATCCTGGGGGAGCAGCAGCCCTTCCAGGGTGTCATTGGAAAGCTCTTGGTCCCCAGATGTTATAGTCCAAAAAGCGTCATGATCCGTTACTGGGGGCAGGAGCAGCAGCCTGGCAAATGTGCTGAGGTGGGGGTGTCCAAAACCCCCAGTTCCCGAGTGGGCTCCCCCTCAGCAATCACCCCAGCCCCTGTCCACCAAAAGCACAACAAATCCTCAAAAGAGCAGAGCTCTGGGCCAAAGGGCCTCGGGAGCAACCTAGGTTAAAGTTCTGCGGGGATCCCTAGGTAGCCCAGCCGGTGAGTAGTTCCATAAGCCCGGCCAGCAAGGAAGGGGCCAAGAGGCCAGAGATCAGCTCTTTCTATGACAAAGTAGAAGCAGTGAGGACACAAGGGAAAGGAGAGTTTGGGACACAAAGCAATTCAATATTGAGGGAGGGTGACCTTGGCACTTTGGTATTCGTGACAGCATGTCTGTCAAAAGAACAGAAATAAGGGGGCAGTCTGCAGAGGATTAGATACAAGATAATCACAGAGCTAACAAGTGTAATAATATAACAGTGTTGGTTATGCAAAACTTTAAATATCAAACACGCATCACTCACTTAGATGTGCAGAGCTTTGATTTCTGTCTGTTGTCCTTTAGAATAGAAATTATGCAATTCAACATCTGATGACACTCTACTACAAATCTACTACCATCGCCCGACGACATGACCTCAACATCGTCTCCTACACCGACAACACCCAGCTAATCATCTCACTCACCAGTGACCCCACCACCGCCAAGAAAAACATCCACGAAGGGCTGACAGCAGTCGCCACCTGGATGAGCTACAACTGCTTAAAGCTGAACGCAGACAAGACCAAAGTTGTCCTCCTCTGTCCCACCACATCCGCCTGCAATAACTCCTGGTGGCCCACAGCCCTCGGACACCCTCCAACCCCCACCGACCATGCATGAAATCTAGGCGTCATCCTGGACTCATCGCTCTCCATGGACCGACAAATCAACGCTGTTTCCTCTGCATGCTTACACACACTCCACCTGTTGAGTAAGATCTTCGAATGGATCCCAATCGAGACCAGACTGTCATCCATGCCCTCGTCAGCAGCAGACTGGACTACGGCAACGCACTCTAACCACAGTGGGAGGCAGATCCTTCTCTCACCTGGCAGCCAAGACTTGGAACACCCTCCCGCTGCACCTCAGACAAGCTACCGCCCTAACTAAGTTCAGAAAGGACCTCAAGACCTGGCTCTTCGACAGAACTGCAACCCTCAGCGCCTTGAGACCCTTACGGGTGAATAGCCGTGCTTTACAAGAACCCAATAGATAGATAGATAGATTAATTATTTTTGTATGTATGGAAGTATTTTAAAGAGAACATACACTTTAAGAGTCAGTAGTTTTATAACTACTTGTTTATTTATCACTAGTTTGTGGGAATTTTATCATTATTATTATTATTCTTTATTTATAAAGCGCCAACAGATTCCGCAGCTCTGTCCATGGGTACAAAAATAAAAGTACAGTACAATACAATATAAAAGACACCAGACAAAGTTTAACAAACAAATACAGGGGGAATTGAGGGCCCTGTTCCCATGGAAACTTACAATCTAGAAGGATAGGAGGGTGAGAAACAGGAGGTGGGGACTGCAAAGGTGAGAATGATGTTAGTGCGGAGATAGATGGGGGCAGCAATTAGGCAAGTGGAATTCATTTGTTACTGATTTGGAGATAGGCTTCTGTGAACAGAAAGGTCTTTAGGGAGCGTTTAAAGGAGGAAAGGTTAGGGGAGAGTCTGACAGCTCTAGGAAGTGCATTCCAGATGGTTGGTGCTGCACGAGAGAAGTCCTGTATCCTAGCATGGGAGGAGGTGATGGTAGAAGATGCAAGGAGCAGGTCATTGTTGGATCTTAGGGGGCGGGCTGGAGTGTATTTGTTGATGAGTGAGGACAGGTGGGGGGGCTGGGTTGGTAAGGGGTTTGTAGGTCAAGATCAGAATTTTGAATTTAATTCTACTGTGGATGGGTAAGCTATATATTTTTTTGGTAAATTTGCATTTGTTCACAAAATATTTGATCATTTAGATTGTAAGTTCCCATGGGAACAGGGCTCCCAATTCCTCCTGTATTTGTTTGTTAAATTTTGTCTGGTGTCTCATATTGTACTGTCCTTTTATATTTGTTACATATGAACAGCGCTGCGGAATCAGTTGGCGCTTTATAAATAAAGAATAATAATAATGATATGTTTAACACTAGTGATGTCCCGAACTGTTCGCCCGCGAACGGTTCACAGCGAACATAGCTTGTTCGCGTTCGCGTTTGTGGGCGAACACATGGCGATGTTCGATCCGCCCCTATGTGTCATCATTGTGGAAACTTTGACCCTTTATGTCACAGCCGCCTGACACATTAGAGCCAATCAACATCAGACACTCCCTCACAGACACTCCCAGCTACTCGGAATCCGCCATTTTAGACTCATAACGACCTTGCTTTTTTAATGAGAGGACATGTTGTGTTTTCGCTCCTGACATTAATAGTAAAAACATAGCTAGGCTAGTGTATTTACAGTCCAGAAGGACTCCACTCATCTCTGCTGCAAGCACAGCACCCCAAAAAGCCCTTTTTAGGGCTATATTTCGTGCCGTTTTTTTTTTGCTTGTTTTTTTTTTTATTAGCATTTGCCTGGCTTTCAGCTGTGTGTTTAAGGCTCACAGCATATGCTGTGACTACTGCCACCACTGATATCTCCCTAACAACATTAGTTTAAATTTAACTAACCCAAAAATATAATTATTTTTCTAGTGTAATTTTTTTTCATTTTCTATCAGGCCAGTGTCACACAGCATATACTCTGGTTCATTGCTCTGTGCCAGCCAGCAGCCAGCAGTGTTAATATCCGTTTATAACATTATTTTTAATTTAAAAAAAAAAAACACAAAAAAATATTTTTCTAGTGTAATCTAATTACATTTACTATCATGCCTGTGTCTGTCAGGCTCACTCAGCATTAATATACCTCTTTTTTTCAGTCTTTTGGTTAATTGGTCTGTGCCAGGCAGCCACCCAGCACTCATATCATTTTTTCTTTCACCTTAATTTTAATATATAAAAAAAAAAAAAGTTTAAATTTGTTTGCTAGTGTAATCAAATCTAATTTTCTATCCGGCCTGTGTGTTTTGCTGACATAGAGAGCCTACTGTGTTTACTTGCTGACCTCCCTAGTCTATGAGCCACGACTCATATGTGTTTAACCTTTTTTTAATTTCCCCCCCCAAAAAATAATTTCAATCATTTTTCTAGTGTAATCTAATAGTATTTTCTATCAGGCGTGTGTGTATCCGACATACATAGCCTACTGTTTTTAATAGCTGCCCTTCCAAGGCTATCAGCCACGACTCATATGTATGTGCTTAACCTTTTTCTTAAAATTTCCAAAAAAAAGTCTTTAAATCATTATGCTAGTGTAATCTAATTGTATTTTCTATCAGGCCTGTGTCTAACTGTCTATCTGACTTACACAGCATACTGTTGTTATAATTGCTGCCCTACGTAGCAGCCAGCCAGTGCGACCACTCATAGAGTCATATGTGCATTGCACTTCTTAACATAATTTTAATATTAAAATCTAAAATTTTAAAATATTTTGCTAGTGTAATGTAACTTAATTTTCTATCAGTCCTGTGTTTTTGTCACTTACACAGCATACTATGTTCAATTACTGCCCTACCTACCATCCACGACTCATATCTGCCAGCCTGTCTGCCAGGCCCAAGTAGCCAATTAGTGGCACCAATCACAATTCTTGTAACAGTAATAAAAATAAAAAAATCATAATTTTTTGGACTGCAAATATTCAGTCTCCTAGGGCCATTGAATTTCATTTACCTCCTGCCTGCCACTGCCAGCCTTTTGTGCCAGGCCGTCTAGCCAACTATTTACACCAATCATAATTGTTGTCACAGTCAGACAGTATAGTTATTAATTTAAATAAAAAAATTTTTTAGTGTTGATCTTAACCCTCAGTTTGCTCGTGCCTTTGAATTGCACTTTTCTACAGCCTTCCAAGCCTGTGTGCCAGGCCTACTTAAAAAATATTTACACCAATCATATTTGTTGTGACAGTATTCTAATAATTAAAATTTAAAATTTTTGGTAATAGTTGCTGTGATTTGAAACCTCAGTTTGCTGGTGCCATTGAATAGCACTTTCCTCCTGCCTTGCAGCCTGCTGTGAGCCAGGCCCACCTAGCCAATTGTTGTCAGCAATCATATTTCTTTTAACAGTATTGCAAAAATTGTCAATCATCACTGTTTTGACTGTCATTAATCAGTCTCCTAGTGTCCTTGCATTGCATCTCCCTCCTGCCTGCCATCCTTTTGTGCCAGGCCGTCTTGCCAACTATTTACACCAATCCTAATTGTTGTCACAGTATAGTTACTAATTTAAATTAAAAAAATCTTTATTGTTGATCTTAATCCTCATTTAGCTTGTGCCATTGAATTGCACTTTTCTACTGCCTGCCAGCCTGTGTGCCAGGCCCAACTATCCAATTAGTGCTAGCAATCATATTTCTTTTAACAGTATTGCAAAATTTGTCAATCAACACTGTTTTGACTGTCAATCTGCAGTCTACTAGTGCCCTTGAATTGCATTTTCCTCCTGCCTGCCTGCCTGTGTGCCAGTCCCAACTAGCCAATTAGTGCCACCACTCATATTTATTGTAACAGGATTGGAATTTTTGTTAATCATAACTGTTTTGACTGTGATTCTTCAGTCTCCTAGTGCCATTGAATTGCAGTTTCCTTTCTCCCAGCGTGTGTGCCAAACAGGCTCATTTGCCAAATAGTGCCAAACAATCAATCAAGGTTGGATTGTAGTATTTGGTTAGGCTAATCATGATGGCCATGTAGACCACCACCACCGAGAGTCCTGGAAGTAACAGGGATGATGAGATGAAAGAGCTAAGAATAGTAGAACTTGAAACAACAGAGTTAGCCATGGGTGTTAGTGCAAAACCGCTTGGCTTTTTTTTGGCTTTGGGTGCGGCTATTCATGCAGGCCATATAGAGCTGACAACATTCGGTGTCGTATCAGCTATTAAACTAATAAGAACAGTACTACCAAAATACAGCCAATGAAGGGCCTTAGGAAGACTGGGCCAAGGTTGGATTGTAGTATTTGGTTAGGCTAATCATGATGGCCATGTAGACCACCACCACCGAGAGTCCTGGAAGTAACAGGGATGATGAGATGAAAGAGCTAAGAATAGTAGAACTTGAAACAACAGAGTTAGCCATGGGTGTTAGTGAAAAACCGCTTGGCTTTTTTTTGGCTTTGGGTGCGGCTATTCATGCAGGCCATATAGAGCTGACAACATTCGGTGTCGTATCAGCTATTAAACTAATAAGAACAGTACTACCAAAATACAGCCAATGAAGGGCCTTAGGAAGACTGGGCCAAGGTTGGATTGTAGTATTTGGTTAGGCTAATCATGATGGCCATGTAGACCACCACCACCGAGAGTCCTGGAAGTAACAGGGATGATGAGATGAAAGAGCTAAGAATAGTAGAACTTGAAACAACAGAGTTAGCCATGGGTGTTAGTGCAAAACTGCTTGGCTTTTTTTTGGCTTTGGGTGCGGCTATTCATGCAGGCCATATAGAGCTGACAACATTCAGTGTCGTATCAGCTATTAAACTAATAAGAACAGTACTACCAAAATACAGCCAATGAAGGGCCTTAGGAAGACTGGGCCAAGGTTGGATTGTAGTATTTGGTTAGGCTAATCATGATGGCCATGTAGACCACCACCACCGAGAGTCCTGGAAGTAACAGGGATGATGAGATGAAAGAGCTAAGAATAGTAGAACTTGAAACAACAGAGTTAGCCATGGGTGTTAGTGCAAAACCGCTTGGCTTTTTTTTGGCTTTGGGTGCGGCTATTCATGCAGGCCATATAGAGCTGACAACATTCAGTGTCGTATCAGCTATTAAACTAATAAGAACAGTACTACCAAAATACAGCCAATGAAGGGCCTTAGGAAGACTGGGCCAAGGTTGGATTGTAGTATTTGGTTAGGCTAATCATGATGGCCATGTAGACCACCACCACCGAGAGTCCTGGAAGTAACAGTGATGATGAGATGAAAGTGCTAAGAATAGTACTACTTGAAACAACAGAGTTAGCCATGGGTGTTAATCCAAGACCGCTTGGATTTATTTTTCTATTGGGTGCAGCTAATCATGCAGGCCATATAGAGCTGACAACATTCGGTGTTGTATCAGCTATAAAAATAATAAGAACTGTACTATCAAAATACAGACAATGAAGGGCCTATGAAGACTGAGCAAAGTTTGGATTGTAGTATTTTGTTCGGCTAATCATGATGGCCATCTAGACCGCCCGTAACAGGGATGAAAGTGCTAAGAATAGTACTAATTGAAACAACAGAGTTAGCCATGGGTGTTAGTCTAAGACCACTCGGCTTTTTTTGGGTTTGGGTGCAGCTAATCATGAAGGACAGATAGACCTGCCACCATTTGGTGTTGTAACAGGTATGAAAATGCAAAGAAAAGTACTACATAACACAACCTACTTACCATGGGTCCCAGAACATATGTTTGGTTGTTATATTTTGTAAGGGTAATCATGCAGGCCATATAGACCTCCACCGATAGGGTGAGTATGAGTAACAGCTATTAAAATGCGAAGGACATTACTAATTAACACAACATAGTTACCATGGGTCGCAGACCAAGAGCAGATGTCTTATTATTATATTTTGTATGGGTAATCATCCAGGCCGTATAGACCTCACCAAATAGGGGGAGTTACAGAGATTAAAGTGCTAAGAATGGTAGTACTTAAAACACAACCTCGTTAAAATAGGTAGCAGACCACATGTCTTATTATTATAATTTTTCAGGGTAATCTGGCAGGCCATATAGAACTCCCACGATAGGGGGGGGGAACAGGGATTAAAGTGCTAAGAAAAGTACTAATTGACACAAGCTAGTTGGGTCCAAGAACGCATGTTTGATTATTAGAATTTATTAGGGTAATTATATATCTAACAAATATATCTATTTCTCTTCTATCGATTCTATCTAACTATCAATCTATGTATATCTATCTATCCTATCTATCACTATCAATCTATCTTCTGTCCGGGATGTTTTGAGACAGCCACTTTGGGAATGTTAGTTGATTTAGACCCATTATGGCTTAAAAGCAGACTCTGCATCAACTATGTAATTTTCCATGGGAGTTTTGCCAGGGATCCCCCTCCAGCATGCAACAGTCCAGGTGTTAGGACCCTTGAAACAACTTTTCCATCACTATTGTGGCCAGAAAGAGTCCTTGTAGGTTTTAAAGTTCGCCTGCCTATTGAATTCAATGGCGGTTAGCGCGTTCGCGAACAATACCGGAAGTTCGAGTCCGCGGTTCGCGAACCGAAAATTTTAGGTTTGCGACATCACTATTTAACACATAGTTTAATATGATCGGGTTGGTTGACATCCCCTGCTAGCGGCCGATTGGCTGCGAATCTGCAGGGGGCGGCATTGCACCAGCAGTTCACAAGAACTGCTGGTGCAATGATAAATGCAGACAGTGTATGCTGTCGGCATTTATCGATGTGCAGCGGACATGATCTGCTATATCGGATCATGTCCGCTCGCACTATAGTAAATAGGCCCCATGGAGGTTGTTGAATCCTGACAATCTTGAATAAACATGCTGCTCAAAATCTCATAATACTCTCTCAAGATTTATTTTTCATCTCTGAATGTTTAGTCTCCAATGTTTTGTAATGTAATATCTTTGAACATACACTATCTGACCATGCCCCCGTTGCCTTAGTATTTGAAACTAGAAAAGAGTTCACATTCAATTCCTTTTTTTCCCTACATATTTACAAAAGTCAGTCAATTTTAAGTCTTTTTTACCTAAATCTTGGGAGGAATTTAGTCTCTTCAATGGCCATTGTAGAGACAATGTCCCAATTTTCTGGGAAACAGCCAAACTTTATCTAAAAGCTGAGATTAATACCTATGTGGCTAGGCTTAGAAAGAAGCAAGCAAAAGACCAAATTTAGAGACTTGTCAATTCAATTAAAAGATAGATATGCCGTATTTCAACATCACCCAGATAGGAAGAATAGAGAAAATGATTTAACTTAAAAAAGGAAAGAGATCTATTCCTACCAGAAGACGCACAAGAATCTTTATATAGAAGTGTGGGCAGGTTTACAAGTCATTGCAATAAAGCGGGTACATTTCTAGATTCAATTTTCAAAAGACAGACTTAAAGGAAATCTATAGTTGCCCTTAAAAGCAAGGACAAGATCAGATATCTCTATTGTTTCAGAACTATTATACTCAGTTATATACTTCTCAAAATCCCATAATGGCAGATATTAATACATTTTTCGGATTTTTCTCAGATTTAGATATAGAACTTCTAACTAAGCCTATAGAAGAGCACGAGATTTATAAAACCATAACTCTAATGGCTAGAGGGAAAACTCCAGGCCCAGACTACCTCCCTTTAGAATTTTACTTGATCCTTTCATCTGAGATTGTTCCTGTCTTGCAAGATCTCTATACATGTTACCTTGAAGATAGCTCTAAGATATCTGAGGACTTTAAAAGAACCAATATTATTCTGATCCATAAAAATGATGGACTTTAAGAGAACCAATATTATTCTGATCCATAAAAATGATAAGGATCCCTTAGAAGTAACATCATGTAGACCCATCTCTCTGCTAAATCTTGATTATAAGATTCTGATGAAGATTTTGGCATAGAGGATGAAACTCATACTACCTAAAATCATTCACCCTGATCAGGTGGGCTTTGTGAGTGGTAGAATGTCATAAGTTAACATAAGGAAAAAATTTCACCCGATCTGTCTTTATAATGGTGGACAGTCTGCACTGGTAGACTGTCAAGAGGCACCCGTCAAGGTTGTACCTTTTCTCCACTCTTATTTGATTTAGTACTGGAGCCACTAGCTATTAAAATAAGGGAGACTCTGCCAGGAATTATTGTAGGTAAAGCTGCACTTAAAATCTCGCTATTTGCTGACAATCTTCTTCTATTTGTATCTAATCAAAAGGACTATATTGAAGCTATTCTTAAACTTTTGGAAGAGTATAGTCTATTTTCCTGCTATAAAACCAATTTAACAAAATAAAAAATACTGTGGCTAAAAAAAAAAAAAAAATCATCCTCAAACCTATCCATTAACAGAAACAGAGTCTCTGGAGTACTTAAATCTAAAAATCTCAGTCAATCCTGCAAGATGGTATGGAGATAACATCTCTCCTATTTTGCAGGACAATAAAGATAAGATGAAGAGCTGGGCAGGTTTGCCAGTTTCGGTATCGGGTAAAATTAACCTTTTTAAAATGTTTATAATTCCCAAGATTTTATACATATATATATATATATATATATATATATATATATATATATATATATATATATATATATATATATATATATATACACTGTGTATATATATATATATATATATATATATATATATATATATATATATATATATATATATATATATATATATATACTTAGGATGCTTGCCCTATTAATTAAAAAAATGGACCTTTGGCTCTTTAATCAATAACTGAAGTACTTTCTCTGGAGTGGGAGGAAACCAAGAATAAAACTTGACAATTTATATCAACCATATTTTAAAGGGGGGTTGGCCTTACCAATTTTAGTATGGTATAACTATGCAACCATTCTGTGCCTTCCAATTGATTGGCTGCTACAATCTTTTAGATATTCGACTAGGTATTTGAAAGAGCAGGTTTGCTCCCCATTTTCTTTAAATTATGTTATCCATGCTTCAAATAAAGATCTAGAAAGAACTATCACCACTCATCCCTTATTTAGGGAGATTTTGGGGACTTGGAGAAAATCTATGAAGTTGCTGGGAACTACATCAAAAATTTCCAAATGGTTGCCAGTACAGCGTAATGCATATTTTCCTTTAGGAAATATATTCAATAAATGCCCACAAAATCTTTAACTATTCAAGATCTTTGTAATCTAGACACCAAGAAGCTCCATATTTTGGTCAATTTCAAAGGTTGTTCCTGGAAGTCCAACTAAAAAACAAGTTCTATTTTCTCCAATTAAAGAGTTATATTAGCAAACATATAAGAAATGTTCCTTAAATTTGGTCAGATCATCCATTAATGGATGGTATTAACCTGGAAAAATGGTCCTTATCCTCAATCTACAAAATCCTTAGAGCAACAGATGTGAAAAGATATTAATAGTGCTAGGAAATCATTGGATAAAATTGGGAGATATTCCTGATTTTGATAGACTTCTTTTGAAAAGTCTTAATAAAACCCAAACACTTTGTATCTCAATGTATTTAAAGGGACACTGAACCTTAACATTTTCTTTTGTGATTCAGATAGAGCATGCAATTTTAAGCAACTTTCTAATTGACTCCTATTATTAATTTTCCTTCGTTCTCTTGCTATCTTTATTTGAAAAAGAAGGAATCTAAGCTAAGGAGCCAGCCATTTTTGGTTAAGTACAGCACTTGTTTATTGGTGGGTGAATTTATCCACAATCAGCAAGAACAACCCAGGTTGTTCACCAAAAATGGGCCAGCATCTAAACTTACACTCTTGCTTTTCAAATAAAGATATGAAGAAAATTTGATAATAGGAGTAAATTAGAAAGTTTCTTGACATTGCATGCTCTATCTGAATCAAGAAAGAAAAAATTTGGGTTCAGTGTCCCTTTAAGGGAAACTCAGTTTAGAATAACACATATGGATTATCTTACGCCACGAAGAGTGGCTAAATGGAACAAAGAGGTAAAAAATGTATGCCTTAAATGTTCCCAAGAAAATCCGAACTTGGGACACCTGTTATGGGATTTTCCAAAGTTGAAACAATTTTGGCTGAAAATTGGCTATTTTCTCTCCCAAATAACAAAAACAAAAATATACTTAACAAAAGACTCTATACTTATCTTGGTCTAATTTTTTTCGAACCGCAATATTAATCCTTAGAAAGCTAGTCTTTAGAAAATGGATCGATACTAGAATACCCTCAACCAGTGAAGCAAAGAAGCTTTTAATAAATTCTGTAATGGTAGCTACTTATGGCTATAGACTAGAGATGAGGAGGGGGGACTCCTTTAGTAATACCTGGATAGACTTCATCCATTATCAAGGAGCGGATTTTAAAAATTGCCTAGAACAAATTCTAAATATTCAACTAAAGTAGTTTGGAACAATGGAGAGGGGGAGGCTAGGCTAAGTTAAGGTTGTGTTTTCTTGTCTTTTTTTGTTGTTTATTTGACTTTCATAGACTGCTATATATCTATCTCTATATAGCTATATATGGAGTAACTATTAAAAGAGATAGACAAAATGAAAAGAAAGAAGGGAGAGGGACATTGAAGGGAAAAGCAATATAGGTTTACATAATAGAATGTTCTACTATTATTTATTGATCTATATCTATATTACTATATGTACTTCAGTATAGTATTAATTGTATTTATTTACTTATTTTTTTTCTTTTTCTCTCCTGCATGATGTAATACAGATTTATAAAATAAAAAATAAATAAAAAAGAAAATGCAATTCTAATTAAGAGCACTACACACATGGTTCAATATTACCCACAGGAAGGTTTCAACCACCCAATAAATAAAAGCATTGCCAAGGCACAGCCTAAGTACTATTTTGTGAATTACCAGAATATTTTATCTAGGATGATAGTTTCTAGATTGCAAATGACTGAAAATTCTTTCCTATTAAATTCAGGCTATACTTGGTTGTAGAATGTTTGTGAAGAACGTGGAAGCAGGGGCAAGACAAATGGAACAGTAAAAAACAAACACAATCTCGAGATCAAAGTCTGAGATAAACTGGTTAGCTTTAAATTAAAGGACCAGTAAACACAGTAGATTTGCATAATCAACAAATGCAAGATAACAAGACAATACAATAGCATTTACTCTGAATTTCAAATGAGTAGTAGATTTTTTTCTAACACATTTCAAAGTTATGTATATTTCCACTCCCCCTGTACCATGTGATAGCAATCAGCCAATCACAAATGCATATACGTATAGTCTGTGAATTCTTGCACATGCTCAGTAGGAGCTGGCGATTTAAAAAGTGAAAATATAAAAGAATGTACACATTTTTTTTAATGGAAGTAAATTGGAAAGTTGTTTAAAATTACATGCTGTATCTGAATCATGAAAGTTTAATTTGATCTGAGTGTCCCTTTAATGGCAATGTAATTCTCCTCTTTCATGAGGAGTCACTTGTCTCATAGCAGAAACATGGGCTATTAAAACGCCCTCAGAGATGAAACAATTTTCTGGTTCTAGGAGACATTACCACACATGTCACATAGTAGTGACTTCATGTATTGTTTTAAAAATAAAAGCCAGTGATGGGAAAGAGATCTACAGTCTCTTTCACTGGATCTGGATCAGAAGGGGAAGCCCCGAGGAGGACAACACTTTGTTTTCCTATATGTTCTACCAGCTAAAAGCTTCTTGTTGCTAATAGTGACACATTATATGCAATCGGTCATATAGCAGCATAGAGGGCAGAAGTAATAGGGTCAGCTCAACCACGGCACCCAGGCAGCACTTGACAAGGGCCAGCACTTTAATGACCGAGTCAGTCACTGTTAGACCCAGACCACTCCTGTCCTGTCTCTGTGGGGAAGTGGCAGGCGGCAGCATAACCTCATCATGCACAAAAACACAGAATTGGTAAGGGGTGACATTTAAGTTGGGACAAGTGCATCTTGTCCATAACCTCCTTTGCACTTATTGCACAATTGTGCATAAGCATTGGTTGCATGCAGCTAGGAAGGCAAGCTTAGTAAGGTCAGTGGCAAGGCTGGTAGGTGTATATGCTAATAGGTTGTTAGTACTGCGGAGCGTCATCACATTTTTGGACCCTGGAAGTAAAATACCTTGAGCCAGCCCTGAGAAGTAGCACTCTCAAAACACAGCATCAGGTCACTGCAGACTGGACCTTGATTAAGAAAAAAAAAGATAATTTTGACAGTGTTTTGCATGGTTACAAAATTGTATTACAAGTGAGTTAAACATTTTCTAGACAATTGTTTTTTTTTAAGTTTTTAATGCAACTTTACTTTTGGAAAAAAATACTATTATTATTGTCCCTTTAGGTTGAAATATTTTTATTGAGTTTTTAACAATAATCAACAAATATTTTTAAACATTTTGCATTGGACAAAACAAAGTCTAGTTACGGTATGTCAAGTGTCCTTTTTGAACTAAGTCCCAATTTAACCCCTTAAGGACAAGGCCATTTTTCAATTTCTTTCCCTTAAGGACCAGTGCTATTTTTACATTTCTGCGGTGTTTGTGTTTAGCTGTAATTTTCCTCTTACTCATTTACTGTACCCACACATATTATATACCGTTTTTCTCGCCATTAAATGGACATTCTAAAGATACCATTTTTTTCATCATATCTTATAATTTACTATAAAATTCGAATATATAATATGAGGAAAAAATGGAAAAAAAAATACACTTTTTCTAACTTTGAGCCCCCAAATCTGTTACACATCTACAACCACCAAACAACACCCATGCTAAATAGTTTCTAAATTTTGTCCTGAGTATAGAAATACCCAATGTTTACATGTTCTTTGCTTTTTTTGCAAGTTATAGGGCAATAAGTACAAGTAGCACTTTGCTATTTCCAAACCACTTTTTTTCAAAATTAGCGCTAGTTACATTGGGACACTGATATCTTTCAGGAATCCCTGAATATCCATTGACATGTATATATTTTTTTTTAGAAGACATCCCAAAGTATTGATCTAGGCCCATTTTGGTATATTTCCTGCCACCATTTCACCGCCAAATGAGATCAAATAAAAAAAATTGTTCACTTTTTCACAAATTTTTTCACAAACTTTAGGTTTCTCACTGAAATTATTTGCAAACAATTTTGCAAAAAAAGTGGCTCTCTCTGCATTGGATAGCCAAAGGGTGTTATTGCAGGATGCCTCGATATCGAGGCATCACTGCAATAACTGGAAAGCGGCTGAAAGCGAGCAGGAACGCTTCCAGCAGCTTTAAACCCCTAATGTCGTACAGGGTAAGACCAGGTTGTGTGTGACGTACTCTGTAAGACATGCGTCGTTAAGGGGTTAAAAATAGGGTGAGTGTTCACTGTCCATTCAAATACATGGTCCAAAGCGTATTGCAAGGTGAATCTAGTGAAGATGTTCCAACATATAAATATACCTTGGTTGATATGCCATCCAGTCAGATTGGACATCAATAGAAAAATACATATATCGATATAACAGATAAAAGCGAAGCATAACTCGCTATATATGAGGAGAGTTGTGAACTGTAAAACCAATAGAACAGTAATAACAGTAAAACATTAATTGACAAAAATCAATACATTTTCACGATGTGTATCTTTTCAAATCCAATATAAATATTATTATGCTTGCTTGCAGTCTGATATTTATGAATGCTACCAACTACATGTGAACCCAAAACCCCTATTACCTCATACCCCTGTAGATACGCCCTCTATATTGTGTGTTCCAGGTTGAATTTGTAACTTATCCTTGTGAAGTATCCAGTAAAACCACACCTTGTAGAATAATTCTGTCTGGTTTTGAACATGTTCTGCAGTTTCATACATAGCATACGTCAAATCTATTTTATGTCTCATTTCTTTCCAGGTTGGAACACCTGACTTCCAGTACTTGGCAATGCTTATTCTAGTAATTGTAATTAGGATTCTTATGAAGGTGTTTATATAAGAGTTGTAGTTAGATATCTTTTCGTTTAATAGCGCCTGTGGTATGGTGAGAGAGACTTAGTCATCTAAGATGGTGCTTAGAAGTTTGGATAGGTCTATCCAGATTGCTTGGATTTTGGGACACTCCCACCACATGTGTAGATATGTACCTACTCTGTTACATCCCCTATAACAATTTCTAGCCCCCCCTTTGCTTAAGTGTATTGTTTTCACAGGGGTCAGATACCAGCTAAATGTTGTCTTAATGCAATTTTCTCTCATGTCAGCACTAAGCAAGCCTTTGGAGGAGTTGAATAGTATGTTGTCCCATTGAGTAATATCTATATATATAGAAAGGGTAGGGAAAGGGAGGCTAGTATAGCCAAATTAATAATTCTTTACCTAGGACTGTGTGGCAACGCCCAGGTGTAAAATAAAACCTTATATGAAGGTAAAAATAGCCAATGTGCAGACCCTTTAAATATTTAGATAATCATTTTGAAAAAGGGAGATACTACAACAACCGCAATTAGATTGCTATAATGTATAGACAGGGATTGCAGCACATATTTTTTATTTTTTATTTAAATTTGCTTCGTAAGTTCTAAAGCTCCGCTAAAATAGCGGTGTGTGTAGATATATACTCACTCCCCACATTCACAAGTGCCACCCAACGCCGAAGTTGAATAAAAGGTTACCACTAAATTAAGGAACACAAGAATCGATGAGTCAAGAAGCGTAATTGGATCAATGCACACGCACAGATTTGGCTGTGCAGTTTTATTTTAGTTCACACAGATTAAACCAGAAAAGCAAGCGAGATTTAACTAATTTAGATTGACAACACCTCCACTAGAGGGTGGTTACGATTAAACGTAAAATCCGCCACCATAGTGATCATTGAGGATCTATGTCAAAACAACACATGTATACAGATGAACAGAAAAGAATTCACGCAAACAATATTGTAAGATGAAACATGTAATGCTTAAGTCATGTGCACTATACCTGAATTTGGCCAAATTGTGCAAAGAAACATCCTCAAAATAATTTCTAGTAGATGACAGTATAGTCTGTAGGGGGCTAGAAGAAACAACACCTGTAACAGCGGGCACCACCAACTATATGAGAGGTATCAGGTGTCATGTTATCACATTTCAGGATCTATGTTTCTTAAACCCAGTTTATACAGACTAACCGTTTGAAACTTAATAGCATTAAGCAATATACAAAATACATGTATTAGTTGAACAGTATTTATTCAGACCAGTGGAAGTTATGGGGATAGTATATAGCAACTCCAGTATTCAGCGGGCACCACCAAAAGTAAAGGTATCCGGTGTCATGAATAGTATCAATTCTGGATCTATGTTAAAACTACCCCAGAATAACTATTATCCGTCTGTTACAGTTGTATAGAAAATGGAAAAGACTTACAGAGCATTACAACTCATTATACCTGATATACAACAGTATCTGAATATCAAGAGCAAACATGTACACAGATTGTGATAAGAATAATGTAAATGAATCACCCTTTTCAGGGCTTAGGCATGTCCCATAAATAGGAACTGTGTATACAAATGGTACATTGTTACACCTTCGGATATCCAGGTGATTGAGCTGAAAAGTCAGATGGTAAATGCTCAGTTAGTTATACAACCGTATCTTTGCTTTCTGAAAGAGAATTTCAAAAAGTTTCCGTGTGTAGATAGATTTCAATTCAAAACAAACGTGCTACATTCTAGCACAGCGTGCCCTGAGGAAACCCCTGTGCTCTCTGGCTGTCACGTGGGGGGTGAAACGTACGTCGGCAGTGACGTAAGAAGTGGAGACGGACATGCACGAAGGACAGATCGCTGTGGCGTCCACGCTGTGCTAGAATGTAGCACGTTTGTTTTGAATTGAAATCTATCTACACACGGAAACTTTTTGAAATTCTCTTTCAGAAAGCAAAGATACGGTTGTATAACTAACTGAGCATTTACCATCTGACTTTTCAGCTCAATCACCTGGATATCCAAAGGTGTAACAATGTACCATTTGTATACACAGTTCCTATTTATGGGACATGCCTAAGCCCTGAAAAGGGTGATTCATTTACATTATTCTTATCACAATCTGTGTACATGTTTGCTCTTGATATTCAGATACTATTGTATATCAGGTATAATGAGTTGTAATGCTCTGTAAGTCTTTTCCATTTTCTATACAACTGTAACAGACGGATAATAGTTATTCTGGGGTAGTTTTAACATAGATCCAGAATTGATACTATTCATGACACCGGATACCTTTACTTTTGGTGGTGCCCGCTGAATACTGGAGTTGCTATATACTATCCCCATAACTTCCACTGGTCTGAATAAATACTGTTCAACTAATACATGTATTTTGTATATTGCTTAATGCTATTAAGTTTCAAACGGTTAGTCTGTATAAACTGGGTTTAAGAAACATAGATCCTGAAATGTGATAACATGACACCTGATACCTCTCATATAGTTGGTGGTGCCCGCTGTTACAGGTGTTGTTTCTTCTAGCCCCCTACAGACTATACTGTCATCTACTAGAAATTATTTTGAGGATGTTTCTTTGCACAATTTGGCCAAATTCAGGTATAGTGCACATGACTTAAGCATTACATGTTTCATCTTACAATATTGTTTGCGTGAATTCTTTTCTGTTCATCTGTATACATGTGTTGTTTTGACATAGATCCTCAATGATCACTATGGTGGCGGATTTTACGTTTAATCGTAACCACCCTCTAGTGGAGGTGTTGTCAATCTAAATTAGTTAAATCTCGCTTGCTTTTCTGGTTTAATCTGTGTGAACTAAAATAACACTGCACAGCCAAATCTGTGCGTGTGCATTGATCCAATTACGCTTCTTGACTCATCGATTCTTGTGTTCCTTAATTTAGTGGTAACCTTTTATTCAACTTCGGCGTTGGGTGGCACTTGTGAATGTGGGGAGTGAGTATATATCTACACACACCGCTATTTTAGCGGAGCTTTAGAACTTACGAAGCAAATTTAAATAAAAAATAAAAAATATGTGCTGCAATCCCTGTCTATACATTATAGCAATCTAATTGCGGTTGTTGTAGTATCTCCCTTTTTCAAAATGATTATCTATCTATATATATACCCTATATCTGTTTCCCACCTAAGTATCATGGGCTGTTTGCTTCTAGTTTTAGCAGATTGTACAGCAATGTATATGTGAGAAATCATGTGTTTTGGTCTAGTGGGAGATAGACAAATTCATTCTAGGGGGGTCAAAGAGAATGAAGTTATGCTCGAGATAAATTTGCGGAGGGCTGTCACAAGCTGCAAGTACAAAAACCATTGCAAGGGCAGAGGGTCAAGTTTCTGTTGTAGCTGAGTGTAGGTCAAGGGGTTCTTGTGAATGAGAACGTCTGCCACTCTATACAGACCCTTATTTTCCCATTTTTGTATGAGCGGTCTGCAGTCCTTATGGATCAAGTATTTTAGTGGGGTTATCAATGAATGTGTGAGCATGAGAGTACTGGTCCTGGTAATCAATTTCCATTGTTGTACAGAAAGTGTAGTGACTTGGGGCCAGGAGTTTGCTCTACCTCTGCTCTACCTCTTTCTCCCTCCCCCATCCAGATTACATCCTCAGGCGTACTTAAGCCTCCCAAAGTGGACTCAGTTGTGGGCCACAGAATGTATTTGTCATTTCTAAGTAGAGCTGATGTTTGCGCTATTCTAGCAGCTTGGTAATAGTCTAGAAGCTTTGGCATCCCCACTCCTCCCAGCTGTCTATGTCTCATTAGAGTATGGAATGGGATTCTGGCATGCTTTTTCCCTCTAAGGAAACTATGTAGGGCTGTTTGAATCGATTCTAAATCCTGCTTGGGTGCATTTATTGGTAGGGCTTGGAAAATGTATAATAACTGGGGTAGAATATTCATTTTTATGGCAGAGAGTTTCCCATACCATGAAATGTTGTGTTTTTGCCATTTGATAAGGTCTGATCTGATTATCTTATATAGGGGTAGGAAGTTTGTTTTAGAAAGCTGAGAGAAATGCGACGTCAGCTTAACTCCCAGATACTGGATCCCCTCCTTTGCCCACTTAAAGTCAAAGTTAATTTCCATCAATTTGGCTGTGTGTTGTGGAATGGCTATTGGGAGAGCCTTGCATTTATCCCTATTCAACTTGTACCCTGAAATTGAAGAGAAGGTGTTAATGACTTTGAAGAGATTAGGGAGGGAGATCAGGGGTTTATTAAGGGTGACGAGGACATTGTCCGCAAATAACGTGATTTTGTTCCACCCCTGAAATATCTGGAGACTTCCTTATGGAAACTGCTAGGGGCTCAATACAGAGGGCAAACAAAAGGGGGGAAAGCGGGCAACCCTGCCTTGTGCCATTTAATATAGCAAAGTTTCTGGATTGGTGGCCAATAGCCCTAACGTGAGCACGAGGGGTGGAGTAAATATTCTTGATGGCTGTCAGAAAAGGGCCCTTGAAACCCATCTTGTCCAACACTGCCCACATATATTGCCAATCGATCCTATCAAATGCCTTCTCTGCGTCCAACGAGAGGAGCAGAGAAGGCATTTTATTGTCTGCCAAGTGATCTATTACTGAGACCATTCTCCTGATGTTATCTAGAGCTTCTCTACCCTGGATGAAACCCACCTGATCCGGGTGAATGAGTGTGGGGAGAATAGTCTTAAGTCTGTTTGCAAGAATCTTGGCCACTATTTTAAGGTCTTGGTTGATGAGGGAGATGGGTCTGTAGCTGGAGCAGTGTTTGGGGTTTTTACCAGATTTGGGGATAACCACAATCCTTGCTTGAAGCAAGTCCGTGGGGATTTCTTGACCCTCTATTACATGGTTGGCGAATTTGACTAAATGGGGTATTAAGGTGGATTTAAATAGTCTGTAGTAGTCTCCAGGAAACCCATCCGGGCCCGGGGCTTTCCCTGGTTTGAGGTCTTTGATTACAGATGCTACTTCTGCGTATGTGATTTTAGCATTCAGATATTCTCTGTCTACCTCCGTGATGTTATTCAGGTCTGTATTGTCTAGGAAGGAGTGGAGTGCATGTAAAGTTTCCCCTGTGTGGTCCACCTTCCTGCCATTGTATAAATCACCATAGTAAGAAGCGAATGTATCTACAATTTCTTGTGGATTAGATGTGAGATCACCTGTCGGGCTTTGAATTGTTGGTATTGAAAGGGATTGACAGTTGTCTCTAATTGTTTTGGCCAAGTACCTGTCTGGCTTGTTAGCGTAGATGAAGCAGTTTGTTCTAAGTCTGTGGGCTGCTTTAAGGGAGTGCTCATTTATGTAAGTGGCTAAAGTTTGTCTTTTGAGTTGTAGATTCTGGAAAACTTGCTTGGATTGTGTGGTCTTGTGTTCTCTTTCTAGAGCTGTTGTCTCACTTTGTAGTGATGTGATATGAGTTTTAACCTTTTTTTTTAATATCGCTTTTTCTTTAATAAGAATGCCTCAAACCACTGTCTTGTGGACTGCCCATACAGAGATTGGGTTACTAGTCGAATCTAGATAGAGCTGCCAGTACTCTGCCATTGCTTTAAGCAGGTTAGTGTTAGTGGTCTGGTTTTTGAGGCATAATGGGTCGTATGTCCAGGACTGTATTCTCCCTGGGTCTCTCAAGTTTCCTAATTTAGCCAGTGAAATGGAGTGATCTGACCACACACAGGGGACTATGTCACTAGATCGTAAAATGGGCTGAAGAATTTGGCTAATAAAGATATAGTCTAACTTTGAGTTTGTACTATGAGGTGCAGAGTAAAATGTTGTGTCTGTGGTGGCCCCATACAGAGCTTTCCAAGAGTCTATGAGAGTAAGAGGTTCCAATGAGTCTACCACCCCCTTAGCTACTGATCCCAATCTTTGTTTTTTTTTTAGTTTGTGGTGAAGTATTAAGGCTTGGATGTCTATGTTGAAATCCCCTGCCAGGAAGATTCTTTGCTTAGACCAACCAGTTAGTAGGTGTGATATGTTACGGAAAAAAATATGTTGGCTTTCGTTCATGGCATAGATGTTGCATAGTAAAACATCTGGACCATTTATTTGGCCCCAAACCAAAATGTATCTGCCCTATCTGTTACTGTCTCTTTGTTTATAAATTGTAGTGAGGAGTGGATTAGTATGGAGACACCCCTTTTTTTGTCTGATGCGGCATGGTAATGGTATGGGAATTCCCTTGCCCAGTATTTGGGGATAGTTGAGCTAGTGAAGTGAGTTTCCTGGAGGTATATAATTTTTGCATGAAGACGCTTATATTGTGTAATGGCCGTACGTCTCTTAATGTCTGAGTGGAGGCCTCTCACATTATGTGAGAGAAGAATGATGTTAGGGACCGACATTAAGAGTTACTATGTGAGTAATAAAGAGAGGCTCAGAAGCCATGACTCCCAGGTGGACTAGGGCCTTTAGGTTACGTATCTGGGGCTTTAGTAAGCATCCATAGCATTCAGTTTGATATTTTGGAAAGCAAGCAATACATCAAGACATAATATATTAACATTAAAACAAAACAACATTAAAACAACAATTTTGTAGCATTAGGTAAATGGCTCCAGAGGGGGGAGCAGGACTTGTAGTTTACTTAAGTAAATATCAAGAAGTGGAAGATGTAGCTTTAAGGAAGAGTAAATTAGAGGAATAGAGCAAGAAGGGGGAAAGTGAGAGGGAGATAATGTATGTAGAAGGAAATGTTTGTAGTAGAGGCTATTCACATTGAGTAACATAGGAAGGGGGAAGATAGTTCGGTCAGAACAGTCTATGATGAGGTATCAGAAAAAAGTACACTTATAATGCAAACCCATTCCTGAGGCAGAAGTGTGTTGGTTGGGGAGTCATCAGGAAGGTTTCATCGGTAAGTGACCACTGTTGGTGGATCCAGGCACTCCTGGCTTTATTGTGAAGGCCTGGAACAAAAGGTCATAATAACAGAGCCTAGATAATTCTGGAACAGATCTTCATGTTTTAAATTTCTTTTTCGTGACTCTTGTCCAGCTTGGCTTAGAAGTTGTCCTCCTTGGTTCTCTCCTGTTGGGGCCGCCAGTGAGTCCCAGAGCTGGGGGAATCTCAGGATTTTCCAGACCAAGAAGATTGCAAATGTCTGGGATCTCCTCCGCATCTCTTATAGTAGAGACTTTACCATCTTTGGTCACCTGCAGAGCAAAGGGAAAGCTCCAGCGGTATGCAATATTGTTTTTCCTCAGTGCTGATGTGAGTGGTTTGAGGGAGTTGCGTCTCTGCAGTGTTCTGACACACAAATCCTGGTAGAACTGTACTATATTTCCATGGAATTTGAATGTGGGATTTTGGCGTGCCGCTGTCAAGATTCTTTCTTTTTCGGGAAATTGCAAGAGTTTCACAATTACATCCCTAGGCGGGAGGTCGTCTCTGGGACGTGCTCTGAGCGCTCTATGTGCGTGTTCAATCTGGAACTCCTCTTCCTCTCCTGTAATGGAACAGAAAAGTTGTTGGAGATAGGGAAGCAATTCTTTTAACCCTATGGATTCTGGGATTCCCTTTAGGCGAATGTTTCTCCTCCTGGATCGATTCTCCAAGTCCTCCATCTTATCTTGGAGATCCGAAATATCTTGTTGTTGGGAGGCTAGGGTCTGTGAGAGTGTGGAGATATCTTCTGAGAGTGATTCTTGATTGTTTTCGAGTGTCTCGACTTGGTTCCCCATGTCAGCTATGTTGTTCTTTATTTCTTTTAAGCTAGTCGTCATCGATGATTGGAGACTATCCATCTTCTCCCACATCTTTTCAAAATTAATCGAAATGTCCTGTTTAGAAACCAGGAGCTGCAAATCGGCTTTAGTCGCTAAGGAATGATCCTTCTGTGTGTTTTTCATGCCAACCCCTGCCTCAACCTCCCCATCGGATTCCGCTATGTCAGCGGGTTTATTTGCTTTTTGGGATTTGAAGAAAGATTCCACATTTGTGGATTTGGCATTTTTATCGCCCACTTTATTTAATTTCCTAGCCGACATGGTGACCAGCTTTGTATGTACCTTCAATACTGAGCACAAGCCCCTCTCTCTCTCTGAGGGATCTCAGACCCGCTTAATTTGGGAGTTTTAGGGAGGGTGACTATGCTAGTCGTTTATTGATGATAATTGCAGAGCTCTCCCAGGTACAGTTGTTGATGTGGGGATTCCCTCTCTCCACTAAATAAGGAGCTGCATATGAAAGATTTAATAGTTCCCTTTTCCAGCACAAAGTTCCTCTACCCTCATCACCAGTGTACCTCACATTTCTTATGTTCCCATATGAACAAGATGGATGGCCTCCCACCAAGGGGAGAGAGACAGTCCAAGCCAAACGTTACATAGAGGGTAGGGATTGAGAGTTCTGTAAACCCCCTAGGGAATTATCATGTTAAGAGGTTATGCAGTGTCTCCCATTAAGAAGGAGAGTTATATATTAGCATAGGTATGTCCCTGAAGAAACTTGAGAATCAAGGGGAATATCTCACCCACGTGGCAGACGTTTATTAATTGTAGTCCTCACCACTAGCACTGTTTTTCTGCATCGCAGCTCATCTGATGCCAGGTGGTCTCCGGAACGATATATCATCTTGCTTTTAGCAATTCGGCTTTCCTCTGTCTCAGCTAAGCTGCGCAATACTGCCACTCAGACTGCACCTCTCATGTCAGTTTAGGCGTCAATCTCAAAACCTCCACCGTTTACATTCCTCCACAGGCAGATTACCAGGTCCAAATTATCTTTAGGTCCTTTTGTGCGCAGCCAGAGTGGTAAACAGCTTTTCAGCAGTGCTGTGAAGCTTTTTCCCACTTTTTAATGCTCAAACTGCCCGGAGCTCCGGTATCACACAACCATCATGGAGCCCGATCAGACTCCGCCCCCCATTATTGTCCCTTTAAAAGGACAATTTACTCAAAATTTTTAATCCCCTTTAATTTGTTCCTAATTATTCAATTTACCTGCCGGAATGTATTAAATTATTTACAAGTATTTCCTTTACCCTTATATTGGTGCCCAGCCTATTCTGAAAGTTTCTGGCCTTAGGTCCAAGCTATAGATAAGCTGTGTAAACACAACTAGCAGAATAAATTACAGTCCCAGTGGGGTTTAGAAGATATAATTTTCCATTGTTCTCTCCAAGTATTGTTCTTTGGTTTAAGGAAGATAAAGAAGCATGTACAGGTGGCCCTCGTTTTACAACGGTTCAATTTACACCGTTTCAGAATAACAACCTTTTTTTCCAGTCATGTGACTGCTATTGAAAAGCATTAAGCAGTGCATTTATTAAAATAGCCAGTAGGTGGAGCTGTCAGCTTGTGTTGCAGCAAAGCCAAGCAAGCTGAAATTATTCAGTTTAACCAGACCTGAGCTATCGAGCAGATTTCAAAGGAACAAGATCTTCCTGTCTATAAATCAGTCCAGATTGGAATGCATATAAATAACTATTTGCAGAAAAATGCAAGTGAAGTCTGTGTTGTGTGATTATTTTAATAGGTTTATAATGCTGTTTAGCAAAGGTTTTTGTTCATTTAACTTAGTTTAATTATATATTCTGTGTTGTGTGATTATTTTATTAGGTTTATAATGCTGTTTAGCATTTAAAGTCTTAATTTCAAAGCTTTAAAAATAATGTATTAGGTGTTACTTATGACAATTTTGAGAGGGGCCTGGTACCTATCTCCCTCACTTCCCATTGACTTACATTATAAACTGGGTTTCAATTTACAACGGTTTTGATTTACAGCCATTCCTTCTGGAACCTAACCCCGGCGTAAACTGAGGGCTACCTGTATATTTACACAATGTGATAAAGTAATGAGATCTGATTATACCTACAAGCTCAACCCATTTTATCAGGTTGCGGCTTCAAAACACAAAACCAGCTAATTCATATACACAAATAAACCTTAAAAAGCAAATTCTCATACTTTTTATACTCTGCAGCTGGTAAAAAAAATAATTGGAAACACATTAAGGGATAAACAATTTTACAATATGCTGTCCCTTTAAGTCTGAACGGAAAGCGTGGCTGTTATATTGAGAGATGAAAATAATCCACAGAAGAATCATAGATAAAGATCTTTGCCATATGGAGTATATTGGTCACATCCTGTTTGCAAAATTAGTTTTGTTGGACTCATTCTAAGGTTTATTGATGCCAAATAACAATAGGCAAAGCTACACAGTTCCTATGGTGTGATGCTTCAATAACTTCATATATTTCTCCTTGCCTAAGGCTCTTTGGATGAAGCAAAGTCTTCCAGCTAATATTGAACTAGGATAGTTCAACTTATATTACTAGCAAAAGAAAATACATTTACCTGATTTGACCCCTTCTGCTTAGACCAGGTCACATTGAATATACAGTAAAATCTTAAATGCAGAAAAAAAAATAACAATGGATCTAGTGATTCCTTAGATTAAAGGGACAGTCAACACCAGAATTGTTGTTGTTTAAAAAGATAGATAATCCCTTTATTACCCGTTCCCCAGTTTTGCATAACCAACACAGTTATAATAATACGCTTTACCTCTGTAATTACCTTGTAAATGCCTCTGCAAACTGCCAGCTTATTTCAGTTCTTTTGACAGACTTGCATTTTATCCAATCAGTGCTGACTCCTAGGTAACCTTACGTGCTGGAGCTCAATGTTATTTATATGACACACATGAATTAACACCCTCTAGTGGTGAAAAAATGTCAAAATGCATTCAGTTTAGAGGCGGCCTTCAAGGTCTAAGAAATTACATATGAGCCTACCTAGGTTTAGCTTTCAACTAAGAATACCAAAAGAGTGTAAGTGTACCTTGTAATGTATTTTCAATGTGTTTTGTGACACTTTAACCCATTGACCTTGATAGAGGATAGTAGAGTAGATAGACCTACACAAAGACTAGGGTAAACATTTCTCAGGTTCCTAAATGTCCTAATCCAGTTTGAGTTTGAACAGAAGAAAGAGAGGGGCGCCTCATGTGTAGAATCACCAAACCAAAAAAGCCAAAGCTTATGCACGTGAGCCAAATTGGTACTCACATTTGAAATAAGCACCCCATGTGCTAATGGAAGCAGACTGACATAATATGGTGTGTCAGTACACCCACTCCAGGATAACCCCACCACACCTGGTCTGTAATGGGGAGTCAAGACAACAAAGGAAACCACACGTGCAGATCAACCAAATAGATGGAACAATAGAGATAATTATGCCAAATGGGTACTCACAATGTCCAATAGCACACCTATGTGCTGGTAGATGCAGACTGATAACTTTAGGTTAGGGTGTATCAGCTCACCCACTCTAGGTGTTGCCAATATGGTCCAAAAACAGGATAAATGCACAAACAGCCCAATATTGTGCAATGAGAGGTAAGGTAGAAACCACTAAACTTGTGTTATAGTAAAAAACATTTTTATTAAAAAACTGAAAACAAAAATTGAAATAAAAAATTAAAATATTAAAAGAATATAATAAGTAGTGGTCAAGGGGGTAATCCCCTCTAATGCAACACGTTTCTCGGCACTGAAGGGCCGTTTCCTCAGGCATGTATAAACCTTACCTCTACCCTGCTATTGCCCAATATTGGGCTGTTTTCGCATTTATCCTGTTTTTGGACCATATCGTTGGTAACACCTAGAGTGGGTGAGCTGATACGCCCGAACCTAAAATTATCAGTCTGCATCTACCAGCACATAGGTGTGCTATTGGACATTGTGAGTACCCATTTGGCATAATTATCTCCATTGTTCCATCTATTTGGTTGATCTGCACATGTGGTTTCCTTTGTTGTCTTGACTCTCCATTACAGACACACCTGACGGGGATATCCTGGAGTGGGTGTACTGACACACCATATTATGTCAGTCTGCTTCCATTAGCACATTGGGGTGCTTATTTTAAATGTGAGTACCAATTTGGCTCGAGTGCATAAGCTTTGGCTTTTTTGGTTTGGTGATTCTACACATGAGGCGCCCCTCTCTTTCTTCTATTTTACAGTTTATCCAGTATCTTCTGTGAAAAGGAGTGCAGCCATCATTCACACTGAGGACATACCTCATTTTTTCACTATCACAGTCACTTTCAACATGGGACTTTGATATAATTGTATGTTAATACAGTGAGGCAAAAAAAGTATTTAGTCAGCCACCAATTGTGCAATTTCTCCCACTTAAGAAGATGAGAGAGGCCTGTAATTTTCATCATAGGTATACCTCAGCTATGAGAGACAAAATATGGAAACAAATCCAGACAATCACATTTTTGAATTTTTTTGCAAATTATGGTGGAAAATAAGTATTTGGTCAATATCAAAAGTTCATCTCAATACTTTGTTATATATCCTTTGTTGGCAATGACAGAGGTCAAATGTTTTCTGTAAGTCCTCACAAGGTTGTCACACAATGCTGCTGGTATGTTGGCCCATTCCTGCATGCAGATCTCCTCTAGAGCAGTGATATTTTGGGGCTGTCGCTGGGTAACACGGACTTCCAACTCCCTCCAAAGGTTTTCTATGGGGTTGAGATCTGGAGACTGGCTAGGCCACTCCAGGACCTTGAAATGCTTCTTACGAAGCCACTCCTTTGTTGCCCGGGCGGTGTGTTTGGGATCATTGTCATGCTGAAAGACCCAGCCACGTTTCATCTTCAATGTCCTTGCTGATGGAAGGAGATTTGCACTCAAAATCTCACGATACATGGCCCCATTCATTCTTTCATGTACACGGATCAGTCGTCCTGTTCCCTTTGCAGAGAAACAGCCCCAAAGCATGATGTTGCCACCTCCATGCTTCACAGTAGCTATGGTGTTCTTTGGTTGCAACTCAGCATTCTCTCTCCTCCAAACACAACGAGTTGTGATTCTACCAAACAGTTCTACTTTGGTTTCATCTGACCATATGACATTCTCCCAATCCGTTTCTGGATCATCCAAATGCTCTCTAGCATACTTCAGATGGGCCCGGACATGTGCTGGCTTAAGCAGGGGGACACGTCTGGCACTGCAGGATCTGAGTCCCTGGTGGTGTAGTGTGTTACTGATGGTAGTCTTTGTTACATTGGTCCCAGCTCTCTGCAGGTCATTCACTCATTACCTGGTCATTCACTCATTACCCCCGTGTGGCTCTGGGATGTTTGCTCACCGTTCTTGTGATCATTTTGACCCCACGGGGTGAGATCTTGCGTTGAGTCCCAGATCGAGGGAGATTATCAGTGGTCTTGAATGTCTTCCATTTTCTAATTATTGCTCCCACAGTTGATTTCTTCACACGAAGCTGCTTGCCTATTGCAGATTCAGTCTTCCCAGCCTGGTGCAGTTCTACAATTTTGTTTCTGGTGTCATTCGACAGCTCTTTGGTCTTCAACATAGTGGAGTTTGGAGTGTGACTGAGGTTGTGGACAGGTGTCTTTTATACTGATAACAAGTTCAAACTGGTGCCATTAATACAGGTAATGAGTGGAGGACAGAGGAGCCTCTTAAAGAAGAAGATACAGGTCTGTGAGAGCCAGTAATCTTGCTTGTTTGTAGGTGACCAAATACTTATTTTCCACCATAATATGCAAATAAATTCTTTCCAAATCAGACAATGTGATTGTCTGGATTTGTTTCCACATTTTGTCTCTCATAGTTGAGGCATACCTATGATGAAAATTACAGGCCTCTCTCATCTTCTTAAGTGGGAGAACTTGCACAATTGGTGGCTGACTAAATACTTTTTTGCCCCACTGTAGGTACAAGTGCCATCTATTGAATGAGCTGTGTATGTTGTTTATTTGAAGTTGCACAGTATATATATATATATATATATATATATATATATATATATATATATATATATATATATATATATAGTGTATGCGCCCTCTCTTATCTTTGATATTTTTTAGCCTTCCTTAACTGTATGTAGATTTGGAGCAATAAGCAACATACAACTCATAGACTGTCTGTATATAATTCTTGCAAATTATATAATAAACTTGTCTGTGTTCTTAAGTTTCCAGTAGCTTTTGTCTCTGGTCACCTGCTTGACTGTGCTAGCTGACCTCTCACAGCGAGTCTGTGCACCCTCGCCTCTTTACAACAAGCTTTTGCTGCTTCACCTCTCTATAACAAGACTGATCACTGGGATTACTTGGAAGCCTGTCTACTGCAGTTCCAATTAGTAATAACAAAAAACTTGATTCAGAAGAAATAACTAAGATTTAAAATTCCGACAACAGAATATAAAGGATGTAGGATGACGCCATGAGTAATGTTGAAGTTTTAGTAAAAAATATTCTAATACTTCTTAACAAAATTAAGCCCAAAGTCTAAACTTCTCAAGAAAGACTGACAAGCATGTTGAAACTTTATTGATAGGATGTACATCTTGTAAAATGTATTAAAACAATGCACCCTGGAACAGATAAATAAGCTAATGGATCATGGAACACTCTTCAATCATCACCGCCACCGCTGTGATGTAGGAGCCGTATTGTACTTTGGCGAGTACAATGTTTTGGGGTTTAGTGATATGCTTTTTTGGAGTTTTTTTTTTCTTTTTTTTAAGAAAAGGTATTTTTATTTTTACTTTTTGGACAACAAAATAGCTAAATGCCATTCTAAGGGCATTGCCTAACCAAATGTCCTTTTACAGGCAATTTTCAGAGTAGTTTTTTTAGATAGCCTTTTTTTTTTTGGGGGGGGGGGTTACTTGTAGAATGGGTTAGTATTTATTTTACTGAAAAAGAGCTAAATCATTTCAGGGCAATGCCCTAAAAAAAGACCCTTCTAAGGGCTATTGCTATAGTTTAGTGTTAGTGTTTTTTTTATTCTCTGTAATGGTAACTTTGTTTCCACGCAATGTTAGAGTTTTTTTTATTTTCAGGTAAGGTTAGTTTTTTTTTCTTTCAGGTAAGATTAGTTTTTTTTTCTTTCAAGTAAGGTTAGGTTTTTTTTCTTTCAGGTAAGGTTAGGTTTTTTTCTGGTAAGATTAGGGGGGTTAGCTGGTTATGGGGTTTCGATGTAAGTGGGTATTTTGCGGTGGGGGTTGTGGTGGTTTAGAGGTTAATAGTGAAAAGGGTTGTTTGCGATGGGGGTTGTGTGGCCTAGGGGTTAATAGTGTACTGGGGTATTTTGCCAGTTTAGGGGTTAACAATGTAGAGGGGTAGTTTGTAATGGGAGTTGTGGCGGTTTAGGGGTAAATAGTATAATGGGGTTGTTTGCGATGCAGGTTGTGGTTCTTTAGGGGTTAATATTGTACTGGGTATTTTGCAATGGGAGTTGTGGCGGATTAGGGATAAATAATAGAGGGGTAGTTTGAGATGGGAGTTGTGGCAGTTTATTATTTAATAATTTAGTGGGGTCGTTTGCAATACGGGTTGTGGCAGTTTAGGGGTTAATAGTCATTTAGTGCAACCGTTTCCTCTGGCAAAACTCTTTATGTGTAAAAATGTTGATTGTTTGAGCCCTCACATTTACTTTTAACTTGCAATATGAGCGGACGCTGCTCAACGACCCCCATAGAAAACATGGGGAGCATGAATTGTCGCGAGTTCGCAAAAATGAATATGCAGTAATTTAAACAGGGCGCTACTTGTAATATAAATTAAAGCATAAAGAACACTATTCTTGCGATCGTATTTACGCTCCGCGCGGTTACAATAACGCTCAACTTGTAATCTGGCCCTAAGTTTCCACCAATGAGACAGGGGTCAGATACGATGAAGCCAGAATAATGAGTGAGAGAAAAGTAAATATACATTAGGTCTATAGGACTGAATAAAAAGAACACATAAAGGTGAGAGGAGACAAGTCTAAAAAAGATGGTTTGGGTTTCTGTCCATCCCCCTTAAAGGGGACAATTTTTTCATTCTTCCTTGGTGAGTGCTACATAGGTGAGCCAAGAAATATGGTTAATGTATAATTGTGTGATTATTTTAAGGAAAAAAATGAAGCATCATGAGAAACAATTGAAAGTTTGTGGCATATCTAAACATAATTATAACAATAAAATGCACCTTAAAGGAACTTAAAAGCCAAAATTAATAGAACATTCATATTTAAACAACTTTCCTATTTACTTCTATTATCTAATTTGCTTCTTTCTCTTGGTATCCTTTATTGAAAACCATACCTAGCAAAAATGCACTTCTGGGAGCTAGTTGCTGATTGGTGGCTTCACATATATGCCTCTTGTCATTTAGCTAGATTCTAATAGTGCATTGCTAAGTCCAACAACAAAGCATAGCAAGAGAATGAAACCAATTTAACAATGGTAATAAATTGGAAAGTTGCTTAAAATTATATTCTCTATCTGATTCATGACAGAAACGTTTTGGGTTTCATGTTCCTTTAATGAGACAGTATACTCAGATAATAAACTGTTTAATTTCAATAGTGCACTTTAAATGTTGAAAAAACAACCTCAGACATTTAAATGATCAAATAAGGTATAAAATAAAAATACACCAACCTCTCCCCTGCTATCTCCTGCATGATCATTTTCCAACCATATCAGCTTGTTAATATTCATATACCTATATATTTACAATCTGCTGCGCAACTTACCCCCTTCGCTTTGCTAATTCTCATGCCGTGTCTCTAGGCATGAGAACGAGGCTCCCATTGCAGCCTATGGAAGAGCGCTCTCGTGAGCACAAAGCTACCGTGCAATGTAAACACGAGGTCGCGTTCGCATTGCTCCTAACTTGCAATATCAGCACACATTTGCGTGTGCTGGTATTACTAAGTGGAGCGCAAATATCTTTTTTGTGGAAGCAATATTTTGTGCACCACTTATAATCTATCAGAAGAAGAAGGATGGAGTCCCAGGTTATAATAAAACAAATTCTTTTATTCGATTCTTTTAAAAGTTGAAGTGAGACACAGCTCACACAGACACAACATCAGCCAGAAAGTAAGTGGAGAGATGAGCGTAGCACCAGTGGCTTACATGTTTCGGCGAAATGCCGTAATCATAGCCTAAGGTGCTATACCTGTGCAGTGTTTAAAAAGGAGGTGTGAAGTGATTCAATTGGCTAAAAACACTTTCAAAGAAAAAACAACAAACGCCCATTTCAACACATTTAGCATGAACATAAAAGTTAACCCTATACATGTCAGAATATATTTTAGAGCAAGGGGGTAGGTAAAAGAAAGCAAACATATATGATGTATAAGTAAAGAGAAAACGGAAAAGAAGAGAAGAAAGAAACTGGAAAATCAGCAAATGGATAGAGGGAACAGAGAAGCAGCAATATGGGACACTTAAAGTGTTCACATGGAAAAAAGTATATAGTCACAATATATGTAAGATAGTATGCAAGATACTTAATGTTATTAAATGATGTTATTAAATGATTGCCAAATAGACAATGCGTGAACATAGGCGAAAATATCGATATAATGATTTAAACACGCAATGTCGCTATGCAAAAGAAAAGAAGAGAGAAAGAGAAGAATAGAGAATAGAAAGGGGGTGGGGAGGGGGAAAATTAAAAAGGAGAGAAAGAAAGAAAAGAGAATAAAGAGACTGAGAAGAAGAGAGAGGGAAAAATAGAGGGGACTAATGAATACACATATAGCACATACATAAAAGTATATGTGTACGATATCGCATACACCCTATACAAATTAGGGTGCTGTATATAGTCTAATAAAGACAAAAAGAAAAAGAAAAATGTTGTGTACACAAACTGTAATGCTATATTTTTGTATATATATAATATATTAGATTAAAGATTATGTCGGAATAATATAAAGGAACCACAGCAGATTCTAAGTATAGATGAATTGCAGCTATGAATCACACTATATGAGACATATGGTACATGCGATATGGGCACTATAAACAAGAGTCAAATGGACAGCAATATATTGAAGAATAGAAAGTACATTGAGTATGCATGTATTAACAATTAGTCCCAAATGAAAATAGTCAGGGTTAAGGACTACGGACATATGTACTTGAATGTGAATAGGACAGTAGAGGAAGATTGATTTGTCAAAATATATATTATGAATTGACCTATACATTGACATATAGACATCTACTCCCAAAAGTTGATCAAATCAAATTTGGAGTTAAGCCCTTGAGGAAGTCTGGTTTTTAATTGGAAAATCCAAAAGGTTTCACGTTTAGCTAGAACCTTGTCTATATCTCCCCCTCTCATAGGGACTTTGGCTTTTTCAATGGCTGCCCATCTAAACGAATTAAGGCAGCAGTTATGTTTGGTGGCAAAATGTTGCACTAAAGGAGTTGTAGCCGTACCCCTAGTCAGGGAGGAGATATGTTCTCTTATTCTAGAGTTAACGTCCCTAGACGTGAGACCAACATATTGAATATTGCAAAGGATGCAAGTGACAAGATATATGACATTGGTGCTGGTACAGTTTAGACAGGATTTTATAGGATAGATGGTCCCAGTTACAGTGGATCTAAATTCTGTCGTAATTTGAGCATAGTCACATGGCTTGCACTTTTTATGACCACATCTATACATGCCCTGATGTCTCAACCAAGAGCTACTAGGTTGTGTTGTAGATCTAAGTTGTGTAGGTGATAGAATTGAAGCCAAAGTGGCACATTTTTTGTAAGAGCATCTAATGCCATTTTTCACTACATCTGTGAGCTTGTCGTCTGCAATTAGAAGAGGAAAATGTCTTTTGATAATGTTGCAGACCTCGGTGTATTGAGCACTGTACTCTGTGACGAAGTGAATACCCTGAAAATTGCTTGTTGTATTCTTGTATTTATCAAGTAGCATTGACTCTCTGGGGATGAGGTTAACTTGTTGTCTTGCCTGTTTTATTTGTCTTTTAGGATATTTTCGCAATTTTAGTCTGTTTTCCAATAGGTTAGCTTCATGTTCAAAATCTTCCTCCCTACTACAATTTCTTTTAATGCGCATAAATTGGCCTTTGGCCACAGCAAAAGCAGTATTTGTGGGATGACAAGATGTAGCATGTAAAAGTGTATTGCCTGATATTGGTTTACGGAAGACCTTGGTGGAAATGGTGCCATTACAGTTACCAGTAAGTGTGAGATCAAGATAATCTATATTGACTGGATCAGAGGTGAAGGTAAAACTGAGATTCAACTCGTTCTGATTCAGCCAAAAAATGAATTTGGGCACATCTTCTGAAGGACCTGACCAAATACATAGCAGGTCATCTATATATCTTTTATAAAAATATATAGAGGACCTGTAGGGATTGATGTCTCCATAGATGTAGTAAATCTCCCAAAAGCCTAAGTAGAGATTAGCATATGAGGGGGCAAATTTTGCCCCCATAGCTGTACCCCTTTTCTGAAGATAGAAATTGGACTCAAAACAAAAGAAATTGTGAGTGAGTAAAAATTCCAATACACGAATTATGAAGTTTTGAAAGTCCTCAGTATACTCTGTATAATTGGCTAAAAAGAATTTTATAGCCATGATACCTTCTGTGTGGGGTATGGAAGAATACAGGGAGACTGCATCTATTGTCACCCATACAAAGTTGTCATTCCACTTGTGTTTAGCCAATAAGTTGATAATATGTTTTGTGTCCTTGGTAAAGGATGGTAAGGTGTTCACCAAAGGCTGTAGAATACTATCAAGCCAGGATGAAAGTCTTTCTAGTAGGGAATCAACCCCACTAACAATGGGGCGACCCTTGACATTAATAAGGGATTTGTGGACTTTTGGAAAAAGGTGGAACATGGGTATCTTAGGATGTTGAACATATAAGAATGAAGCAGTTTGCTCATTAAGAAACCCATGTTCAACACCGTCATCCAAAATTCCAAGAAGATCCTTTTTGAATCTAGCTGTTGGATTTGTCGTAAGGGGAGTGTACTCTTGTGGATTATTCAATTGGCGATGGGCTTCTGCCACATAGTCCGATCTATTTAGAACAACAATGCTGCCACCTTTATCAGCCGGGCGTATGACAGCTAGATTCAAAAAGGATCTTCTTGGAATTTTGGATGACGGTGTTGAACATGGGTTTCTTAATGAGCAAACTGCTTCATTCTTATATGTTCAACATCCTAAGATACCCATGTTCCACCTTTTTCCAAAAGTCCACAAATCCCTTATTAATGTCAAGGGTCGCCCCATTGTTAGTGGGGTTGATTCCCTACTAGAAAGACTTTCATCCTGGCTTGATAGTATTCTACAGCCTTTGGTGAACACCTTACCATCCTTTACCAAGGACACAAAACATATTATCAACTTATTGGCTAAACACAAGTGGAATGACAACTTTGTATGGGTGACAATAGATGCAGTCTCCCTGTATTCTTCCATACCCCACACAGAAGGTATCATGGCTATAAAATTCTTTTTAGCCAATTATACAGAGTATACTGAGGACTTTCAAAACTTCATAATTCGTGTATTGGAATTTTTACTCACTCACAATTTCTTTTGTTTTGAGTCCAATTTCTATCTTCAGAAAAGGGGTACAGCTATGGGGGCAAAATTTGCCCCCTCATATGCTAATCTCTACTTAGGCTTTTGGGAGATTTACTACATCTATGGAGACATCAATCCCTACAGGTCCTCTATATATTTTTATAAAAGATATATAGATGACCTGCTATGTATTTGGTCAGGTCCTTCAGAAGATGTGCCCAAATTCATTTTTTGGCTGAATCAGAACGAGTTGAATCTCAGTTTTACCTTCACCTCTGATCCAGTCAATATAGATTATCTTGATCTCACACTTACTGGTAACTGTAATGGCACCATTTCCACCAAGGTCTTCCGTAAACCAATATCAGGCAATACACTTTTACATGCTACATCTTGTCATCCCACAAATACTGCTTTTGCTGTGGCCAAAGGCCAATTTATGCGCATTAAAAGAAATTGTAGTAGGGAGGAAGATTTTGAACATGAAGCTAACCTATTGGAAAACAGACTAAAATTGCGAAAATATCCTAAAAGACAAATAAAACAGGCAAGACAACAAGTTAACCTCATCCCCAGAGAGTCAATGCTACTTGATAAATACAAGAATACAACAAGCAATTTTCAGGGTATTCACTTCGTCACAGAGTACAGTGCTCAATACACCGAGGTCTGCAACATTATCAAAAGACATTTTCCTCTTCTAATTGCAGACGACAAGCTCACAGATGTAGTGAAAAATGGCATTAGATGCTCTTACAAAAAATGTGCCACTTTGGCTTCAATTCTATCACCTACACAACTTAGATCTACAACACAACCTAGTAGCTCTTGGTTGAGACATCAGGGCATGTATAGATGTGGTCATAAAAAGTGCAAGCCATGTGACTATGCTCAAATTACGACAGAATTTAGATCCACTGTAACTGGGACCATCTATCCTATAAAATCCTGTCTAAACTGTACCAGCACCAATGTCATATATCTTGTCACTTGCATCCTTTGCAATATTCAATATGTTGGTCTCACGTCTAGGGACGTTAACTCTAGAATAAGAGAACATATCTCCTCCCTGACTAGGGGTACGGCTACAACTCCTTTAGTGCAACATTTTGCCACCAAACATAACTGCTGCCTTAATTCGTTTAGATGGGCAGCCATTGAAAAAGCCAAAGTCCCTATGAGAGGGGGAGATATAGACAAGGTTCTAGCTAAACGTGAAACCTTTTGGATTTTCCAATTAAAAACCAGACTTCCTCAAGGGCTTAACTCCAAATTTGATTTGATCAACTTTTGGGAGTAGATGTCTATATGTCAATGTATAGGTCAATTCATAATATATATTTTGACAAATCAATCTTCCTCTACTGTCCTATTCACATTCAAGTACATATGTCCGTAGTCCTTAACCCTGACTATTTTCATTTGGGACTAATTGTTAATACATGCATACTCAATGTACTTTCTATTCTTCAATATATTGCTGTCCATTTGACTCTTGTTTATAGTGCCCATATCGCATGTACCATATGTCTCATATAGTGTGATTCATAGCTGCAATTCATCTATACTTAGAATCTGCTGTGGTTCCTTTATATTATTCCGACATAATCTTTAATCTAATATATTATATATATACAAAAATATAGCATTACAGTTTGTGTACACAACATTTTTCTTTTTCTTTTTGTCTTTATTAGACTATATACAGCACCCTAATTTGTATAGGGTGTATGCGATATCGTACACATATACTTTTATGTATGTGCTATATGTGTATTCATTAGTCCCCTCTATTTTTCCCTCTCTCTTCTTCTCAGTCTCTTTATTCTCTTTTCTTTCTTTCTCTCCTTTTTAATTTTCCCCCTCCCCACCCCCTTTCTATTCTCTATTCTTCTCTTTCTCTCTTCTTTTCTTTTGCATAGCGACATTGCGTGTTTAAATCATTATATCGATATTTTCGCCTATGTTCACGCATTGTCTATTTGGCAATCATTTAATAACATCATTTAATAACATTAAGTATCTTGCATACTATCTTACATATATTGTGACTATATACTTTTTTCCATGTGAACACTTTAAGTGTCCCATATTGCTGCTTCTCTGTTCCCTCTATCCATTTGCTGATTTTCCAGTTTCTTTCTTCTCTTCTTTTCCGTTTTCTCTTTACTTATACATCATATATGTTTGCTTTCTTTTACCTACCCCCTTGCTCTAAAATATATTCTGACATGTATAGGGTTAACTTTTATGTTCATGCTAAATGTGTTGAAATGGGCGTTTGTTGTTTTTTCTTTGAAAGTGTTTTTAGCCAATTGAATCACTTCACACCTCCTTTTTAAACACTGCACAGGTATAGCACCTTAGGCTATGATTACGGCATTTCGCCGAAACATGTAAGCCACTGGTGCTACGCTCATCTCTCCACTTACTTTCTGGCTGATGTTGTGTCTGTGTGAGCTGTGTCTCACTTCAACTTTTAAAAGAATCGAATAAAAGAATTTGTTTTATTATAACCTGGGACTCCATCCTTCTTCTTCTGTGATGATTTGACCAGCTTTCGAGTCCAGGCTAACACTCCTCATAACCGCTGGGCCGGGTGAATATACAGTTTGCCTACATACACACCCCCTCCTGACGTCACGCGGTGACGTTCATTGAGCTGCAGACCGGGTTTTGCATAGAGGCGGAAGCAAGAGAAGTCGGCAGACACGCTGCCATCGGATATCGTTCCGTATATATACAGGATTTCTCCCTTCAGTGCACAAGGTACACCTCTCATATTGGCTCACTTGTACTGTTTTTTTGGGGGGGTGTTCATCGACCTAAGTCCCGGTGCCTGGCTTGGCAATCTCTGTCTACACATGGTCAAAGTACAACTACTTTTCCTTGCCTTTGCCACTTATAATCTAGCCCTAAGTGTGTAATGGTTGCATTACTGACAGGTTTAAACACATAGGTAAAGATTAGTGCAGGAGCCACAAGCATTGCAGATTCCCTTCAGGACATGGCCAGTAATGGGCTGTGTTTTGCATGGGAGCTGCGAAAGGTTCGTTGATGTCAAATACATTGTAAGCTAGGATCAGTAGGGCAAAGATCACATACTCTAAAACAAAAAGAAGGATATGCTCTCTTTAATTAGAGTATCCCTTTAATGTTACTTTGTGTGTTTCATTTGAATGATACATAATACACTACTTAATATTTCAACATGTAAGCTTGACTAAGATACTTTACTCAAGCCTGGTAGAAACTGTGATTTCAAATGCATTGCTGTACTATGATATACTCTCACTGCTAATGGACAGTTGTCTGTTTGCATTTCTTTAAAATACATATTGTTCTCAATAGATTAAATATATAATTTAGACAATCACTTTATATCTGGAGATGTTGGCAAGTGCACTAATGATTCCTGTTTGAAAAGGAAGGTTTGAAAAACTTCTGAAAAAATGTATATATACTTTTGAGAATTTATATATATATGTAGAGTAATCTGACAAATTGCAGATGCCTTTATTGAAATCTTTATTGTAGAAAAATGCTAATGTTTGAAATAAAAGTTAAAAATACATCGGCACATTGGTCAACTAAGATGTGTTAAGTAGAAAATGTCATAATAAAAGCAGCAGCAGAGGCAATCTGTAGCACGCTTAGCCAAAACTGGCTATTTTCCATCTTTTTGTTTCGTGATGTGTTGTCTTGTGTATTCCCAAATCAGGACAGCACCACTCACATGGACGTTTAGTGATCGGATGATACCTTGTTGTGGAATTTCAACGCAAACATCTAGATGCTGGATCAGGTTAGCAGGGATTCCTTCACGCTCATTTCTAAGGTAAAGTGAGCAGAACATTAGGTTAGAACTGTGCAATGATACCTTTAATGCCTTAAAGGGACATAAGCTAAATCGCTTGAAAGTGATGCAGCATAGCTGTAAAAAGATGACAAGAAAATATCACCTGAACATCTCTCTGTAAAAAGGGAAGATATTTTACCTCAAAATTTCTTCTGCTCACCAGAGTAAGTACTCTGGTAACTGTTATACTTCAGCTACTGTCCAGCTGAAAGTTGAAAAAAACAATAGTGAATCGGCATCAGCAGTGCTGAGGTAATGATTTGCCTTTGCTGTGATCTCATGAGATTTCATAGAACTTACTTAAACTGAATAGGAAAATAACATGACTGTGCCTGCACATGCCAGATGCACACTTTCTAGCTTGTCCTGGGACAAGTATCCTGATTGGCTGCTAAAAGTCTATTTACAGTGGGGTGTGAAATTTTGAGGTTAAATATCTTTCTTTTTTACATAGAGATGTTTAGGTGATATTTTCTAGTCAGCTTTTACAGCTATGCTGCATCACTTTCATGTGCTTCAAGATTTGGGTTTCATTTCTCTTTTAACCCATTACTGAAGAATATATCATCTCAATTTTCACTTCAGACTCATTTCCCACTATCAAATCCATCGGAATTCCCATGAAAAAGCATTGTATGGCAGCCTAAGTGTTATTTGTTTAATTGCTTCTTTTTCTAAATCATTCAAGTCCATTAGAGAAGTACCCAGTTGAGGGCTAGATTATGAGTGGAGCGCTAACAGTTGAGCACAAGTGATATCTGATTTATCGAGGGTGTTTGCGTGCATCAGAAGTAGTGAGCGTATTACTAATTGAAAGTAAGCAAGTTCGCTCGAGCGCATTTTCATTTAACCAAATTAACAATACATTAAGTACAGTTACACTCATAATAACACTGGCTAATAAAAATTATAAAAAAATTGCAAAAAGTTATAAGAGTTCAAAGATATAAGGACATACACGTGTCTAAATATGTTTATGTATATATATATGTGTGTAGAGATGTATGTGTTTTCTATTGTATAATTACTGTACATATTTAACATTCCAAAGTACTTCACTTACAGGATAATATCCTTTTTATTATTAAATACATATTTCTATATATATGTGTATATACATATACCTGCATATATATTCCTATAGATATATAGGTATAGATATGTATTTTACATGAACAATATCAGATATATATAGAAATATACATTTATTAATACAAAGTACATTATTTTCTATGTGAAGAACAAAGGAATATAAAATATGCATTTTGCGCATCTCGTTTCTCAATTAAGATATTAAAACGATTGGGTTGGAGCACATGAAAACGTAGTATTTTTAAGGTGCGTTAGTGAAATATTACATATAAAATATAAAAAAAAAATCAAAAAATTATTTAACATAGTAAAAATATTTAGATATATTCTATGGATTATTTAAAGTAGCCATTGTTTTTCACTAACAGTTAGACTGTTTCTCTATGTACCTTCCATATAGGTTTCCCCCCGCGTATAGCATTGTATACCCTGCACACATTGTTCCTTCTAATATTTTTGAACAGTGTGCGCAAAAAAAAAATTACCTTTGCAATTCTTGCTTAAAGGGACAGTCTAGACCAAAATAAACTTTCATGATTCAGATAGAGCATGTCATTTTAAACAATTTTCCAATTTACTTTTATCACCAATTTTGCTTTGTTCTCTTGGTATTCTTGGTTGAAAGCTTAACCTAGGAGGTTCATATGCTAATTTCTTAGACCTTGAAGCCCACCTCTTTCAGATTGCATTTTAACAGTTTTTCACCACTAGAGGGTGTTAGTTCACGTATTTCATATAGATAACATTGTGCTTGTGCACGAGAAGTTATCTGGGAGCAGGCACTGATTGGCTAGACTGCAAGTCTGTCAAAAGAACTGAAAAAAGGGGCAGTTTGCAGAGACTTAGATACAAGATAATCACAGAGGTTAAAGTATATTATTATAACTGTGTTGGTTATGCAAAACTGGGGAATGGGTAATAAAGGGATTATCTATATTTTAAAACAATAAAAATTCTGGTGTAGACTGTCCCTTTAAGTGACTAAAATGAGTGCACACATTTGAAGAGGTACAAAATTAGCTATGTACGGAAAAAATGCTAATCACACACAAACACACACTCCTACACTCACTCATATACAAACACATACTAACACACACACTCTTATATACAGGCCGGGTGTCCCATTACAATAATACAAAGAATTTTTATCAGAATTTACGTTTATGAACAAGGCTGTGTGAAGAGTGGATGACATTTAGCCAAACAAAATGTACATATGACGAACAAGAGGAGGTCAACAGCAACCTCCTATTCCTTTCTGCCTAATTGCTTCACAGCTGTTGTTGGGTTAGTAATTGCAACTTAGCCTATCGATGTACCAGGGACCCCCTGCTCTCCCTTTGCAAAATATATCAAATCATGTTGGGGCCTCAAAAACTTTGTTTTAAAAATCTCGGGGTTCCCAAATCCCAGTTTTTGAAGCACTTACATAAATGTTAATATAATGAAGAAAAAAAATGCAATATAGTAAAAAGACATATTTTATATTACATTGAATGCAATATAGTATAAAGGCATATTTTATAATATTACTTTACAGAAAATCAAGTATACGTATTCATTATTTAGACAACTACTTTAATAAAAATTTTTTATAATAATCATAATAATTTTAATATACATTATTTATTTTGTCCCAATTCAAGTCTTCAAATTATCCCATTAGTTTGAAAGTCCACAACCTCCAGACTTAACACTGCTATATTTCACAAAATCATTGTTTGCACACTCTATATTATTCTCAGGCTAATCTTTGCTTTGAAATTTGAATATATCATTCTGTCTAGCATATATTTAGTATTTTAGGTTAGTATGGATATGGATGCTGACCTTCCTTTACACAGCAGAATTAGTTTGTCAATTACTACCTAACGGCTAGATTACGAGTTTTGCGTTATGAGGGGTGCGGTACTAACTTGCACGTTATTGTCACCGCTCACTTTCCTACAGCGCTGGTATTACAGGTTTTTCTAAACCCGGCGTTAAAAGACAAAAAGAGAGCGTAGAGCAAAATTGAGTTCCATACCGCACTCCAATACCAGCACTGCTTAAGTCATCGGTGAGCTGGTTGTACGTGCTCGTGCACGATTTCCCCATAGACATCAATGGGGACAGCTGGCTGGAAAAAAACCTAACACCTGCAAAAAAGCAGCATAAAGCTCCGTAACGCAGCCAAATTGATTCCTATGGGGAAACTAAATTGATGTTTACACCTAACACCCTAACATAAACCCAGAGTCTAAACACCCCTAATCTTACACTTATTAACCCCTAATATGCTGCCCCCAACATTGCCGCCACCTACATTATATTTATTAACCCCTAATCTGCCGCTCCGGACATCGCCGCCACCTACACTATACTTATTAACCCCTAATCTGCTGCCCCAACATCGCCGACACCTACATTATATTTATTAACCCCTAATCTCCCTCCCCCAATGTCGCTGCAACCTTCCTACACTTATTAACCCCTAATCTGCCGCCCCCACTATAACAAACATATTAACCCCTAAACCGCCGCACTCCCGCATCGCAAACACTAGTTAAATATTAACCCCTAATCTGCCGTTCCTAACGTCGCCGCCACTATATTAAATTTATTAACCCCAAACCTAAGTCTAACCCTAACCCTAACACCCCCTATTAACTATTTACTACTAACTACCTAGCTAAAATAAAAAAAAATTTACCTGTGAAATAAAACCTAACCTGTCTTACACTAACACCTAACCTTACACTACAATTAAATAAATTACATTAATTAAATACAATTAGCTAAATTACAAAAAAAACAACACTAAATTACAGAAAATAATAAACAAATGACAAGATCTTTAAACTAATTACACCTAATCTAATAGCCCTATCAAAATAAAAAAGGCCCCCCCAAATAAAAAAAACCCTAGCCTAAACTAAACTACCAATAGCCCTTAAAAGGGCCTTTTTCAGGGCATTGCCCCAAATAAATCAGCTCTTTTACCTGTAAAAAAATACAAACAACCCCCCCAACAGTAAAACCCACCACCCACACAACCAACCCCCCAAATAAAACCCTAACTAAAAAAACCTAAGCTCCCCATTGCCCTGAAAAGGGCATTTGGATAGGCATTGCCCTTAAAAGGGCATTTAGCTCTATTGCGGCCCAAACCCCTAATCTTAAAATAAAACCCTAGTTTTGAAGTGCCGACATCCATCCTCAACAAAGCCGGGAGAAGTCTTCATCCAAGCGGCAAGATGTCCAACGAACCCGGCAGAAGTGGTCCTCCAGACGGGCAGAAGTCTTCAACCCAGACGGCATCTTTTATCTTCATCCTTCCAACGCGGAGCGGCTCCATCATCAAGACATCCGGCACGGAGCATCCTCTTCTTTCGACGTCTTCTTCCCGAATGAATTCTTCATTAAATGACGTCATCCAAGATGGCGTCCCTTAGATTCCCTTAGAATTCTATCAGCCAATCGGAATTAAAGTTGAAAAAATCCTATTGGCTGATGCAATCAGCCAATAGGATTGAGCTCACATTCTATTGGCTGATTGGAACAGCCAATAGAATGCAAGCTCAATCTTATTGGCTGATTGGATCAGCCAATAGGATTTTTTTTAACCTTAATTCCGATTGGCTGATAGAATTCTATCAGCCAATCGGAATCTAAGGGACGCCATCTTGGATGACGTCATTTAAAGGAGAATTCATTTGGGAAGAAGACGTTGAAAGAAGAGGATGCTCCGCGCCGGATGTCTTGAAGATGGAGCTGCTCCACGTCGGAAGGATGAAGACTTCTGCCCGTCTGGAGGACCACTTCTGCCGGCTTCGTTGATTACATCTTACCGCTTGGATGAAGACTTCTCCCGGGTTCGTTGAGGATGGATGTTGGCTCTTCAAAACTGTAAGTGGATCTTCAGGGGGTTAGTGTTAGGATTTTTGAAGGTTGTATTGGGTGGGTTTTATTTTTAGATTAGGGGTTTGGGCCGCAATAGAGCTAAATGCCCTTTTAAGGGCAATGTCCATCCAAATGCCCTTTTCAGGGCAATGGGGAGCTTAGGTTTTTTTAGTTAGGGTTTTGTTTGGGGGGTTGGTTATGTGGGTGGTGGGTTTTACTGTTGGGGGGTTGTTTGTATTTTTTTTTTTTTTACAGGTAAAAGAGCTGATTTCTTTGGGGCAATGCCCCGCAAAAGGCCCTTTTAAGGGCTATTGGTAGTTTAGTTTAGGCTAGGGTTTTTTTTTTTTATTGGGGGGGGGGCTTTTTTTATTTTGATAGGGCTATTAGATTAGGTGTAATTAGTTTAAAGATCTTGTAATTTGTTTTTTATTTTCTGTAATTTAGTGTTTTTTTTTGTAATTTAGCTAATTGTATTGCATTTAGTTAATTGTATTTAATTTAGGGAATTTATTTAATTGTAGGGTTAGGTTAGGTGTTAGTGTAAGACATGTTAGGTTTTATTTTACAGGTCAATTTGTATTTATTTTAGCTAGGTAGTTATTAAATAGTTAACTATTTAGTAACTATTCTGCCTACTTAAAATAAATACAAACTTGCCTGTAAAATAAAAATAAAACCTAAGCTAGCTACAATGTAACTATTAGTTATATTGTAGCTAGCTTAGGGTTTATTTTACAGTATTTAGTTTTAAATAGGAATTATTTAGTTATTAATATAGTAGGTTTTATTTAGATTTCTTTTAATTATATTTAAGTTAAGGGGTGTTAGGGTTAGACTTAGATTTAGGGGTTAATAAATTTAGTATAGTGGCGGCAACGTTGGGGGCGGCAGATTAGCAGGGGTTAATAAATGTAGATAGGTGGAGGCGATGTTAGGGACAGCAGATTAGGGGGGTTAATAATATTTAACTAATGTTTGCGAGGCGGGAGTGCGGCGGTTTAGGGGTTAATATGTTTATTATTGTGGTGGCGATGTCCGGAGCGGCAGATTAGGGGTTAATAATTTTATTTTAGTGTTTGCAATGCGGGAGGGCCTCGGTTTAGGGGTTAATAGGTAGTTTATGTTTAGTTTAGTTATGAGTTTTATGCTACAGCTTTGTAGCGTAAAACTCATAACTACTGACTTTAAAATGCGGTACGAATCTTGACGGGATAGGCTGTACCACTCACTTTTTGGCCTCCCAGGACAACCTCGTAATACCGGCGCTATGGAAGTCCCATTGAAAAATGACTATACGCAATTTGCGTAAGTTGATTTGCGGTAAGACCAAAAAAGTGTTCGGGACAGCTGTACCTACAAGACTTGTAATGGCAGCGGTAGTGAAAAAGCAGCGTTATGAGCCTTAACGCTGCTTTTTACTCATAACGCATAACTCGTAATTTAGCCGTGAGTCTACTCCACCAGGTGACAGAATGTGTTTAACCATGGTATGAAAAAAATCCTTAGTGCTAAATTAACTCACTCTTAACTATGTATTTTTCTGTGTAGATGGCCACATTTTTATCAAGAGAGTTCCTGTTTCCTCTCTTATTTTGTAGGATACATTAAACAGAGATTGTTGTGTTGCTTTCAGATTCCCTACATAGTGGCTGTTATATCATTCCCCATATTGTAGCCACATTGAAGTTCAAAATTTCAATATGAGTGGATCCATTTCTTTCATGTAATTGGCAAGAGTCCATGAGCTAGTGACGTATGGGATATACAATCCTACCAGGAGGGGCAAAGTTTCCCAAACCTCAAAATGCCTATAAATACACCTCTCACCACACCCACAATTCAGTTTTACAAACTTTGCCTCCTATGGAGGTGATTAAGTAAGTTTGTGCTAAGATTTCTACGTTGATATGCGCTTCTCAGCATTTTTGAAGCCCGATTCCTCTCAGAGTACAGTGAAGGTCAGAGGGACGTGAAGGGAGTATCACCTATTGAATGCAATGGTTTTCCTCAAGTGGATCTATTTCATAGGTTCTCTGTTATCAGTCGTAGAGATTCATCTCCTACCTCCCTTTTCAGATCGACAATATACTCTCATATTCCATTACCTCTACTGATAACCGTTTCAGTACTGGTTTAGCTACTTGCTATATGTGGATGGGTGTCTTTGGTAAATATGTTTTCATTTACTTAAAGGGACATAATACTCATATGCTAAACCACTTGAAACTGATGCAGTATAACTGTAACAAGCTGACAGGAAAATATCACCTGAGCATCTCTATGTAAAAAAGGAAGATATTTTACCTCACAATCTCCTCAGCTCAGCAGAGTAAGTTCTGTGTAAAAAGTTATACTCAGCTGCTGCTCAGCTGCAGGTAAAAAAACAATAAAAATGAAGAAATGAACAGCAGCCAATCAGCATCAGCAGTGCTGAAGTCATGAACTCTTACTGTGATCTCATGAAATTTGACTTAACTCTCATGAGATTTCATAGTAAGCTTCCTTTACCTGATTGGTGAAATAATATGAGAGTTCACGAGGCTCATCCCCTAAGCTGTCCCAGGACAGACATACTAATATGCTGCTTAGAAATCCTTTACAATGGGATGTGGCTACTGAGGAACTTTTGAGGTAAAATATCTTTCTTTTTTACATAGAGATGTTCAGGTGATATTTTCTAGTCAGCTTTTTACAGCTATACTGCATCACTTTCAAGTGTTTAAACATTTGGGTATTATGGCCCTTTAAGACACTCTCAGCTATGGTTTAGCACTTTATGTATTCATATAAGGTTCTAAATATATGTATTGTACTTATATTTGCCATGAGTCAGGTTTCAGTATATTTCCTTTTGCAGACTATCAGTTTCATATCTGGGAAATGCATTTTTTTAGGAAAATGTATTTCTTACCTGGGGTTGTTAGCACCAAAAAATTTTCTCTGTTTGTGCGTCATTCTTGGCGCCAAATATTTTCATAATTTAAACCCCATTCCTATGTGCCTCTTGCCTTTTTTTCTCTATCAGAGGGCTATGCTGTTGCATTTTTTTCCCATTCCTGAAACTGCCATATAAGGAAATTGATCAATGTGCTTTATATGTTGTTTTTTCTCTTACATTTTGCAAGATGTGTCAAGTCTCAGAAAACACTGTTGGAATCCTGCTGACTGATAACAGTTCTACCAAAGCTAAGTAGATTTATTGTAATCTTATGGAGATTATATCTCCAGCTGTGGTTTGTAATAAGTTGTCATGATAAACTTTTACATGCAGAGTATGTGTCCATCAGTAATAATACATTGCCTGTTGCTGTTCTTTTGACATCTAATGTATACCTGTGAATTTATAAGAATTTTTTGCTGATTCTATTCAGAAGGCTTTGTCTGCCATCCTGCCTTCTAATTAATATAAAGGTCTTTTTCAACTTCTCATAAGTTGATGAAATTTAAAATGACCGACAACATACTGAATTATCCTCTTCTGATGAGGATCTATCTGATTCAGACGATCCTTCCTCAGATATTGACACTAACAAATCTACTTATTTATTTAAAATAGGAGTACATTCGTTTTTTGTTGAAGAAGTGTTGATTATATTGGATATTGAGGAGACTCGTCCTCTTGATTTTAACGCTAGTAATCGTTTAAATTCTGTTTATAAACCTCCTGTGGTTATTTCAGAGTTTTTTTTCAGTTCCTGATGCTATTTCTGATATGATTTCTAAGATATGGAATAGGTCTGGTACTATTCCTTCTTTAAGGTTTAAAAAATTGTATCCTTTTCCAGCAATTAGATTGGAGTTTTGGGAAAAGATCCCCAAAATTGATGGGGCTATCGCTACTCTTGCTAAACGTACTACTATTCCTACGGAAGATAGTATTTCTTGTTAAGATCCTTTAGATAGGAAACTTGAATCTTATCTAAGGAAAGTTTATTTATTTTAAGGTCTTCTTCTTAGGCCTGCAATTTATTTGGCTGATGTTGCAGCTGTTTCAACTTTTTTGGTTGGAAACTTTAGCGCAACAAGTATCGAATCATGATTTGTCTAGCATTGTTAACTTGATTCAACATGCTAATAATTTCATTTGTGATGCCTTTTTTTGTTATCATCAAAATTGACGTTAAATCTCTGTCTTTAGCTATTTTAGCTAAAAGAGCTTTGTGGCTTAAGTCTTGGAATGCTGATATGACTTCTAAGTCCAGATTGCTATTTCTTTCCTTCCAAGGTAATAATTTATTTGGTTCAGTTGGATTCAATATTTTCAACTGTCACTGGGGGAAAGGGAGTTTTTTTGCCTCAAGATAAGATCTGAGGGTAAATTTAAAGCTTCTAACCGTTTTTTGTTCTTAAATAAGGAACAGAAACCTAATTCTTCCCCAAGGAATCTGTTTCCAATTGGAAGCTTTCTTCAAATTGGAATAAATCCAAGCCATTTAAGAGATCAAAGCCAGCCCCTAACTCTGGATGAAGGTGCGGCTCTTATTCGAGCGCAGCTGGTAGGGGGCAGATCAAGATTTTTCTAAGATGTTTGGATCAATTCGGTCCAAAATCATTGGATTTAGAATATTGTCTCTCAGGGGTACAGAATAGGATTCAGAGTAAGACCGCCTGTGAGAAGATTTTTTTCTCTCACGCATTCCAGCAGACTCAGTAAAGGATCAGGCTTTCCTGAAGTGTGTTTCAGACCTGGAGTTATCTGGGGTAATCATGCCAGTTCCATTTCAGGAACAGGGTCTGAAGTTTCATTTAAAATTTATTCTTTGTCCCAAAGAAAGTAATTTTATTCAGACCAGTTTTGGATCTAAAATTTTTGAATCGATATGTAAGAGAACCAACTTTTAAAATGGTGAACTATAAGGTCTATTCTGCTTTTTGTTCAGCAAGGGCATTATATGCCCACAATAGACTTACAGGATGCATATCTTCATATTCCGATTCATCTAGATTGATTTAAATTTTCTGAGATTCTCTTTTTTAGACAAGCATTACGAATTTGTTGCTCTTCCTTTTTGGCTTAGTGACAGCTCTAGGAATCTTTTTAAAGGTTCTTGGTGTCCTGCTCTCTGTTATCAGAGAGCGGGGTTGTGCAATGTTTCCTTATTTAGACGATATCTTGGTACTTGCTCAGTCTTTATGTTCTGCAGAATCTAACACGATTCATCTACTGTTGTTTTTTTCAAAGACATGGTTGAAGGATCAATTTACCAAAAAGTTCCTTGATTCCTCAGACAAGGGTCACCTTTTTAGGTTTCCAGAAATATTCAGACAAGAGACAATTTAAATTGGTTTCAGCTTGTCGGAACCTTCAGTCTCTATTATTCCCTTCAGTAGCTATGTGCAAGGAAGTTTGGCATATGTGGCATATGTCAATCATCAGGGTGGGACTCACAGTCCTCAAGCTATGAAAGAAGTATCTTGGATACTTGTTTGGGTGGGATCCAGCTCCTGTCTAATTTCTGCGGTTCATTTCCCAGGTATAGACAATTGGGAAGCGGATTACCTCAGTCGTCAGACTTTACATCTGGGAGAATGGTCTCTCCATCCAGATGTGTTTTCTCAAATTGTTCAGATGTGGGGGCTTCCAGAAATAGATCTGATGGCATCTCATCTAAACAAAAAACTTCCCAGGTACCTGTCCAGGTCCAGGGATCCTCAGGCGGAAGCAGTGGTTGCATTGACACTTCCATGGTGTTATCAGTCTGCTTATATTTTTCCGCCTCTAGTTCTTCTTCCAAGAGTGATCTCCAAAATCATCTTGGAACAATTGTTTGTGTTGCTGGTAGCTCCAGCATGCCTCACAGGTTTTGGTATGCGGATCTTGTTCGGATGTCCAGTTGCTAACCTTGGCCACTTCCATTAAGGCCAGAAAAGGTCCGTTTTTTTCCATCAGGATCTTAAATCATTAAGTTTAAAGGTATGGAAATTGAATGCTTAGTGCTTAGTCATAGAGGTTTCTCTGACTCAGTGATTAATACTATGTTGCAGGCTTGTAAATCTGTTTCTAGAAAGATTTATTATCGAGTTTGGAAGAGTTACATTTCATGGTGTTCTCATAAATTCTCTTGGCATTCTTTTAGAATTCCTACAATTTTAAAGTTTCTTCAGGATGGTTTGAATAAAGGTTTGTCTGCAAGTTCCTTGAGGGACAAATCTCTGCTCTTTCTGTTTTATTTCACAGAAAAGATTGCTAGACTTCCTGATATTCATTGTTTTGTGCAGGCTTTGGTTTGTATCAAGCCTGTCATTAAATCAATCTCTCCTCCTTGGAGTCTTAATTTAGTTTTAAAGGCTTTACAGGCTCCTTTGTTTGAACCTATGCATTCTTTGGTCATTAACTACTTTCTTGGAAAGTGTTGTTTCTTTTGGCCATCTCTTCTGCTAGAAGAGTTTCTGAATTATCCACTCTCTCTTGTAAATCTCCTTTTCTGATTTTTCATCAGGATAAGGTGGTTTTGCGGACTTCATTTAAATTCTTACCTAAGGTTGCGAATTCTAACAACATTAATAGAGAAATTGATGTTCTGTCCTTGTGTCCTAACCCTAGGAATTTTTTTGAGAGATCCTTACATTCTTTGGATGTGGTAAGAGCTTTGAAATATTATGTTGAAGCTACTAAGATTTCAGGAAGACTTCTAGTCTATTTGTTATATTTTTTGGTTCTAGGAAAGGTCAGAAGGCTTCTGCTGTTTCCTTGGATTCGTGGTTAAGCTTTTGATTCATCAAGCTTATTTGGAGTCGGGTCAAGTCCCGCCTCAGAGAATTATAGCTCATTCTACTAGATCAGTCTCCACTTTGTGGGTTTTTAAGAATGAAGCTTCAGTTGATCAGATGTGCAAAGCAGCAACTTGGTCTTCTTTGCATACATTTTCTAATTTCTACCGTTTTGATGTATTTGCTTCTTCAGAAGCAGTTTTTGGTAGAAAAGTTCTTCAGGCAGCTGTTTCAGTTTGATTCTTCTGCTTATGTTTTAAGTTTTTCTTTTCATTTATGAGATTAAATTTATATCTTGGGTTCTGGATTAATTTTTCAGTGAAAAATGGCTGTTTTTATTTTATCCCTCCCTCTCTCTCTTGCGTGGAGTTCCACATCTTGGGTATTGCTATCCCATACGTCACTAGCTCACGGACTCTTGCCAATTACATGAAAGAAAACATAATTTACGTAAGAACTTACCTGATAAATTCATTTCTTTCATATTGGCAAGAGTCCATGAGGCCCACCCTTTTTGTGGTGGTTATGATTTTTTGTATGAAGCACAATTATTTCCACATTTGTTGATGCTTTTTACTCCTTTCTTTATCACCCCACTTCTTGGCTATTCAAAAAACTGAATTGTGGGTGTGGTGAGGGGTGTATTTATAGGCATTTTGAGGTTTGGGAAACTTTGCCCCTCCTGGTAGGATTGTATATCCCATACGTCACTAGCTCATGGACTCTTGCCAATATGAAAGAAATGAATTTATCAGGTAAGTTCTTACATAAATTATGTTTTTGCTACTTTTTGTTAAACACTATATAAAAAGGCTATTAAACAGGTTAATTAATTGGTGTAATTTAGGATGTAAACAGTCTTGCTAAAGGTTCTAGTTAGGAATCAAAAAGTTGACTGGATTAATTTTAAAGACAGTATTGTAAAATGTAAATGTAATGCAAGTCCATAGAGTGCCTTTATGATTAAAGGGACAGTTCACTGTAAAATAGTTGTTCCCTGAATGTGTTCCCCATGACTTGTTATACCAGCTGCAGTGTATAAATGTATGAGAAATTGCAAATTTATGCTTATTTTTACAAAAGAAATAGCTGGATTTGCTCTTTGAAACCACAGCCCCTCAAAATAGGCTTGGCGTGATGACAGATCAGATTTTATTGTTTTATCACTCAAATGCTTCCATTTCTTATCTCTGTCTCTGTACAATACTTAAAAAGAAAAAATGAAAATTAACATTTTAGAGCTTTATCTCTTCGAGCTCCCACAGCGAGTGTAATTTATTTTGCTGGCTGTGTTTTCATAGTTTGTCAATAGCCTATACCTAGGTATAGAGGTAGCGATACTGAAGGCTAAATCAGCTATTTCAAATGCCAATATAAAGGCTAAGGAGATATTTGTAAACAATTTAATACACCCCAGCAGGTAAAATGGATCATTGGGAATAAATTAAAGGAGAGAAAGTTTTTGGGTAAACTGTCCCTTTAATTAAAATTTTTTAATATATATAACACAGTGTATTACTTTTCCACATATATGTATGTCTATTATTATTATCCAAAAAAATCAGTTGTGATTATTAACATGTGAACAGAGCATACACAAAACATTTTAAATTGAAAATAAGCCATTCTAACTGTGAATAAATGTGAAACAAGCTAGGTATTCAAGAGAAGAGGTCAAGGATGTTGAATTTTAAAAGACCAAACATATTAAGAAAAGCATAATTTGTTGGTTTGTAATATCACTGTCAAACTGCCCGCTGGTATAGGGGGGGGTGTTATCCTTTCTTAAATAAATTTTAAAAGATAATGATAAAACAGGTTATTGGAGAGTTTTCTAATTAGAATGTCTTCAAAAGTCCTATAAAAATCCATACTAGGCACTTTCTGACGGTTTGGAATGGAGCACAGAACCTATTTCCACAGAAACACGAAGTCTCATAGAATGATACAATTATGGTCACATATAGCCATCATGACTGATATCCTCCACACTTGCTGCACATTAATATAAATATTTAGATGGGGCTTACAGTAGCTATGTAAAAAGGCCCAACAGACAATATATATTATTATATGATTAGTTTGACATTATATTCACTATGGGTGAGTACATATGGACCAAAAAGTACCATACCACAATATTTTGCTACATTTTTTGTTCTTGAAGCAGTTCGGTAACTAAATATAAATTTATTTCACTCAATTGTACCTTATTGGGTAATAACCAATTATTCTGCTTTTTTTTTTTTAATTATTGTCTGTGATTCTCTTTATTTCTTTTGGCATTTTATCACTTCTGTTTGGAGATACCCAATTCCTGCTTTAGCCCATTAGCTCAGACATTATGACTGATTCACCTGTAGTCATCCTGACCTGCTGGATGATAAATGGTCATACTGAGTGCTAATATCATATTCCTTTCTATTTGTGTTATTACCGTTCTGTTTTTCTTCAACATAATTTGTTTTCAAGTTGTACAGTACAGCAGAATATGCTGATGCTTTATAAATAAAGCTTTGAAAATAGGCCATTTCTCATGAGTTTTATGTGCAAGGTATGCACTTTTATTGCAATATTTCTTGTCTGTTTGTGTATTAGTACCTAAAGGATACTTTGTGGATCTGCCCTGAAATGGTTAACATCAGCATAACTTATTATTGCACTGAAATACAAGTTTCCAAAGAAACACAACATTTATTTTTAGCTTTGATTCATCAAAAAGAGGATATTTTTTTATTTTTTAAAAAGGATTTTTAAAGCTTTTTTTTAAAAAAACAAAACAAAACATTTTCCTGTACACATTTTTGTTTTTATACTTTTGGATCATATCACTGTTCATCAGTAATGCAGTGGGAGATCTGATTATTATCCAATGAGCAATCACATTAAATGAACTTTGTACATAAATTTTCCCATCATGCTTATTTTTTTTGTCTTGAAAAATGTAAGTAAAAGCAGTTTAAATTTAGGTTGAAACGAATACTGCAATATTGATTTTGTACTTCTTGTTACCTTCATCAGTTGTGAAAGACAATTGCTTCTTCTTTGCTAGTGGGAAATACATCTAAGTATGACAAGGAAACTGACAAGGTTTATTTTTTTTAAGGCAGGGACATGAGTTTTGTTATAAAGGTTCTTTTTAAACAAAAAAAACCCCAAAGTCCAAAAATTCTTCCTGTTTCATATATATCTTTATATAGATACACACACAGTATATATATATATATATATATATATATATATATATATATATATATATATATATATATATATATATATATATATATATATATATATATATATAAAAATCAGATCAGGTAATAAGCACTCACTGGATTTAAGCACAGCACACTTTTATAAGGCAGTGACGTTTCGGGGCATTCACCCCTTCTTCAGAAGAAGGGGTGAATGCCCCGAAACATCACTGCCTAATAAAAGTGTGCTGTGCTTAAATCCAGTGAGTGCTTATTACCTGATCTGATTGAATACTACTCTAAGCACCCTGGTCTGTGAGAGTGCACTACTTGGATTCATCATTTTATATATATATATATATATATATATATATATATATATATATATATATATATATATATATATATATATATATATATATATATATATATATACACACACACACACACACACACATATATATATATATATATACACACACACATATATATATATATATATATATATACACGTACGTATATATATATATATATATATATATATATATATAAATAATAAAAAAATATATTTTTACATGTTAAAAAAGGGCTTTTTCTATGCATGATAGAAATTTATAGTGTTTTCTGTCTGTATAAAGTTGTAATATTCAACTATTGAAAATTTTATGTCTCAAAACTACTAAGATTCCATTACTGCTTTGAAATTTAAAGCCAATAATATTTCTAATATTTTTTACACAAGAAAATTTTTTGCACAAAATACAACAATATGAACATTTTAACCTGGATGAAGGTAGAGATAAACGTATGTATTCTTCCACTTGATTGGTAATCGAACATATGCTGCTTGTTAGGAACGGGATGTTTAAATTACATTGCAGTTAATAAATGACTTAAATGAATTTGCAGGCACCTGTACGCTTAAAAATGACTGGAAGTTAAAATTAGATCTCACACAGATGCACATATGTAAGCAACATATGTTTTTTAATGGCATGACTCGGCAGGTTGAGCAATTCTCAATGGGCTACTTAGCACTTTTTATATGTAATTAAATTAAGACTATAATTAAAACAAGGCTGTTAAGTGTTGAGATTTAATACAGATTTAAAACAACAGTATAAGTCACAACAAAAATATAGGAACAGAAGCAAATGGTTTTTATTGTAAAATGAGACAATTTGTATAAAAATTAAATATTTTTGAAGTCTCAAACCTCAAAGCCTACATCATAAAATGTTAAAAGCAATGAATAAGCATTTTTGTGGGGATTTATTTTAAAAAAGGTTGCCTGATATCTCAAGGGATCTGCTTGTGTGAGGATGTTGTAACAATGATTCATTGCAGCTTATAGGGAATACGTGAAAATTAAATTTAGAATAAGAAAAAAACAAACCATAAGTGTACAAGGGACACACATTAGCTATTTTCCCAACTTACAGAAAGAAGCAAATACTGCTACTAATTTATTTTACTCTTTCACACACTCACATTGGTCCGCTCTCCTTATTCTTGTACCCACTCTTTTCTTTCGTAAGGTGGTGAGAGCCCACAAGTTCATTACTTCTGGGATTCAACTCCTGGTCATTAGGAGGTGGCCAGGAGTTGAATCCCAGGAGTAATGGCTCATGGACTCTCACCACCATGAAAAAAATTAATTTATCAGGTAAGCAAACATTTTGTATTCTTTCATAAGGTGGTGAGAGTCCACAAGCCATTCTCCTGGGATTCACCTTCTGGCCACTAGGACTCCTCCTCCTAGTGGCCAGGAGATGAATCCCAGAAGTAACAAATTTGTGACTCACCACCTTAAAAGAAATGAATTTATCATCAGGTAAAAAACATTTAGTTTTTTTCTCCTCTCTTTATTTTTGACTACATACCCACTGACGTCTCAATTTTGTAAAAACAAAATGATTAGTAAGATAATAGAGAGACATAATAAAAATGCATTACAGGTACAAATTCCCTAATCGATAATACAGGAATTCCAAAATCTGGAATTTTTCATTTACTTGTTTTATAGCAAAATTATTAAAAAATCACCACCCCCCCCACTCCTGGTTTTCTATTGGGCTTGGAGTTGCTTCAGCAATTAGGAGCACAGGAGCTAGTCACGTGATTTCAGCAACGGGGAGGAAAGCAACTGCTGCTTAACTCTTTAACAGCTGAGCCATTTCAACCCCTGTGCTGAGCTTTTTTGCAGTTTTTAGAAACTGCTCACATTTATGCCCTACTGTAGGCTATTTTTCAGTGAAAAAAACAACAGACATTAAGTGTATATATATATATATTTTTTTTTTTTTTAAAGACACAACAGATTCAAACTATACCATTATTTTATGTATATATCATAACGTGTAAGAAACCTGGACCAAAAAATGTGGAATGTTTAAAACAACAGTGTGTGTGTTTTATCCCTAAACTCTACAGTAAAAAGAAGGGGTTATCTTCATAAAAAACATAATTTATGTAAGAACTTACCTGATAAATTCATTTCTTTCATATTAACAAGAGTCCATGAGCTAGTGACGTATGGGATATACATTCCTACCAGGAGGGGCAAAGTTTCCCAAACCTTAAAATGCCTATAAATACACCCCTCACCACACCCACAAATCAGTTTAACGAATAGCCAAGAAGTGGGGTGATAAGAAAAAAAGTGCGAAGCATATAAAATAAGGAATTGGAATAATTGTGCTTTATACAAAAAAATCATAACCACCACAAAAAAGGGTGGGCCTCATGGACTCTTGTTAATATGAAAGAAATGAATTTATCAGGTAAGTTCTTACATAAATTATGTTTTCTTTCATGTAATTAACAAGAGTCCATGAGCTAGTGACGTATGGGATAATGACTACCCAAGATGTGGATCTTTCCACACAAGAGTCACTAGAGAGGGAGGGATAAAATAAAGACAGCCAATTCCTGCTGAAAATAATCCACACCCAAAATAAAGTTTAACGAAAAACATAAGCAGAAGATTCAAACTGAAACCGCTGCCTGAAGAACTTTTCTACCAAAAACTGCTTCAGAAGAAGAAAATACATCAAAATGGTAGAATTTAGTAAAAGTATGCAAAGAGGACCAAGTTGCTGCTTTGCAGATCTGGTCAACCGAAGCTTCATTCCTAAACGCCCAGGAAGTAGATACTGACCTAGTAGAATGAGCTGTAATTCTCTGAGGCGGAATTTTACCCGACTCAACATAGGCAAGATGAATTAAAGATTTCAACCAAGATGCCAAAGAAATGGCAGAAGCTTTCTGGCCTTTCCTAGAACCGGAAAAGATAACAAATAGACTAGAAGTCTTACGGAAAGATTTCGTAGCTTCAACATAATATTTCAAAGCTCTAACAACATCCAAAGAATGCAACGATTTCTCCTTAGAATTCTTAGGATTAGGACATAATGAAGGAACCACAATTTCTCTACTAATGTTGTTGGAATTCACAACTTTAGGTAAAAATTCAAAAGAAGTTCGCAACACCGCCTTATCCTGATGAAAAATCAGAAAAGGAGACTCACAAGAAAGAGCAGATAATTCAGAAACTCTTCTAGCAGAAGAGATGGCCAAAAGGAACAAAACTTTCCAAGAAAGTAATTTAATGTCCAATGAATGCATAGGTTCAAACGGAGGAGCTTGAAGAGCTCCCAGAACCAAATTCAAACTCCATGGAGGAGAAATTGACTTAATGACAGGTTTTATACGAACCAAAGCTTGTACAAAACAATGAATATCAGGAAGAATAGCAATCTTTCTGTGAAAAAGAACAGAAAGAGCGGAGATTTGTCCTTTCAAAGAACTTGCGGACAAACCCTTATCTAAACCATCCTGAAGAAACTGTAAAATTCTCGGTATTCTAAAAGAATGCCAAGAAAAATGATGAGAAAGACACCAAGAAATATAAGTCTTCCAGACTCTATAATATATCTCTCGAGATACAGATTTACGAGCCTGTAACATAGTATTAATCACGGAGTCAGAGAAACCTCTTTGACCAAGGATCAAGCGTTCAATCTCCATACCTTTAAATTTAAGGATTTCAGATCCGGATGGAAAAAAGGACCTTGCGACAGAAGGTCTGGTCTTAACGGAAGAGTCCATGATTGGCAAGATGCCATCCGGACAAGATCCGCATACCAAAACCTGTGAGGCCATGCCGGAGCTATTAGCAGAACAAACGAGCATTCCCTCAGAATCTTGGAGATTACTCTTGGAAGAAGAACTAGAGGCGGAAAGATATAGGCAGGATGATACTTCCAAGGAAGTGATAATGCATCCACTGCCTCCGCCTGAGGATCCCGGGATCTGGACAGATACCTGGGAAGTTTCTTGTTTAGATGAGAGGCCATCAGATCTATCTCTGGGAGCCCCCACATTTGAACAATCTGAAGAAATACCTCTGGGTGAAGAGACCATTCGCCCGGATGCAACGTTTGGCGACTGAGATAATCCGCTTCCCAATTGTCTACACCTGGGATATGAACCGCAGAGATTAGACAGGAGCTGGATTCCGCCCAAACCAAAATTCGAGATACTTCTTTCATAGCCAGAGGACTGTGAGTCCCTCCTTGATGATTGATGTATGCCACAGTTGTGACATTGTCTGTCTGAAAACAAATGAACGATTCTCTCTTCAGAAGAGGCCAAAACTGAAGAGCTCTGAAAATTGCACGGAGTTCCAAAATATTGATCGGTAATCTCACCTCCTGAGATTCCCAAACTCCTTGTGCCGTCAGAGATCCCCACACAGCTCCCCAACCTGTGAGACTTGCATCTGTTGAAATTACAGTCCAGGTCGGAAGAACAAAAGAAGCCCCCTGAATTAAACGATGGTGATCTGTCCACCACGTTAGAGAGTGTCGAACAAACGGTTTTAAAGATATTAATTGATATATCTTCGTGTAATCCCTGCACCATTGGTTCAGCATACAGAGCTGAAGAGGTCGCATGTGAAAACGAGCAAAGGGGATCGCGTCCGATGCAGCAGTCATAAGACCTAGAATTTCCATGCATAAGGCTACCGAAGGGAATGATTGAGACTGAAGGTTTCGACAAGCTGTAATCAATTTTAGACGTCTCTTGTCTGTTAAAGACAGAGTCATGGACACTGAATCTATCTGGAAACCCAGAAAGGTTACCCTTGTTTGAGGAATCAAAGAACTTTTTGGTAAATTGATCCTCCAACCATGATCTTGAAGAAACAACACAAGTCGATTCGTATGAGACTCTGCTAAATGTAAAGACTGAGCAAGTACCAAGATATCGTCCAAATAAGGAAATACCACAATACCCTGTTCTCTGATTACAGACAGAAGGGCACCGAGAATCTTTGTGAAAATTCTTGGAGCTGTAGCAAGGCCAAACGGTAGAGCCACAAATTGGTAATGCTTGTCTAGAAAAGAGAATCTCAGGAACTGATAATGATCTGGATGAATCGGAATATGCAGATATGCATCCTGTAAATCTATTGTGGACATATAATTCCCTTGCTGAACAAAAGGCAATATAGTCCTTACAGTTACCATCTTGAACGTTGGTATCCTTACATAACGATTCAATAATTTTAGATCCAGAACTGGTCTGAAGGAATTCTCCTTCTTTGGTACAATGAAGAGATTTGAATAAAACCCCATCCCCTGTTCCGGAACTGGAACTGGCATAATTACACCAGCCAACTCTAGATCTGAAACACAATTCAGAAATGCTTGAGCTTTCACTGGATTTACTGGGACACGGGAAAGAAAAAATCTCTTTGCAGGAGGTCTCATCTTGAAACCAATTCTGTACCCTTCTGAAACAATGTTCTGAATCCAAAGATTGTGAACAGAATTGATCCAAATTTCTTTGAAAAAACGTAACCTGCCCCCTACCAGCTGAACTGGAATGAGGGCCGTACCTTCATGTGAACTTAGAAGCAGGCTTTGCCTTTCTAGCAGGCTTGGATTTATTCCAGACTGGAGATGGTTTCCAAACTGAAACTGCTCCTGAGGACGAAGGATCAGGCTTTTGTTCTTTGTTGAAACGAAAGGAACGAAAACGATTGTTAGCCCTGTTTTTACCTTTATATTTTTTATCCTGTGGTAAAAAAGTTCCTTTCCCACCAGTAACAGTTGAAATAATAGAATCCAACTGAGAACCAAATAATTTGTTTCCCTGGAAAGAAATGGAAAGTAGAGTTGATTTAGAAGCCATATCAGCATTCCAAGTCTTAAGCCATAAAGCTCTTCTGGCTAAGATAGCCAGAGACATAAACCTAACATCAACTCTAATAATATCAAAAATGGCATCACAGATAAAATTATTAGCATGCTGGAGAAGAATAATAATATCATGAGAATCACGATTTGTTACTTGTTGCGCTAGAGTTTCCAACCAAAAAGTTGAAGCTGCAGCAACATCAGCCAATGATATAGCAGGTCTAAGAAGATTACCTGAACACAGATAAGCTTTTCTTAGAAAAGATTCAATTTTTCTATCTAAAGGATCCTTAAACGAGGTACCATCTGACGTAGGAATGGTAGTACGTTTAGCAAGGGTAGAAATAGCCCCATCAACTTTAGGGATTTTGTCCCAAAATTCTAACCTGTCAGGCGGAACAGGATATAATTGCTTAAAACGTTTAGAAGGAGTAAATGAATTACCCAATTTATCCCATTCTTTGGAAATTACTGCAGAAATAGCATTAGGAACAGGAAAAACTTCTGGAATAACCGCAGGAGCTTTAAAAACCTTATCCAAACGTATAGAATTAGTATCAAGAGGACTAGAATCCTCTATTTCTAAAGCAATTAGTACTTCTTTAAGTAAAGAGCGAATAAATTCCATCTTAAATAAATATGAAGATTTATCAGCATCAATCTCTGAGATAGAATCCTCTGAACCAGAAGAGTCCAAAGAATCAGAATGATGGTGTTCATTTAAAAATTCATCTGTAGAGAGAGAAGATTTAAAAGACTTTTTACGTTTACTAGAAGGAGAAATAACAGACAAAGCCTTCTTTATAGATTCAGAAACAAAATCTCTTATGTTATCAGGAACATTCTGCACCTTAGATGTTGAGGGAACTGCAACAGGCAATGGTACATTACTAAAGGAAATATTATCTGCTTTAACAAGTTTGTCATGACAATTATTACAAACAACAGCTGGAGGAATAGCTACCAAAAGTTTACAGCAGATACACTTAGCTTTGGTAGATCCAGCAGGCAGTGATTTTCCTGTAGTATCTTCTGGCTCAGATGCAACGTGAGACATCTTGCAATATGTAAGAGAAAAAACAACATATAAAGCAAAATAGATCAAATTCCTTATAAGACAGTTTCAGGAATGGGAAAGAATGCCAAATATCAAGCTTCTAGCAACCAGAAGCAAATGAAAAATGAGACTGAAATAATGTGGAGACAAAAGCGACGCCCATATTTTTTAGCGCCAAATAAGGCGCCCACATTATTTGGCGCCTAAATGCTTTTGGCGCCAAAAATGACGCCACATCCGGAACGCCGACATTTTTGGCGCAAAATAACGTCAAAAAATGACGCAACTTCCGGCGACACGTATGACGCCGGAAACGGAAAAGAATTTTTGCGCCAAAAAAGTCCGCGCCAAGAATGACGCAATAAAATGAAGCATTTTCAGCCCCCGCGAGCCTAACAGCCCACAGGGAAAAAAGTCAAATTTTTGAGGTAAGAAAAATATGATAATTCAATGCATAATCCCAAATATGAAACTGACTGTCTGAAAATAAGGAAAGTTGAACATTCTGAGTCAAGGCAAATAAATGTTTGAATACATATATTTAGAACTTTATAAATAAAGTGCCCAACCATAGCTTAGAGTGTCACAGAAAATAAGACTTACTTACCCCAGGACACTCATCTACATGTTTGTAGAAAGCCAAACCAGTACTGAAACGAGAATCAGTAGAGGTAATGGTAAATATAAGAGTATATCGTCGATCTGAAAAGGGAGGTAAGAGATGAATCTCTACGACCGATAACAGAGAACCTTATGAAATAGACCCCGTAGAAGGAGATCACTGCATTCAATAGGCAATACTCTCTTCACATCCCTCTGACATTCACTGCACGCTGAGAGGAAAACCGGGCTCCAACTTGCTGCGGAGCGCATATCAACGTAGAATCTAGCACAAACTTACTTCACCACCTTCCTTGGAGGCAAAGTTTGTAAAACTGATTTGTGGGTGTGGTGAGGGGTGTATTTATAGGCATTTTAAGGTTTGGGAAACTTTGCCCCTCCTGGTAGGAATGTATATCCCATACGTCACTAGCTCATGGACTCTTGTTAATTACATGAAAGAAATAAGGTACTATCTGTATTATGTACATTGTTCTGCACATAGCGGCTCCCATGAGCTCCCTCTTTGCAAATAAATGGACATTTATTCATGCCAGGTGATCACCTGGCTATTAACACTTATATAGAGGCTTTATTTTTAAGAAGAGCTTAGAGGCTTTAAAACAAAGGGTCTTAGGGATCTCTAGGACTTTTTGATGACCTTTTATATTTGTTTCTTAAAAAAAAATTTTTTAAATAAAAGTTGGTTAAACTTTAAGGTGGGTGTGGCCTAAGAGGATTCGTGTGTGGTCCTATACAGCATATGGAAACAAGCAGTTAGATTGATACCGCAAAAGACACATAATTACAATATCAGCATTAGATGTCTATTGAGGGTTGACCACTTTGATAGCGCAATAAGAATGGTACAACATTTGCAAGTAATAGTAAAACAGGTGGCAGAATATCCAGTTAACTATACTTAATCGCTAGACTTATCCCCTCACCATACATTTTGCGAGCAAGTAGTTAGAACATTATTTATACTATACCATAAGGTCATTTGGAATAAACTGATAGATGGTGTGCAACATTTGTTTGTATGGTAAATATACAAATGACGTATTAGTAAATCATACTTGCTGTGCATTGCTGTGTGTAACGGAGTGTGTGTGAAATTATTATCTAGGGAACTAGTTAGATATCGGCTGACTTTGTTCAATCAAAGCAGTACGCAGGTAGGAGTTCGCCTTTGAGCGCATAGTAAGCCTGCATACTGATATGAATATGAATCAAATTGAACAAGTTTTTGAGTGGTACTGTGAGATACAGGTAACCGATATACCTTTTCACTTTTTCCCTACATCACATATAGCCATAGCTGATTACCCACACTACCTCTAGGCTCACATGGCCCTAATGTTTTTAATTTAAGACACTGTATATATATATATATATATATATATATATGAAATTTGGAAGTACACACATACCCATCTCCATGATTCCAGATTGGTGTCCGTTTCACTGTTTTTGTCATTTTTTTTGAATATATGTTAAAGTGAAGGTAAACTTAGATAGTTTCTAATGAATTACTATATTTATCAACCAAAATCAATATCACTTTCATTCATCAATACTTATAATTTTACTTTGTACCTTCGATATATCGCCTTTTTCTTTTCAATTTCGCTATATGAAAATCAACCCGTTTTTTTTTTCTCTAAATGATGATCACGTTGTTTAGACAGCCAATTGATTCTTTAGCCGTTAGGCGACCGTCAATTGACGTCAGCATTTTCTGGGACAATATGCGCATGCGTCAGTTGTTTGTGTTCACAGTGGCAAGGCAAGCTCGTCCCCGTTCCGCGCATGCGCATTTCAAATCTTCTTTTTTATGCAGTGTTACGTAAGAGGATTTCAACGGTAACGAAGGATCGCAAATAACGCAGCTACTCTGTGTCTTGTAAAATATAGTATTGAATGAATCTTATTACTCATTCCATACTATGTTGCAGACGAATGACGCATGCGCTGCAAAGGACAATGTGCGGGATTACCGCATGCGCATTTATGAGTGTGAGATAATGATGCACATGCGCAGTTTTGGAGATTCTATGTGCACGAGCGTAGTGGGACCGCTCTATATGTCACTCTATCAAAAAACAGGAAATCCAAATTGGGAGGAGATTCATAAGGGAACGGTAAGGAAAAACAAAGTCGAAAAATATATAAATAACAAAGAACTGAAACAAAATAATATAGCGACTCTGTTTTTTATTGGACTACAATTTTAAAACAGAAATAAGAAGGCTAAAACTTTACCTTCACTTTAAATAAAGTGTAAGTTTTATCCCCATATATATTTGATTAGCTAGTGTTCAATTCTACACTTGGCTTTAATGCCACAATCCCCTACAGTTCCCTAATCTTCCTAAACTTTAACCCCCCCCAAGAGACACGCAGTTTGAAAGAGCAGGTGATTAACTTTCAAACAGTGAGTCTTGGGGGCTTCTTGCTCTTAAACCCAAAATATTTCTTTCAGATATAGTATTACTTAGTTCTCTTTTTGACTCTGTTGTTGAAAAGCATACCTAGATAGGCCTACTGCAATCTAGATTGTGATTGGTGGCTAAACACATATAACTCTTGTCATTGGCTCACCAACTGACAATAATGCAATTAAGGGGCATAAAAACACACATGCAAGCAATATAATCCCATCATAAAATGCTCTAACACAGAGCATTTTCTTTTTACAATTTTGTGTCCCTTTAAAGGGACATGAAACCTAAATTTCTTTCATGATTCAGATAGAGAATACAATGTTAAAAACAAGTTTCCAAATTACTTCTATTATCAATTTGCTTAGTTCTCTTGTTATTCTTTGTTGAAGAGATATCTAGATAGGTAGCGCGCACATGTCTGAAGCACTACATGACAGGAAATAGTGCTGCCATCTAGTGCTCATTGTTGCAAAACTGTTGCCATATAGTGCTGCAGATATGCTTTTCAACAAAGGATAACAAGAAAACAAAGAAAAATTGATTATAAAAGTAAATTGGAAAGTTGTTTAAAACTGTATGCTCTCTCTGAATCATGAAAGAAACATTTTGGGTTTTATGTCCCTTTAATCCCTCTACATATGCAAATATTTTCACACGCTTTAGTACTTCTCTCTCACCTGCTCATTGGATGTTTGTACCATAACATAATTAGTTTAGAAAAAACTAAATTTATGCTTACCTGATAAATGTATTTCTCTTGTGGTGTATCCAGTCCACGGATCATCCATTACTTGTGGGATATTCTCCTTCCCAACAGGAAGCTGCAAGAGGATCACCCACAGCAGAGCTGTCTATATAGCTCCTCCTCCAACTGCCACTACCAGTCATTCGACCGAAGACAAGCAAGAGAAAGGAGAAACCATAGGGTGCAGTGGTGACTGTAGTTTAAAAATAAAACACACCTGCCTTAAAATGACAGGGTGGGCCGTGGACTGGATACACCACAAGAGAAATAAATTTATCAGGTAAGCATAAATTTTGTTTTCTCTTGTAAGGTGTATCCAGTCCACGGATCATCCATTACTTGAGGGATACCAATACCAAAGCTATAGGACACCTATGAAGGGAGGGACAAGGCAGGTGCTTAAACGGAAGGCACCACTGCCTGCAAAACCTTTCTCCCAAAAATAGCCTCAGAGGAAGCAAAAGTATCAAATTTATAGAATTTTGAAAAAGTATTAAGCGAAGACCAAGTCGCTGCCTTACAAATCTGTTCAACAGAAGCCTCATTTTTAAAAGCCCATGTGGAAGCTACCGCTCTAGTAGAATGAGCTCTAATCCTTTCAGGAGGCTGCTGGCCAGCAGTCTCATAAGCTAAGCGTATTATACTCCTTAGCCAAAAAGAAAGAGAAGTTGCCGAAGCCTTTTGGCCTCTCCTCTGTCCAGAGTAGACAACAAACAATGCAGATGTTTGACGAAAATCTTTAGTAGCTTTTAAATAAAACTTTAAAGCACGAACCACGTCAAGATTGTGTAACAGACGTTCCTTCTTTGAAGAAGGATTAGGACACAGTGACGGTACAACAATCTCCTGATTGATATTTTTATTAGATACCACCTTAGGTAGAAAACCAGGTTTGGTACGTAACACTACTTTAACGGAATGAAAAATGAGATAAGGAGAATCACATTGTAAAGCAGATAACTCAGAAACTCTTCGAGCCGAGGAGATAGCTACTAAAAACAAAACTTTCCAAGATAAGAGCTTAATATCTATGGAATGCAAAGGTTCAAACGGAACCCCTTGAAGAACCTTAAGAACTAAATTTAAACTCCAAGGCGGAGCAACAGGTTTAAACACAGGCTTAATTCTGACTAAAGCCTGACAAAACGCCTGCACGTCTGGAACCTCAGCCAGACGTTTGTGCAAAAGAATAGACAGAGCAGAAATCTGTCCCTTTAAGGAACTTGCTGACAAACCCTTCTCCAATCCATCTTGGAGAAAAGATAACATCCTAGGAATCCTGACCTTACTCCATGAGTAACCCTTGGATTCACACCAATGAAGATATTTACACCATATCTTATGATAGATTTTCCTGGTGACAGGCTTTCGCGCCTGTATTTAAGGTATCAATGACCGACTCGGAGAAACCACGCTTTGATAAAATCAAGCGTTCAATCTCCAAGCAGTCAGCCGCAGAGAAATTAGATTTGGATGGTTGAAAGGACCCTGAAGTAGAAGGTCCTGCCTCAGAGGCAGAGTCCATGGTGGAAAGGATGACATGTCCACCAGATCTGCATACAAAGTCCTGCGTGGCCACGCAGGTGCTATCAAAATCACTGATGCTCTCTCCTGCTTGACCTTGGCAATCAGACGAGGGAGCAGAGGAAACGGTGGAAACACATAAGCCAGGTTGAAGGACCAAGGCGCTGCTAGAGCATCTATCAGCGCTGCCTTGGGATCCCTGGACCTGGATCCGTAACAAGGAAGCTTGGCGTTCTGGTGAGACGCCATGAGATCCAGTTCTGGTTTGCCCCAACGTTGAATCAACTGTGCAAACACCTCCGGATGGAGCTCCCACTCCCCCGGATGAAAAGTCTGTCGACTTAGAAAATCCGCCTCCCAGTTCTCTACTCCTGGGATATGGATAGCTGATAGGTGGCAAGAGTGAATCTCTGCCCAACAAATTATCTTTGAAACCTCCAACATCGCTAGGGAACTCCTTGTTCTCCCTTGATGGTTGATGTAAGCTACAGTCGTGATGTTGTCCGACTGAATTCTGATGAACCTCACTGCCGCTAGCTGAGGCCAAGCCTGAAGAGTATTGAATATCGCTCTTAGTTCCAGAATGTTTATCGGAAGGAGAGCCTCCTCCTGAGTCCATGACCCCTGAGCCTTCAGAGAGTTCCAGACTGCCCCCCAGCCCAGAAGGCTGGCATCTGTTGTTACTATTGTCCAATCTGGCCTGCGGAAGGTCATACCTTTGGACAGATGGACTCGAGATAGCCACCAGAGAAGAGAATCCCTGCTCTCTTGATCCAGATTTAGTAGAGGGGACAAATCTGTGTAATCCCCATTCCACTGACTAAGCATGCAGAGTTGCAGCGGTCTGAGATGTAGGCGGGCAAACGGCACTATGTCCATTGCCGCTACCATTAAGCCGATTACTTCCATACACTGAGCCACCGAAGGGCGAGAAGTAGAATAAAGAACACGGCAGGAATTTAGAAGTTTTGACAACCTGGCCTCTGTCAGGTAAATCCTCATTTCTACAGAATCTATCAGAGTTCCCAGGAAGGAAACTCTTGTGAGAGGGGATAGAGAACTCTTCTTTTCGTTCACTTTCCACCCATGAGACCTCAGGAATGCCAGAACAATGTCCGTATGGGACTTGGCAATTTGGAAATTCGAAGACTGTATCAGAATGTCATCTAAGTAAGGGGCTACTGCTATGCCCCGCGGCCTTAGGACCGCCAGAAGTGACCCCAGAACCTTCGTAAAGATTCTTGGTGCCATAGCTAACCCAAAGGGAAGAGCCACAAACTGGTAATGCCTGTCTAGGAAGGTGAACCTGAGAAACCAATGATGATCTTTGTGTATCGGAATGTGAAGATAAGCATCCTTTAAGTCCACGGTAGTCATGTATTGACCCTCCTGGATCATAGGTAGGATGGTTTGAATAGTCTCCATCTTGAAAGATGGGACCCTGAGAAATGTGTTTAGGATCTTGAGATCTAAGATTGGTCTGAAGGTTCCCTCTTTCTTGGGAACCACAAATAGATTTGAATAGAATCCTTGCCCCTGTTCCTCCTGTGGAACTGGGTGGATCACTCCCATAACTAGGAAGTCTTGAACACAATGTAAGAATGCCTCTCTCTTTATCTGGTCTGCAGATAATTGTGAAAGGTGAAATCTTCCTTTTGGGGAAGAAGCTTTGAAGTCCAGAAGATATCCCTGGGACACAATTTCCAACGCCCAGGGATCCTGGACGTCTCTTGCCCAAGCCTGGGTGAAGAGAGAAAGTCTGCCCCCTACTAGATCCGTTACCGGATCGGGGGCCAATCTTTCATGCTGTCTTAGAGGCAGCAGCAGGCTTCTTGGCCTGTTTACCTTTGTTCCAAGCCTGGTTAGGTCTCCAGACCGGCTTGGACTGGGCAAAATTTCCCTCTTGTTTTGTATTAGAGGAAGATGATGCCGCGCTCGTCTTAAAGTTTCGAAAGTTAGTTTGTTTGGTCCTTAATTTGTTAGACCTATCCTGAGGAAGGGCATGACCTTTTCCTCCAGTAATATCAGAAATGATCTCCTTCAGTCCAGGCCAAAATAGGATCTGCCCCTTGAAGGGAATATTGAGAAGCTTAGACTTTGAAGTAACGTCAGCTGACCAGGATTTAAGCCATAGCGTCCTACATTCCTGAATAGCAAAACCTGAGTTCTTAGCTGTTAGTTTAGTTAAATGAACAACGGCGTCAGAAACAAATAAATTGGCTAGCTTAAGCGCTTTAAGCTTGTCAAGTATATCATCCAATGGAGTTTCTACCTGTAAGGCCAGTTCCAGAGACTCAAACCAGAAGGCCGCAGCAGCAGTGACTGGGGCAATGCATGCAAGAGGCTGGAGAATAAAACCTTGTTGAATAAACATTTTCTTAAGGTAACCCTCTAACTTTTTATCCATTGGATCTAGGAAAGCACAACTGTCCTCGACGGGGATAGTTGTACGCTTAGCTAGGGTAGAAACTGCTCCCTCCACCTAAGGGACCGTTTGCCATAAGTCCCGTGTAGCGGCATCTATTGGAAACATTTTCTTAAAAATAGGAGGGGGAGAGAACGGTACACCTGGTCTATCCCATTCCTTAGTAATAATTTCTGAAAACCTTTTAGGTATTGGAAAAACATCAGTGTAAACAGGCACTGCATAGTATTTATCCAATCTACACAATTTCTCTGGCACTATAATGGTGTCACAGTCATCCAGAGTTGCTAAAACCTCCCTGAGCAACATGCGGAGGTGTTCAAGCTTAAATTTAAATGTTGACATATCAGAATCAGGTTGAAGCATCTTCCCTGAGTCAGAAAAATCACCCACAGAAAGAAGCTCTCCTGCCTCAGCTTCTGCATATTGTGAGGGGATATCAGACATAGCTACTAAAGCATCAGAGTGCTCTGTATTTTTTCTAGCCCCAGAGCTGTCTCGCTTTCCTTGTAACCCTGGTAGTTTGGACAATACCGCTGTAAGGGTATGATCCATAACTGCTGCCATGTCTTGTAAAGTAAACGCCATGGGCGCTAGATGTACTTGGCACCTCTTGAGCGGGAGTCAAAGGTTCTGACACGTGGGGCGAGTTAGTTGGCATAACTTCCCCCTTGTCAGTTTCCTCTGGTGATAAATCTTTTAAAGACAGAATATGATCTTTATAACTTAAAGTAAAATCAGTACATTTGGTACACATTCTAAGAGGGGGTTCCACAATGGCTTCTAAACATAATGAACAAGGAGTTTCCTCTATGTCAGACATGTTTAAACAGACTAGCAATGAGATCAGCAAGCTTGGAAAACACTTTGATAAATGTAAACAAGCAAAAAATAAAAACGGTAATGTGCCTTTAAGAGAAACAAATTTTGTCAGAAATTGAAAAACAGTGATAAAAAGCAGTAAATCTTACGAAATTTTTACAGTGTGTATAATAGACTAACAGAGCATTGCACCCACTTGCAAATGGATGATTAACCCCTTAGTTTCAAAACCGGATCAAAAAAACGATATAAACGTTTTTCAACAGTCACAACAAACTGCCACAGCTCTGCTGTGGCCCTACCTGCCCATATAACGACTTTGAAAGGCACAAAAACCCTTTAGAGAGGTCCTAAGTGTTCAGGGGACTCCTTCAGGGAAACTGGATGTCTCAAGCTGCAAAATCTAATGGGCATTTAGGCACGAAAATAGGCCCCTCCCAACCTGTATTCACAGTGAGAGGGCCTAACAAAAACTATCCCTAGGCAAAATCTAGCCAGCCATGTGGAAAAAACTGGGCCCCAATAAAGTTTTATCACCAATATGCATAAAAAAACGTTTAAACACTTCCAGCAAACGTTTTATTTTTCAGTAATGTGAGAAAGTAATAAGAATATTACATTTTACAGCAAGCATGATACTAGTGGTTATTAAATCACTGTAATCAGGCTTACCTTAAATAAATCCGGTATTAACAGCATTTTCTAGCATATTCATTTCTCTAGAAAAATTTAAACTGCACATACCTCATAGCAGGAGACCCTGCACACCATTCCCCCAGCTGAAGTTACCTCTCTCTTCAGTCATGTGTGAGAAGCAATGGATCTTAGTTACAACCTGCTAAGATCATCAAAGACCACAGGCAGACTCTTCTACTTCTGCCTGAGGCTAAAATAGTACAACTCCGGTACCATTTGAAAATAACAAACTTTTGATTGAAGATAAACTAAATAAAAACACCACATCTCTCTAGCTACTTCCTTTCTTGTTGAGAGCTGCAAGAGAATGACTGGTAGTGGCAGTTGGAGGAGGAGCTATATAGACAGCTCTGCTGTGGGTTATCCTCTTGCAGCTTCCTGTTGGGAAGGAGAATATCCCACAAGTAATGGATGATCCGTGGACTGGATACACCTTACAAGAGAAAAAAAGTATAATTCTAATGTGATAATTCAAATACAGAATATAAAATGCTACAAACAAGATACCAGCCCTTCAAACTTACCCAAGTAACAGAAGTGACTTTTCTGGAAAACTATACTCCGCAAGATCAGAACTTTTCGCAGTTTGTTCCACTCCTATAATTGTGTACCCTTCCGTCTTTTTCAGTTGTAAATATTCAAGAAGTTGACGTGGCTTCACCTGTAATATAAAGCATTTTGTAGAAGACTTGTGTATATCCATATCATTTGTCTTTTATATTTCTAACATTTAAAGGGACACTGAACCCAAATTTTTTCTTTCGTGATTCACATAGAGCATGCAATTTTAAGCAACTTTCTAATTTACTCCTATTATACATTTTTCTTTGTTCTCTTGCTATCTTTATTTGAAAAAGAAGGCATCTAAGCTAAGGAGCCAGTCAATTTTTGGTTCAGACCTATGGACAGCACTTGTTTATTGGCGGGTGAATTTATCCACCAATCAGCAAGAACAACCCAGGTTGTTCACCAAAACTCACCAGCATCTAAACTTACATTCTTGCTTTTCAAATAAAGATACCAAGAGAATGAAGAAAATTTGATAATAGGAGTATATTGGCTTAAAATTGCATGATCTATCTGAATCACAAAATAAAAACCTTTGGGTTTAGTGTCCCTTTAAAGTTTTCAAAATATTTTATAATTGTACTATAAAACAAAACACAAAGAAATGCTGCAAAATGTGTTGACAAAACCGTAAAAAAAATTTTTTTTTTAAAAACAGGCAAAGTATTTAACTACTGTCTAATCACTAGGCAAAGATTTTAATGTCAGAAATCTCATTATACCAGTATTGGTGGGAGTTGATAGACTTTTGTCTTTAGATCTGATTTGTAAGTGCCTTTAACAACAATCGGAGCAAACCGCTAGAATATAATAGGATCGATGTTCAACCAAAGAGGCAAAAATGAACTTTTCTAAAGAAAATCTCATTTAAATGAACACTTTTTTGTTGTTGATGATAACAACATGTGAAGCAAAGCATTTTATATTTAAATTGAAACTAACAGAGTAGTATCAGCATTATACTTCCTACTAATGCTGATTGGCTGACCGTCAGGACACAGCCTAGAAAGTACAACTCGGTTTTATTGCAGAACATAGAAGTTTAAAAACTGCACAATACATCGGGCATAGTTACTGCAACATAGACTATAACGGCTATAGGCCACACCCCCATCCAGTGATGTCACACTCCCACTCTCATCACATCTTCCCCTTTTTCAAAGAATAAAGCATATATTTTAGAGTACAACAAATAACAAGGTATACAAGAAGAATACAAATATTTTTTTAGTGTACAACAAATAACAAGGTATAACAGTATATGAACAACAAAAAATACAATCCTGTCTTGGACATCGGGGTACACTACTCTAATCCACATTGAAAATGGGATTATTCTGCCCATTGTTCTGGTCACTGCTCTAACTACAGTGCTAATCCCGGTAATGGGCTGGAAGTTTCACCACTCTTCCACTTGACATTTTACATGAACTATCCTCGGATACAGAAGAAGGTGATTGAGAGTCTGCTGGAAGCACAGTAGTATCCCCGCTGTGGTCTTGCTGCGGGAAAGTCACCCCTCTTAAAACAGGGGATCCCACCGGCTGTGGCCTATTACAGTGGCTGGCATCTTCCATTTCTTCTCATCAACCAGTGTGACTAACATTCTGGCCCACATTCCGCTCCTGCAGGAGCCTCACAGAGTGTTTTCAGTCATAAAAGAATCGGTAGCCCCTTTTCGCCTCTTCGACCCTCCTAAGGACCTCCTTCCGAGGAACAAGGGGAGCTGGTTAGAAGACACCCACAGAGGGTAGAGTGGTGCATATCTGGTGTCCTAACATCAACTGTGCCGGGCTAAAACCCATGGGTTGGATGGGAGTCGCCCTATAGGACAAAAGAGCTAGGTACGGCTCAGGTTGATTTAAAATGAACTTGGTTGTTTGAACTGCCCTTTCGGCCATTCTATTGGCGTGCGGGTAATGGGGACTTGACGTAGAATAGATGAAATCATATTTACTGCTGAAAGAACTGAACTCCATGGAAGCAAACTGCATTCCGTTATCACTCACAAGCTCTATCGGAATGCCCCACCGGGCAAACAAGCTTTTGAGACGAGTGATGACGGCCAGACTGGTGGTTTCATTCAGGGGTGCAATCTCCAAATACCTGGAATAATAGTCGATCATAACCAGGTACTTCTTCCCATGGAGTTCGCACAAATCTGCAGCTATCTTCTGCCACGGGCCTGCAGGCAGCGGGGTAGAAATTAAGTGCTCTCTTCTCTGAGTAGGCCGGCATTCCTGGTAAAAGGCACATTTTGACACGTGGCTTGCAATGTCGGTACTGATCTCAGGCCACCATACCGCCATAGTTGCCCTTTCTCTGCCCTTTTTAATGCCCAAGTGGCCATCGTGAATCCTGTTTAGCATCTCCTGCCGCATGCTAACAGGAATAACAATTTGGTCTTGGAACAGCACTAAACCATCCAGCTTCGTGAGCTGTGACCTCTCAGACTGGTAAGAGCTCAAAGACATTCAGGCTGCCCGGATCTTGGCCAACCTTGCTTTATATACTTGATAACTTCTTGAAAAACTCTATCCAAACATGTCTCCTTCCTATTTTGCTCTAGCTTTCTTGATGAGATGGATTTAAATGCCAGAACTGAATTCACGTACACTTTCAACATCTGATTCAGTTGAAGATCCTTCAGCAGCAGCAGCCAGCGGGAGCCTGGAAAGTGTATCTGCTACTACCAGTTGTTTCCCCGGCACATGCACTGCCTGAATGTTGAACCTGAGTAGCCTCATCAGAAGTCTCTGACATCTTAGGGGTGTCTTGTCAATATAATAGGAATTGATTAGAGGAACTAGTGGTTTATGGTCAGTTTAAAGACTAAATTTCTCCAAAACCCACTAGGTAACGCTGGAAGCACTCACAGGCCCAAACTGCAGCCAGGCACTCTCTCAATTTGTGCATATTTTGATTCTGCAGCAGTCAGTGTACGTAAACAGTAGGTGATGGGCTGTAGTTTCTTCTCATTCAGCTGCAGGAGAGTGGCCCCTAACCCATAACTGCTCGCATCAGCACTAACCACAGTTCTTTTAGAAGGGTCATAGAACCCCAACACTGGGGCAGACCCCAGCAGTGACTTGACCTGTATAAAAGCTTTTTCTTGTGGAAGTCCCCAGACCCAGGCAACATCCTTCTTTAACAACTCGGTGATAGGGTGTAATACTGTGGATAAATCTAGTAGGAACCTGCCCACATAATTCACAAGGCCCAATATTTGTCTCAGCTTGTGTAAATCAGAAGGACTTTTCATCTGTTCAATAGCAAGGATTTTATCACGGTCTGGCTTGATGCCATCTCTATTGATGATATGCCCAAAATACCATAACTCAGATTTTCTAAAGTGGCATTTTTCCTTATTTAATTTCAGCCCGGACTCACTAATGGTCTGCAGCACACAGCTCATCCGCTGATCGTGTTCTTCCAGTGTGGACCCCTACACTAAAATGTCATCCATGATGACTGCCGTGCCCACGTGGTCCCTCAGGAGGAAACTCATCTCTCTTTGAAAGATTTCAGGGGCAGAGGATATCCTGAAGGGGAATCTGCAGAAGCAAAACCGACCTACCCGTGTAATTAAGGTAGTCCGTTTGCGGCACTTCGGGTTTAGAGGTATCTGCCAGAAGCCACTGGAAGCATCCAGTGTGGAGAAGAACTTCGCCCTAGCCAGTTTCGGAGCTATATCTTCAAGCGCCGGCGGCACATATCTCTCTCTTTTCACCGCCTCATTCAGCCATTTCAAATCTACAAAGATGCGTACCTTCCCATTCTTCTTCGCAACGGGCACACCAGTCAGTTGCTTCGACAACCTCTTCAATAACTCCCATATTCTTCATACCTAGAAGTTCCTTCTGCACTTGAGGCATGAGCAAGAATGGAATTATATGAGGAGTAGCAATGCTGTATGGGACTGCATCAACTTTTAGTGCTATTCGGACTGGCTTGTAGTTTATCAGGCCCAATTCACCAAACATGTCTTCACTAATCTCATTTACTCTGGCAACAAGGCCCAGACCATAGGCTGCTTTCCTGCTCAATAGATTGTTAACACCATGTTCTCTAATTACATGTACCCACATTGTGAATTTCTTCTGTTTGTACTCGCAGCTAGCAAGACATTTTCCCGCACAATCAATGCAGCCTCCAGGACTGTGAACTTGTCGTAACTTTTGCCAGCTGAGGCTGTTGAGGCAGTTTTACGAATGCTGCAAGGGACATAACGGTAATGTCTGCTCCCGTGTCAATCTTGAAGGCAACCTTGATTCCCATTACTGTAAGGGTAACCCGCCAATCTTCGTCTGAACCAGACCATTCTACAACAGACTCTACAAAGGACACTTCTTGAGCTTCCTGGTCACTGTCCACCTGCATCTCTTTAAATGGACTCAGTTTTACACACCACTTCGAAATGGCCCATTCAGTTGCATTTTCTAAATCTTTTATCTTTAGTGGGGCATATGGCATTCTGATCATGAGTATGGTTACATTGCGTGCAATGAGCCTGCTGCACCCATCCACTTCTGGACCTATCTGCTGCCCTTGGTCTATTGCTCACACTATGCCTATCACCTCCAGTTTTCAAGAACTGCTGCACTTCATCCACAATACTCTCAGACCTCATGTCAGCACCTTGCTTTTTCACCAGTTCACTCTGGCGGGTCATTCTAATAGTCCCATCTAACGTCAATTCAGCCTCCAACTGTATCGTCAGTGAGACCTCAGCATCTGCAATTCCTATAACTATTCTGTCTCTGATTTGCTCTTCTTTAGCAACACCAAACTCACAGAATTTAGCTAGTTCATACAGGCTGCGTACAATCGACTTCACAGAATCTCCCACACGCTGGGTGCGTTTGTGGAAAAAATGCCCTCTCATGAATCACATTACGTTTCACCTGGGCTCCAACAGATTTATACATAGGTAATCACATTAATTGATTAAATTAACCTTAAATAAGTAAGCATTGAAAGGTTTATTTCCGTGTTTAAAATGCAGAGCATGTACATCTTTGCAAGGAAAACTGAAGGGTTTAAAATCTGCAATAAATGGAAAGGTATATCAAATTAACAGATACAATTAGATGTACAGATACTGGTATGTTTTTTTTTTTTTTAACTGAAAGTAGCTGTAATAAACAATATATTGGAGAAACCTCTCAGATTTCCATTATTTCGCCATATGTAAAGTTACAAAAGATTGGTGATTTTAATAAAAAATAATAATAAAAAAAACCTCTTAAAAACAGAGGCCAACAGATTTCCAATATGCAAAAACATAATTTATGTAAGAACTTACCTGATAAATTCATTTCTTTCATATTAGCAAGAGTCCATGAGCTAGTGACGTATGGGATATACATTCCTACCAGGAGGGGCAAAGTTTCCCAAACCTCAAAATGCCTATAAATACACCCCTCACCACACCCACAATTCAGTTTAACGAATAGCCAAGAAGTGGGGTGATAAAAAAGTGCGAAAGCATATAAAATAAGGAATTGGAATAATTGTGCTTTATACAAAAATCATAACCACCCCAAAAAAAGGGCGGGCCTCATGGACTCTTGCTAATATGAAAGAAATTAATTTATCAGGTAAGTTCTTACATAAATTATGTTTTCTTTCATGTAATTAGCAAGAGTCCATGAGCTAGTGACGTATGGGATAATGATTACCCAAGATGTGGATCTTTCCACGCAAGAGTCACTAGAGAGGGAGGGATAACATAAAGACAGCCAATTCCTGCTGAAAATAATCCACACCCAAAATAAAGTTTAATGAAAAACATAAGCAGAAGATTCAAACTGAAACCGCTGCCTGAAGTACTTTTCTACCAAAAACTGCTTCAGAAGAAGAAAATACATCAAAATGGTAGAATTTAGTAAAAGTATGCAAAGAGGACCAAGTTGCTGCTTTGCAAATCTGATCAATCGAAGCTTCATTCCTAAACGCCCAGGAAGTAGAAACTGACCTAGTAGAATGAGCTGTAATCCTTTGAGGCGGAGTTTTACCCGACTCAACATAGGCAAGATGAATTAAAGATTTCAACCAAGATGCCAAAGAAATAGCAGAAGCTTTCTGGCCTTTTCTAGAACCGGAAAAGATAACAAATAAACTAGAAGTCTTTCGGAAAGACTTAGTAGCTTCAACATAATATTTCAAAGCTCTAACAACATCCAAAGAATGCAATGATTTCTCCTTAAAATTCTTAGGATTAGGACATAATGAAGGAACCACAATTTCTCTACTAATGTTGTTAGAATTCACAACTTTAGGTAAAAATTCAAAAGAAGTTCGCAACACTGCCTTATCCTGATGAAAAATCAGAAAAGGAGACTCACAAGAAAGAGCAGATAATTCAGAAACTCTTCTGGCAGAAGAGATTGCCAAAAGGAACAAAACTTTCCAAGAAAGTAATTTAATGTCCAATGAATGCATAGATTCAAACGGAGGAGCTTGAAGAGCCCCCAGAACCAAATTCAAACTCCAAGGAGGAGAAATTGACTTAATGACAGGTTTTATACGAACCAAAGCTTGTACAAAACAATGAATATCAGGAAGATTAGCAATCTTTCTGTGAAAAAGAACAGAAAGAGCAGAGATTTGTCCTTTCAAAGAACTTGCGGATAAACCTTTATCTAAACCATCCTGAAGAAACTGTAAAATTCTCGGAATTCTAAAAGAATGCCAAGAAAAATGATGAGAAATACACCAAGAAATATAAGTCTTCCAGACTCTATAATATATCTCTCTGGATACAGATTTACGAGCCTGTAACATAGTATTAATCACAGAGTCAGAGAAACCTCTTTGACCAAGAATCAAGCGTTCAATCTCCATACCTTTAAATTTAAGGATTTGAGATCCTGATGGAAAAAAGGACCTTGCGACAGAAGGTCTGGTCGTAGCGGAAGAGTCCACGGATGGCAAGAGGCCATCCGGACAAGATCCGCATACCAAAACCTGTGAGGCCATGCCGGAGCTACCAGCAGAACAAACGAGCATTCCTTCAGAATCTTGGAGATTACTCTTGGAAGAAGAACTAGAGGCGGAAAGATATAAGCAGGATGATACTTCCAAGGAAGTGATAATGCATCCACTGCTTCCGCCTGAGGATCCCGGGATCTGGACAGATACCTGGGAAGTTTCTTGTTTAGATGAGACGCCATCAGATCTATTTCTGGAAGCTCCCACATTTGAACAATCTGAAGAAATACCTCTGGGTGAAGAGACCATTCGCCCGGATGCAACGTTTGGCGACTGAGATAATCCGCTTCCCAATTGTCTATACCTGGGATATGAACCGCAGATATTAGACAGGAGCTGGATTCCGTCCAAACCAGAATTCGAGATACTTCTTTCATAGCCAGAGGACTGTGAGTCCCTCCTTGATGATTGATGTATGCCACAGTAGTGACATTGTCTGTCTGAAAACAAATGAACGATTCTCTCTTCAGAAGAGGCCAAAACTGAAGAGCTCTGAAAATTGCACGGAGTTCCAAAATATTGATCGGTAATCTCACCTCCTGAGATTCCCAAACTCCTTGTGCTGTCAGAGATCCCCACACAGCTCCCCAACCTGTGAGACTTGCATCTGTTGAAATTACAGTCCAGGTCGGAAGCACAAAAGAAGCCCCCTGAATTAAACAATGGTGATCTGTCCACCACGTTAGAGAGTGTCGTACAATCGGTTTTAAAGATATTAATTGAGATATCTTTGTGTAATCCTTGCACCATTGATTCAGCATACAGAGCTGAAGAGGTCGCATGTGAAAACGAGCAAAGGGGATCGCGTCCGATGCAGCAGTCATAAGACCTAGAATTTCCATGCATAAGGCTACCGAAGGGAATGATTGTGACTGAAGGTTTCGACAAGCCGAAATCAATTTTAGACGTCTCTTGTCTGTTAAAGACAGAGTCATGGACACTGAATCTATCTGGAAACCCAGGAAGGTTACCCTTGTCTGAGGAATCAATGAACTTTTTGGTGAATTGATCCTCCAACCATGATCTTGAAGAAACAACACAAGTCGATTCGTATGAGATTCTGCTAAATGTAAAGACTGAGCAAGTACCAAGATATCGTCCAAATAAGGAAATACCACAATACCCTGTTCTCTGATTACAGACAGAAGGGCACCGAGAACCTTTGTAAAAATTCTTGGAGCTGTAGCTAGGCCAAACGGCAGAGCCACAAACTGGTAATGCTTGTCCAGAAAAAAGAATCTCAGGAACTGATAATGATCTGGATGAATCGGAATATGCAGATATGCATCCTGTAAATCTATTGTGGACATATAATGCCCTTGCTGAACAAAAGGCAAGATAGTCCTTACAGTTACCATTTTGAATGTTGGTATCCTTACATAACGATTCAATATTTTTAGATCCAGAACTGGTCTGAAGGAATTCTCCTTCTTTGGTACAATGAAGAGATTTGAATAAAACCCCATCCCCTGTTCCAGAACTGGAACTGGCATAATTACTCCAGCCAACTCTAGATCTGAAACACAATTCAGAAATGCTTGAGCTTTCACTGGATTTACTGGGACACGGGAAAGAAAAAATCTCTTTGCAGGAGGTCTCATCTTGAAACCAATTCTGTACCCTTCTGAAACAATGTTCTGAATCCAAAGATTGTGAACAGAATTGATCCAAATTTCTTTGAAAAAACGTAACCTGCCCCCTACCAGCTGAGCTGGAATGAGGGCAGCACCTTCATGTGGACTTAGAAGCAGGCTTTGACTTTCTAGAAGGCTTGGATTTATTCCAGACTGGAGATGGTTTCCAAACTGAAACTGCTCCTGAGGATGAAGGATCAGGCTTTTGTTCTTTGTTGAAACGAAAGGAACGAAAACGATTATTAGCCCTGTTTTTACCCTTAGATTTTTTATCCTGTGGTAAAAAAAGTTCCTTTCCCACCAGTAACAGTTGAGATAATAGAATCCAACTGAGAACCAAATAATTTGTTACCCTGGAAAGAAATGGAAAGTAGAGTTGATTTAGAAGCCATATCAGCATTCCAAGTTTTAAGCCATAAAGCTCTTCTAGCTAGAATAGCTAGAGACATAAACCTGACATCAACTCTGATAATATCAAAGATGGCATCACAGATAAAATTATTAGCATGCTGAAGAAGAATAATAATATTATGAGAATCATGATCTGTTACTTGTTGCGCTAAAGTCTCCAACCAAAAAGTTGAAGCTGCAGCAACATCAGCCAATGATATAGCAGGTCTAAGAAGATTACCTGAACACAGATAAGCTTTTCTTAGAAAGGATTCAATTTTCCTATCTAAAGGATCTTTAAACGAAGTACCATCCGACGTAGGAATAGTAGTACGTTTAGCAAGGGTAGAAATAGCCCCATCGACTTTAGGGATTTTGTCCCAAAATTCTAATCTGTCAGACGGCACAGGATATAATTGCTTAAAACGTTTACAAGGAGTAAATGAATTACCCAATTTATCCCATTCTCTGGAAATTACTTCAGAAATAGCATTAGGAACAGGAAAAACTTCTGGAATAACCACAGGAGATTTAAATACCTTATCTAAACGTTTAGAATTAGTATCAAGAGGACCAGAATCCTCTATTTCTAAAGCAATTAGTACTTCTTTAAGTAAAGAACGAATAAATTCCATTTTAAATAAATATGAAGATTTATCAGCATCAATCTCTGAGACAGAATCCTCTGAACCAGAATGATGATGTTCATTTAAAAATTCATCTGTAGAGAGAGAAGTTTTAAAAGATTTTTTATGTTTACTAGAAGGAGAAATAACAGACATAGCCTTCTTGATGGATTCAGAAACAAAATCTCTTATGTTATCAGGAACATTCTGCACCTTAGATGTTGAAGGAACTGCAACAGGCAATGGTACATTACTAAAGGAAATATTATCTGCTTTAACAAGTTTGTCATGACAATTAATACAAACAACAGCCGGAGGAATAGCTACCAACAGTTTACAGCAGATACACTTAGCTTTGGTAGTTCCAGCACTAGACAGCGATTTTCCTGAAGTATCTTCTGACTCAGATGCAACGTGAGACATCTTGCAATATGTAAGAGAAAAAACAACATATAAAGCAAAATTGATTAAATTCCTTAAATGACAGTTTCAGGAATGGGAAAAAATGCCAATAAACAAGCTTCTAGTAACCAGAAGCAAAGAAAAAATGAGACTGAAATAATGTGGAGACAAAAGCGACGCCCATATTTTTTGGCGCCAAATAAGACGCCCACATTATTTGGCGCCTAAATGCTTTTTGGCGCCAAAAATGACGCCACATCCGGAACGCCGACATTTTTGGCGCAAAAGGATGTCAAAAAAATGACGCAACTTCCGGCGACACGTATGACGCCGGAAACAGAAAAGATTTTTTGCGTCAAAAACAGAATTTATGTTTACCTGATAAATTTCTTTCTCCAACGGTGTGTCCGGTCCACGGCGTCATCCTTACTTGTGGGATATTCTCTTCCCCAACAGGAAATGGCAAAGAGCCCAGCAAAGCTGGTCACATGATCCCTCCTAGGCTCCGCCTACCCCAGTCATTCGACCGACGTTAAGGAGGAATATTAGCATAGGAGAAACCATATGGTACCGTGGTGACTGTAGTTAAAGAAAATAAATTATCAGACCTGATTAAAAAAACCAGGGCGGGCCGTGGACCGGACACACCGTTGGAGAAAGAAATTTATCAGGTAAACATAAATTCTGTTTTCTCCAACATAGGTGTGTCCGGTCCACGGCGTCATCCTTACTTGTGGGAACCAATACCAAAGCTTTAGGACACGGATGAAGGGAGGGAGCAAATCAGGTCACCTAAATGGAAGGCACCACGGCTTGCAAAACCTTTCTCCCAAAAATAGCCTCAGAAGAAGCAAAAGTATCAAACTTGTAAAATTTGGTAAAAGTGTGCAGTGAAGACCAAGTCGCTGCCTTACATAACTGATCAACAGAAGCCTCGTTCTTGAAGGCCCATGTGGAAGCCACAGCCCTAGTGGAATGAGCTGTGATTCTTTCAGGAGGCTGCCGTCCGGCAGTCTCATAAGCCAATCTGATGATGCTTTTAATCCAAAAAGAGAGAGAGGTAGAAGTTGCTTTTTGACCTCTCCTTTTACCAGAATAAACAACAAACAAGGAAGATGTTTGTCTAAAATCCTTTGTAGCATCTAAATAGAATTTTAGAGCGCGAACAACATCCAAATTGTGCAACAAACGTTCCTTCTTTGAAACTGGTTTCGGACACAGAGAAGGCACGATAATCTCCTGGTTAATGTTTTTGTTAGAAACAACTTTCGGAAGAAAACCAGGTTTAGTACGTAAAACCACCTTATCTGCATGGAACACCAGATAAGGAGGGGAACACTGCAAAGCAGATAATTCTGAAACTCTTCTAGCAGAAGAAATTGCAACTAAAAACAAAACTTTCCAAGATAATAACTTAATATCAACGGAATGTAAGGGTTCAAACGGAACCCCCTGAAGAACTGAAAGAACTAAATTGAGACTCCAAGGAGGAGTCAAAGGTTTGTAAACAGGCTTAATTCTAACCAAAGCCTGAACAAAGGCTTGAACATCTGGCACAGCTGCCAGCTTTTTGTGAAGTAACACCGACAAGGCAGAAATCTGTCCCTTCAGGGAACTTGCCGATAATCCTTTTTCCAATCCTTCTTGAAGGAAGGATAGAATCCTAGGAATCTTAACCTTGTCCCAAGGGAATCCTTTAGATTCACACCAACAGATATATTTTTTCCATATTTTGTGGTAAATCTTTCTAGTTACAGGCTTTCTGGCCTGAACAAGAGTATCGATAACAGAATCTGAGAAACCTCGCTTCGATAAAATCAAGCGTTCAATCTCCAGGCAGTCAGCTGGAGTGAAACCAGATTCGGATGTTCGAACGGACCCTGAACAAGAAGGTCTCGTCTCAAAGGTAGCTTCCAAGGTGGAGCCGATGACATATTCACCAGATCTGCATACCAAGTCCTGCGTGGCCACGCAGGAGCTATCAAGATCACCGACGCCCTCTCCTGATTGATCCTGGCTACCAGCCTGGGAATGAGAGGAAACGGCGGAAACACATAAGCTAGTTTGAAGGTCCAAGGTGCTACTAGTGCATCTACTAGAGCCGCCTTGGGATCCCTGGATCTGGACCCGTAACAGGGAACTTTGAAGTTCTGACGAGAGGCCATCAGATCCATGTCTGGAATGCCCCACAGCTGAGTGACTAGGGCAAAGATTTCCGGATGGAGTTCCCACTCCCCCGGATGCAATGTCTGACGACTCAGAAAATCCGCTTCCCAATTTTCCACTCCCGGGATGTGGATAGCAGACAGGTGGCAGGAGTGAGACTCCGCCCATAGAATAATCTTGGTCACTTCCTCCATCGCTAGGGAACTCCTTGTTCCCCCCTGATGGTTGATGTACGCAACAGTCGTCATGTTGTCTGATTGAAATCGTATGAACTTGGTCCTTGCTAGCTGAGGCCAAGCCTTGAGAGCATTGAATATCGCTCTCAGTTCCAGAATATTTATCGGTAGAAGAGATTCTTCCCGAGACCAAAGACCCTGAGCTTTCAGGGATCCCCAGACCGCGCCCCAGCCCGTCAGACTGGCGTCGGTCGTGACAATGACCCACTCTGGTCTGCGGAATGTCATCCCTTGTGACAGGTTGTCCAGGGACAGCCACCAACGGAGTGAGTCTCTGGTCCTCTGATTTACTTGTATCTTTGGAGACAAGTCTGTATAGTCCCCATTCCACTGACTGAGCATGCACAGTTGTAATGGTCTTAGATGAATGCGCGCAAAAGGAACTATGTCCATTGCCGCTACCATCAACCCGATCACTTCCATGCACTGAGCTACGGAAGGAAGAGGAACGGAATGAAGAATCCGACAAGAGTCCAGAAGCTTTGTTATTCTGGCCTCTGTTAGAAAAATCCTCATTTCTGAGGAATCTATAATTGTTCCCAAGAAGGGAACCCTTGTTGACGGGGATAGAGAACTCTTTTCCACGTTCACTTTCCAGCCGTGAGATCTGAGAAAGGCCAGGACGATGTCCGTGTGAGCCTTTGCTCGAGGGAGGGACGACGCTTGAATCAGAATGTCGTCCAGGTAAGGTACTACTGCAATGCCCCTTGGTCTTAGCACCGCTAGAAGGGACCCTAGTACCTTTGTGAAAATCCTTGGAGCAGTGGCTAATCCGAAAGGAAGCGCCACGAACTGGTAATGTTTGTCCAGGAATGCAAACCTTAGGAACCGATGATGTTCCTTGTGGATAGGAATATGTAGATACGCATCCTTTAAATCCACTGTGGTCATGAATTGACCTTCCTGGATGGAAGGAAGGATAGTTCGAATGGTTTCCATCTTGAACGATGGGACCTTGAGAAATTTGTTTAAGATCTTGAGATCTAGGATTGGTCTGAACGTTCCCTCTTTTTTGGGAACTATGAACAGATTGGAGTAGAACCCCATCCCTTGTTCTCTTAATGGAACAGGATGAATCACTCCCATTTTTAACAGGTCTTCTACACAATGTAAGAACGCCTGTCTTTTTATGTGGTCTGAAGACAACTGAGACCTGTGGAACCTCCCCCTTGGGGGAAGTCCCTTGAATTCCAGAAGATAACCCTGGGAGACTATTTCTAGCGCCCAAGGATCCAGAACATCTCTTGCCCAAGCCTGAGCGAAGAGAGAGAGTCTGCCCCCCACCAGATCCGGTCCCGGATCGGGGGCCAATATTTCATGCTGTCTTGGTAGCAGTGGCAGGTTTCTTGGCCTGCTTTCCCTTGTTCCAGCCTTGCATTGGTCTCCAAGCTGGCTTGGCCTGAGAAGTATTACCCTCTTGCTTAGAGGACGTAGCACCTTGGGCTGGTCCGTTTTTACGAAAGGGACGAAAATTAGGTCTATTTTTTGCCTTGAAAGGCCGATCCTGAGGAAGGGCGTGGCCCTTACCCCCAGTGATATCAGAGATAATCTCTTTCAAGTCAGGACCAAACAGCGTTTTCCCCTTGAAAGGAATGTTTAGTAGCTTGTTCTTGGAAGACGCATCAGCCGACCAAGATTTCAACCAAAGCGCTCTGCGCGCCACAATAGCAAACCCAGAATTCTTAGCCGCTAACTTAGCCAATTGCAAAGAGGCGTCTAGAGTGAAAGAATTAGCCAATTTGAGAGCATTGATTCTGTCCATAATCTCCTCATAAGGAGGAGAGTCACTATCGAGCACCTTAATCAGTTCATCAAACCAGAAATATGCGGCTGTAGTGACAGGGACAATGCATGAAATGGGTTGTAGAAGGTAACCCTGCTGAACAAACATCTTTTTAAGCAAACCTTCTAATTTTTTATCCATAGGATCTTTGAAAGCACAACTATCCTCTATGGGAATAGTGGTGCGTTTGTTTAAAGTAGAAACCGCTCCCTCGACCTTGGGGACTGACTGCCATAAGTCCTTTCTGGGGTCGACCATAGGAAACAATTTTTTAAATATGGGGGGAGGGACGAAAGGAATACCGGGCCTTTCCCATTCTTTATTAACAATGTCCGCCACCCGCTTGGGTATAGGAAAAGCTTCTGGGAGCCCCGGCACCTCTAGGAACTTGTCCATTTTACATAGTTTCTCTGGGATGACCAAATTTTCACAATCATCCAGAGTGGATAATACCTCCTTAAGCAAAATGCGGAGATGTTCCAATTTAAATTTAAATGTAATCACATCAGATTCAGCCTGCTGAGAAATGTTCCCTAAATCAGTAATTTCTCCCTCAGACAAAACCTCCCTGGCCCCCTCAGATTGGGTTAGGGGCCCTTCAGAGATATTAATATCAGCGTCGTCATGCTCTTCAGTAACTAAAACAGAGCATCCACGCTTACGCTGACAAGGGTTCATTTTGGCTAAAATGTTTTTGACAGAATTATCCATTACAGCCGTTAATTGTTGCATAGTAAGGAGTATTGGCGCGCTAGATGTACTAGGGGCCTCCTGAGTGGGCAAGACTCGTGTAGACGAAGGAGGGAATGATGCAGTACCATGCTTACTCCCCTCACTTGAGGAATCATCTTGGGCATCATTGTCATTATCACATAAATCACATTTATTTAAATGAATAGGAATTCTGGCTTCCCCACATTCAGAACACAGTCTATCTGGTAGTTCAGACATGTTAAACAGGCATAAACTTGATAAGAAAGTACAAAAAACGTTTTGAAATAAAACCGTTACTGTCACTTTAAATTTTAAACTGAACACACTTTATTACTGCAATTGCGAAAAAACATGAAGGAATTGTTCAAAATTCACCAAACTTTCACCACAGTGTCTTAAAGCCTTGAAAATATTGCACACCAATTTTGGAAGCTTTAACCCTTAAAATAACGGAACCGGAGCCGTTTAAGCTTTAACCCCTTTACAGTCCCTGGTATCTGCTTTGCTGAGACCCAACCAAACCCAAAGGGGAATACGATACCAAATGACGCCTTCAGAAGTCTTTTATAAGTATCAGAGCTCCTCTCACATGCGACTGCATGCCATGCCTCTCAAAAACAAGTGCGCAACACCGGCGCGAAAATGAGACTCTGCCTATGCTTTGGGAAAGCCCCTAAAGAATAAGGTGTCTAAAACAGTGCCTGCCGAATTATATCAAAATACCCAGAATAAATGATTCCTCAAGGCTAAATAAGTGTTAATATCAATCGATTTAGCCCAAAAAAAGTCTACAGTCTAAATAAGCCCTTGTGAAGCCCTTATTTACAATCGTAATAAACATGGCTTACCGGATCCCATAGGGAAAATGACAGCTTCCAGCATTACATCGTCTTGTTAGAATGTGTCATACCTCAAGCAGCAGAGGACTGCAAACTGTTCCCCCAACTGAAGTTAATTGCTCTCAACAGTCCTGTGTGGAACAGCCATGGATTTTAGTTACGGTTGCTAAAATCATTTTCCTCATACAAACAGAATTCTTCATCTCTTTTCTGTTTCTGAGTAAATAGTACGTACCAGCACTATTTGAAAATAACAAACTCTTGATTGAATAATGAAAAACTACAGTTAAACACTAAAAAACTCTAAGCCATCTCCGTGGAGATGTTGCCTGTACAACGGCAAAGAGAATGACTGGGGTAGGCGGAGCCTAGGAGGGATCATGTGACCAGCTTTGCTGGGCTCTTTGCCATTTCCTGTTGGGGAAGAGAATATCCCACAAGTAAGGATGACGCCGTGGACCGGACACACCTATGTTGGAGAAAAAGTCCGCGCCAAGAATGACGCAATAAAATGAAGCATTTTCAGCCCCCGCGAGCCTAACAGCCCACAGGGAAAAAAGAGTCAAATTTTAAGGTAAGAAAAAAATTGATTCAAATGCATTATCCCAAATATGAAACTGACTGTCTGAAAATAAGGAATGTTGAACATCCTGAGTCAAGGCAAATAAATGTTTGAATACATATATTTAGAACTTTATAAATAAAGTGCCCAACCATAGCTTAGAGTGTCACAGAAAATAAGATTTACTTACCCCAGGACACTCATCTACATGTTTGTAGAAAGCCAAACCAGTACTGAAACGAAAATCAGCAGAGGTAATGGTATATAAATAAGAGTATATCGTCGATCTGAAAAGGGAGGTAAGAGATGAATCTCTACGACCGATAACAGAGAACCTATGAAATAGACCCCGTAGAAGGAGATCACTGCATTCAAATAGGCAATACTCTCCTCACATCCCTCTGACATTCACTGCACGCTGAGAGGAAAACCGGGCTCCAACTTGCTGCGGAGCGCATATCAACGTAGAATCTAGCACAAACTTACTTCACCACCTCCATAGGAGGCAAAGTTTGTAAAACTGAATTGTGGGTGTGGTGAGGGGTGTATTTATAGGCATTTTGAGGTTTGGGAAACTTTGCCCCTCCTGGTAGGAATGTATATCCCATACGTCACTAGCTCATGGACTCTTGCTAATTACATGAAAGAAATGGAATTAGTATTCTTTTAAAAAAAAATTTTAAGCAGATTACATTTTTTGCCCTTGTTGGATAGATTATATTTTGTATTTTATATTTTGTATCAATTTATTTGTATGTATTCATTTGTTTTAACGCAAAAAATGTTTGTGTTAAAAAAAAATTGATATAAAAATAACTTATGATAAAAGAATTCAATACCATTTTCTAATTCCTTTTTAAATGATTGAATCTTTTTAATTTCTTTTTTTTTTCTTTTTTTTTAGTTAGGAATACTTTTTTACAATATAAGTACTATTTTAATATATCTACTTGTAAAATACATATGTTAAAATACATATTCTAATAATTAAATGTTTACTTTTACCAGCTAGGGTGTATTTGTTTGCAATGGCTGCTTTTGCCTATTGAAACTGCTGCCACTTACACTGAAAATATGAATAACAAACATATATAGAAATATATAAACATGAGACAATAGTACTAATTAATCTCCCACTGTGGGTTTGGAGATATATTTTTGTATCTGACTTGGTTGTGCCCAGACATAATTGCTATTTCAATTCCTGTGTTTAGACATAGATAACATTAGCAGGTCTGCAGGCTCAGGTCATTTTTTTAGGCACGTCCTTGATAACAACAGGTGATGGTTTTAATATGCAAAACCAGCTATTTCAAATACAAAAAAAAACATGAAGTAATATTTATAATAATAATATAATAAAAATTTTCTGCAGGTCATTTTTTATTTTGTTAAATTCAATTTTAAATTAGGCAGTTACACTAAAGCAGCAGTTAAATTGTAATGCGTTAGTTAACTGGAGAATAAAGCAATATTTAAAGTTTTATAATATAGTGAATTAGTTGAAAATCGCATTGCAAATTAAATGCATTGCTCATACGAACGTCTTACATTTAGAAAATAAAACAGCTTTGCAAACTGTGAAAGGCTAGGGGACGGGCTTGAAACAATCTCTGAGAGACAGTCAATTAATGCCCTACTGCTTGGCAGCACTACTGAATATTTGACTGTTCACTTCAAACAGCACTTTGCTCTGTATGAACTGTGGTAAGGAAAACTTACACAGTGCAGCCAGAGAACAGCTCTATTTGAAGAGAACAGCCTAATGTGGAGCAGCGATTAAAAGTTAAATGAACAGTTCCTGCAAGTGTCCTGTTCTTTCTGCAGACATGCTGCATTTTCTGCGATGACATCTCAGATCACTGTATGTTCTGTCTTGGGGAAGCTGTTCAGAGATGGACCAAAATAACTGAAACCTAAGAACTCATCAAATACCTACCTCTATTAGAGGAAGCCACTGTTCAGCAGTCACGCTTAGATACTGAAACTGTTTATCATTCACATGGTGGAGGCTGTCTACAACCAATGCAGAAACACCAAATATTTCACTTGTTCGACATAAACCTATATTTAAAAAAGGGATAATAATAACACATCAATAATCTGTGTCTTGCAATATATTGTGGTTTGCAGTATTATATCAGTAACCATTCTAAATGCAGGTAGCCACTTTCTTTCAGAGCTTCCAATCAAATTAGTAAGACAAATTATAGAAGCAATCTTTATGCTGTAAAGATCACAATTTTTCAAAATATTAACTGGAAACAGATGTGACATGGAGGGGGGAGGGGACTGGTTACCAAAATAACAGGTTTATAATATTTAGAGTCATAAAGTGAGTATCCAAGAGGAAGGATCTATGAAATCTTTGTGGGGTTTATGTTTGCCTGGGTATGATCTTTGTTTTACCACCTGGTGAGCAAGATGTATTCTCTAAAACGTATTGTGAGTTATGGATGGTTCCTTTGAGCTGAGAAGCTTATTGCAATTGAATATGATGTATGTACTTGACTTTGTAGACCCTTGATTCAGATTAAGAATCTGAGGAAGCTCTATATTTATGCATAGTAAGGGCTCCTAGACACAGACGGCTAGATTACGAGTCTTGCGTTATGAGGGGTGCGGTGCTAACGTGCAGTTTTTTCTCACCGCTCACTAACCTGCAGCGCTGGTATTACAGGTTTTTACAAACCCAGCGTTAAAAGACAAGAAGTGAGCGTAGAGCAAAATTGAGCTCCATACCGCACTCCAATACCACCGCTGCTTAAGTCAGCAGTGAGCTGGTTGTACGTGCTCGTGCACGATTTCCCCATAGACATCAATGGGGAGAGCCGGCTGAGAAAAAGTCTAACACCTGCCAAAAAGCAGCGTAAATCTCAGTAACACAGCCCCATTGATTCCTATGGGGAAACACATTTTATGTTTACACCTAACACCCTAACATGAACCCCGAGTCTAAAGACCCCTAATCTTGCAAGGTATATAAGAAAGAAAACAGGGCGCAACCCCTCTAAGTGTAATATGTTAGTTATAAACACAATTTATTACATAGCACAAATTCACACTCACAAGATAAAACCTCAAACATTATGAGGTATGATAAAAACACTGGGGAACAGCAAAAGGTCTCTCACGGCAAATACACTGCAGATCTCAAGCAGCCCACTCTGTCTGGAGGTCCGGTGAATGATGTACCATTACACCCGTGTCAAATGACTCCACTCACAGATCCCGGTAAGCCTTATGTCCTTATATAGTCCCCACACACAATAAAGCAATGTGTGTGCAAAGTACATGCAGTCAATACTTTTAAAATATGTATAACATAAATACCACCACGCTCGATCCTCAAACAGCTGTGTCACAAGTTAAAAGCCGGCTACTTGCGAAAGCTGGAGCGGATGACTTGATGACGTAAAACGGTGGGCGTGGCCTTACGCGTTTCGTAGGGATTCCCCCTACTTCCTCAGAGGCTGCCCACTTACCCCTAATATTGCACTTATTAACCCCTAATCTGCCGCCCCGGACATCGCCGCCACCTACATTATATTTATTAACCCCTAATCTGCTGCCCCTAACATCGCCGACACCTACATTATATTTATTAACCCCTAATCTGCTGCCCCTAACATCGCTGCAACCTACCTACATTTATTAACCCGTAATCTGCCACCCTCAATATTACCGCCACTATTCTAAATTTATTAACCACTAAACCTAACCCTAACACCCCTTAACTTAAATATAATTTAAAAAAATCTAAATAAAATTCCTATCATTAACTAAATACTTACCTATAAAATAAACCCTAAGCTAGCTACAATATAACTAATAGTTACATTGTATCTAGCTTAGGGTTTAATTTTATTTCACAGGCAAGTTTGTATTTATTTTAACTAGGTAGAAGAGTTACTAAATAGTTATTAACTATTTACTAACTACCTAGCTAAAATAAATACAAGTTTACCTGTATAATAAAACCTAACCTAAGTTACACTAACACATAACACTAAAATTAAATAAATTACCTAAATTAAATACAATTAGCTAAATTACAAAAAACCCTTAAAAAAATCCTTACACTAACCCCCGAAGATTCACTTACCAGGAGAAGTCTTCATCCAAGCGGCAAGATATCCTCAACAAAGCCGGCAGAAGTGGTCCTCCAGACGGGCAGAAGTGATCCTCCAGACAGGCAGAAGTCTTCATCCAGACGGCATCTTCTATCGTCATCCTTCCAACACGGAGCGGCTCCATCTTCAAGACATCCGGCGCAGAGCATCCTCTTCAATCGACGGCTTCTACGGAATGAATATACCTATAAGTGACGTCATCCAAGATGGCGTTCCTTAGATTCCGATTTGCTGATAGAATAGGTAGAAAAAATCCTGGGGCCTATCGCATACCCCAGTTTTATTTATTGTAATGAAAGTGTATATATTTAACACGTTGACACCCCAAGGTATTGTATAAAATTGCATAAAGTGTATGGTGGTAATTTTTCAATTTTCATTTTTACACAAACACATTAATTTTTGACTATGATTTAGGAGAGCCTGTTGTAATTAATTGCAAAAAAAACACTCCAGATTGTTTTCTGCAAGCCCCCCTGAGTACACCCATACCCCCCATGCATAGGATTGACAGGGGTTTTGGTAAAATACAGCACCAATTTTAGACCTTATAAAAAATAGAGTAGTGAAATGTAAAAATCTGGCACAGTAAAAGTAAAAATAAAACAACAACAAAAAACAGCGAACTTAACCAAAATAAAAAAAAAACTGCATTTTTTTTTTTAAAAATGGACCATTGTATGATACCGCTTGAAGCAGTTCCCAATGCAGAGTCCAGGCTGTCCATGGCAATCAGGACAGTAATATATGGTGTCCTTTCTCTAACCCCTCTTGGTACAGACTCTGCATTTTTTTTTGAGGTTTCTGCTTTAAAGCAGTAGGAGGGATTTTAAAAATAAAATGGGTAGCCCCAACTCTGCTCTCTCCCATCACCGCCTGGGGAGCAGGTGCATCTTGGTACAAAATCCCCGAAATGATCTGGAGCTGAAACTGTAAAAAAGTCTGTTTCATTCCAGGGTTTGCTTTTTTGAACAAAAAAGCGTTGTGGGTTGCAATCTGCATTAGTTAAATTGCAACTTTTTGTACCAGGCCCTTGTCCTCCGCATAATTAGGTAGGGCTGCAGCAGCTGATCTGCCAGATCAACCCCACCCATATGCCGGTTATAAGACTTGATGCACACTGGCTTCCTTATGATCTCAGCTCTGCCACGTACAGAGACCGCCACCGTCCTCTCTGTGTGGATGGTGGTAAGAAGGTATACATCTTTCTTGTCTCTGTACATAACTGCCAACAGCTCCTCTTGGCGCAGAGCTGAGATCTCCCCACTTTGTAGCTGGGTGCGTGCAAGTTATCCTGGGAAACCTGCGCAGCTCTTTTTAATTGTACCGCAAGCTACTGTATCAAAGCAATACAGTAGCTTGAACAAAAGGACACTTGTATAGAAATTATCTAAATACAAGTGGTAGCTTTTATTCATCAGAGGTAATATCAGGTCCCAGACAATCTTGCCAGTGGTACTCATATGTTCCAGGCACCCGGAAGGCCTGAGTTTACCCAGTCTCGCTCTCACAGAGCTTATACACCTTTACCCCATACCTGGAGCGCTTGGAAGGAATATACTGCTTGAATCCCAGCCTTCCCTTACACTTCATTAGGGATTCATCTACGCATATATTCCTTCCAGGTGTATAAGCCTCTGCAAACCTGGCAGCAAAGTGGGTAATCAGTGGGCGGATTTTATACAGCCTGTCAAACTGGGGATGTTCCCTAGGGGGGCACAGGCTGTTGTCGCTGAAGTGCATGAAATGTAGAATCATTTAATACCTCTTCCTCGACATACTCTGGGAGAAAATGGGGGTAGAGCAGATGGGGCTACTGCTCCAGTAGGAGCGAATGGACGGTTTCTTTATGATGATCAGCATAGTCAATGCCTAGAATTTTTTAAATTATGGCACATCAATGGGGGCCCATTGCTGCTTTGCAAAATATATGAGTCAGGCTTTGCAGCACGGAACTGATGGGCATATGAATTAGTTTGGGCGACAATGTTCCCCAATACATCATTGCCCAGAAACACCTCCAGAAACTGTTGGGGGCTAAATCCTGCAACATCCATATTGATGTCAGGATTTGCTGTAAAGAGTGGTATATCTGGCCTCTGGTGATAAGGCGTTACCCACTCTTCAGCGGCAAAGGCAGCTACACGTCTCCTTCTGGCAGGGGGGCTAGCAGCCACAGATACATCACTATCAATTGAGACTGTATACAATGATGTATCTGAGCATATGGCAGGGTCAAAATTGGGGTCTGAGTAAGACATAGAGGCGTCTGACTCTGATGCAAGGATGGCATACGCCTCCTCAGCATTATATATTCTCTGTGACATTATTTTATCTGTCACAGAAAAAAAAAAAACTAAAAAAACAACATAAAATGTAAATTTAAATTAACTAAATGGCTCTGAAAAGAGCCTTTGGGTCTCACAAAAACAATTACTAAAAAAAATAACCCCTAAAAAAATGCACAGACAGCAAAAAAGTGCAGCTGTGCTACTGCCAGTGATTTATAGTGCTCACTGGCAAGCTAGAGGTCTCACAATTTTTAACAAATATATTAGATAAATCTCTCTCTCCTAAACACAGATCTCTCTCTCTCCCACAAAAACGCAATGGAGGAGAGGGAGGGAGATCCACACTGATCAGAGTCAATATTCACAAATATTGACATGATCAGACAAAAGGGATATTTCATTATTAAAAAATAAATTATAGAGCAAGCTCAGATTGGATGACCCTAGCCTGCCCCTAGGATGAGGCAGGCTAGGGACACCCCGAGAAGCCCCATGATGCACTGGGCATCGCCATCTTTGAAGCCTCATGGATGGGGGTGGGGGGCTATATGGGGCTTATAATATTACCAAAAAAAATGTAATTTAATTTTTATATTATTTTAATACATACTGAGTGCCTTGAACCACCAAGGCACTCAGCACACAAACAGAGCATCGGAAGCCTGTCCACAAATTGCTTCTGATGCTCTGCTAGACTGTCGGGTTGCACGTGTAGCGAAACCGGAAGTGATCACTCGTGGGGTGTGATCAATCCGGGGCCCGGCAGTTGGGAACAGTATTGCAGGATGCCTTGACATCGAGGCATCGTTGCAATACTAGTAGAGCGGCTGGAAGGGATCTCGATCGCTTCCCGGCTCAAATTACCTAAGAACGTACAGGGTACGTCCTTGGTCGTTAACAACCATTTTTTGTAGGACATTCCCTGTACGTCGTCGGTCGTTAAGGGGTTAAGGAATACCCTACTGATATCCTAGATATTTGTGAAATCTCTTAGAGCAGGGGTGCCCAATAGGTCGTCCGTGTCTGTCATCTGTCTGCCTTTTTTTTGGGCTTACATGTGCTTACAACGGTTATTGCTGTGCTTTTTTAGCCTCTAATAAACTTGGAACTTTTAACCCTAAATGGTACCCCTGTGCAGTGCCTGCTTTTTTCGTTTTGTGCCCAATAGGTAGATCAGGATCTACCAGTAGATCCCGAAGGTGCTTCTGGTAGATTGCGACCGATGTTCAACATGATGTGGTCAAGTTACGTGATCTCAACACTGGGGCGTGAGTAGAGTATGGTTGCTAGGGATACCGCTTTATCTATGCAGTGTGTGAAGGGGCAGGCCATTAAACAGTCAGATGGTCGGAAACGAAAAGTGCTACAGGATTAGATCTTGAAAGGAACATCGATTTCAAACAATCAATGTAGATGATTTTAGATCGAAAACACAATTGGCCTATCAAAAGCATGACCAATGGATTTGGCGGTATAGTATAGTTAGGAGGGTAAGCGTCAAGATAGAAAAAGCAAAGGCGAAGGCTGCTGTGCTATGCTAAAGGAACAAGTCTGATTGACGTCTGGCAAATGAACGTGTTGGCCCAGTAAGAAATGGTCTGCATGGCGCGCTATTGAAATTTATTTGTGTAAACTTCACTGGGTCATATCAGGCCAAGCCCACGGCACAAAGTAAAGGGGGTCAGTGGCAGATTTTTTAAATGCAGCATTTTGTAACATGGCACAAGTGGTTGCTCCTGTTAACCTGAATTAAAGTCAGTGCTACTTTTGTCGTCATGATTAATCTGTTGTACTTTATGCTTTTGCACATCCATGTGTTGCTAAATCATGCAAACTTAAAGGGATAGTAAAAACATTTTATTTTTTTTCATGATTCAGATATAGAACATGGAATTTTAAACAACTTTCTAATTCATTCCTTAGTGGGTAGATACTCTAAGGCACCCCTTGTTCTTCTTGGCAAAGTATACCTTAAAGGGACAGTCTACACCAGAATTTTTATTATTTAAAAACATAGATAATCCCTTTATTACCCATTCCCCAGTTTTGTATAACCAACATTGTTATATTAATATACGTTTTACCTCTGTGATTACCTTGTATCTAAGCCTCTGCAGACTGTCCCCTTATCTCAGTGCTTTTGACAGACATGCAGTTTAGCCTATCAGTGCAGACTCCTAAATAACTTCAAGGGAGTGAGCACAATGTTTATCTATATGACACACATGAACTAGTACTGTCTAACTGTAAAAAACTTTCAAAATGCTCTGAGCTAAGAGGCGATTTTCAAAGGTTTAGAAATCAATTTGAGCCTACCTATGTTTAGCTTTTCAAAAATACCACCAAGGGAACAAGGCAAATTTGATGATAAAAGTAAATTGGAAAGCTGTTTAAAATTGCATGCTCTATCTGAATCATGAAAGTTTAATTTTGACTAGACTGTCCCTTTAAACAGCTGGAAACCAATGGGCTAAAGCATAATAGGCAAATTTTAGCAGTTAATGGAGTATATTCATGGAAATAATTATTACTAGTGGAGTGATTGAATAATCAATGCTGGTGACTGGTGGCTTTATATATTTATCTATAACATTACAAGGGCAAGAATATCTTTTTGCAGATTAGCATATTTCTGATAACTTGGCACTGATATGATGTTACTGCACAAATGAGTTGTCATTGCTCAATGTGTTATCAGCAGCTAGGGATTGTGTGCGACTGGCAGTCTAAAACAGATTTGTGTGTGTTACTGATAGCCAAATTGGTAAAATTACTGCTTTGTAATACTGGCACCAAAACACTGTATCTAAGCTTCTGCTGACTGCCTCCTTATCTCAGATCTTTTGACATATTTGCATTTCAGGCAATTAGTTCTGACTCTTAAATAACTTCACGTGCATGAGCACGTTATCTATATGAAACACATGAACTAATGCCCTCTAACAGTGCAAAACTGTCAAATGCATTCAGATGAGAGGCAGACTTCAAGGGCTTAGAAATTTGCATATGAGCCTACCTAGGTTTAGCTTTCAACTAAGAATAACAAGAGAACCAAGCAAATTTGATGATAAAAGTAAATTAGACAGTTGTTTAAAAATGGCATGCCCTATCTGAATCATGAAAGTTTAATTTGGACTTTACTATCCCTTTAAGAATATATTTGCTACAGGACAAAATAATAAACAGGTAGATTACAAGTTAAGCGCGCTATAGGGAATTTAACGAACGCAACAAAAACATAATTTATGCTTACCTGATACATTTATTTCTCTTGTAGTGTGTTCAGTCCACGGGTCATCCATTACTTATGGGATATATTCTCCTCCCCAACAGGAAGTTGCAAGAGGATCACCCAAGCAGAGCTGCTATATAGCTCCTCCCCTCACATGTCATATCCAGTCATTCGACCGAAACAAGACGAGAAAGGAGAAACTATAGGGTGCAGTGGTGACTGGAGTTATAATTTAAAATTTAGAACCTGCCTCAAATAGACAGGGCGGGCCGTGGACTGAACACACTACAAGAGAAATAAATTTATCAGGTAAGCATAAATTATGTTTTCTCTTGTTAAGTGTGTTCAGTCCACGGGTCATCCATTACTTATGGGATACCAATACCAAAGCTAAAGTACACGGATGATGGGAGGGACAAGGCAGGAACATTAAACAGAAGGAACCACTGCCTGTAGAACCTTTCTCCCAAAAACAGCCTCCGAAGAAGCAAAAGTGTCAAATTTGTAAAATTTGGATAAAGTATGAAGTGAAGACCAAGTTGCAGCCTTGCAAATCTGTTCAACAGAGGCCTCATTCTTAAAGGCCCAGGTGGAAGCCACAGCTCTAGTGGAATGAGCTGTAATTCTTTCAGGAGGCTGCTGTCCAGCAGTCTCATAGGCTAAGCGTATTATGCTACGAAGCCAAAAAGAGAGAGAGGTAGCCGAAGCCTTTTGACCTCTCCTCTGTCCCGAGTAAACGACAAACAGAGAAGAAGTTTGTCGAAAATCTTTAGTTGCCTGTAAGTAGAATTTCAGAGCACAGACCACATCTAGATTATGCAAAAGACGTTCCTTCTTTGAAGAAGGATTAGGACATAAGGATGGAACAACAATCTCTTGATTGATATTCTTGTTAGAAACAACCTTAGGTAAAAACCCAGGTTTAGTACGCAGGACTACCTTGTCTGAATGAAAGATCAGATAAGGAGAATCACAATGTAAGGCAGATAACTCAGAGACTCTACGAGCCGAGGAAATAGCCATCAAAAACAGAACTTTCCAAGATAAAATCTTAATATCAATGGAATGAAGGGGTTCAAACGGAACACCCTGGAGAACTTTAAGAACCAAATTTAAGCTCCACGGAGGAGCAACAGCTTTAAACACCTGGACGTCTGGATTCTCTGCCAGGCGCTTGTGTAAAAGAATAGACAGAGCAGAAATCTGTCCCTTTAGTGAACTAGCGGATAAGCCCTTTTCTAAACCCTCTTGTAGAAAAGACAATATCCTAGGAATCCTAACCTTACTCCATGAGTAACTCTTGGATTCACACCAATATAAATATTTACGCCATATCTTGTGGTAAATCTTTCTGGTAACAGGTTTCCGAGCCTGTATTAATGTATCAATAACCGAATCCGAAAACCCACGCTTTGATAGAATCAAGCGTTCAATTTCCAAGCAGTCAGCCTCAGAGAAATTAGGTTTGGATGGTTGAAAGGACCCTGAATTAGAAGGTCCTGCCTCAGGGGTAGAGACCATGGTGGACAAGACGACATGTCCACTAGGTCTGCATACCAGGTCCTGCGTGGCCACGCAGGCGCTATCAGAATCACTGATACTCTCTCCTGTTTGATCCTGGCAATCAGTCGAGGAAGCAACGGAAAAGGTGGAAACACATAAGCTATGTTGAAAACCCAAGGGGCTGCTAGTGCATCTACCAGCACCGCTCCCGGGTCCCTGGACCTGGATCCGTAACAAGGAAGCTTGGCGTTCTGGCGAGATGCCATGAGATCCAGATCCGGTTTGCCCCAACGAAGAATTAGTTGGGCAAATACCTCCAGGTGAAGTTCCCACTCCCCCGGATGAAAAGTCTGGCGACTTAAAATATCCGCCTCCCAGTTCTCCACGCCTGGGATGTAGATCGCTGACAGGTGGCAAGAGTGAGACTCTGCCCAGCGAATTATCTTCGAGACTTCCAACATCGCTAGGGAACTCCTGGTTCCCCCTTGATGATTGATGTAAGCCACAGTCGTGATGTTGTCCGACTGAAATCTGATGAACCTCAGTGTTGCCAACTGAGGCCAAGCTAGAAGAGCATTGAATATTGCCCTTAATTCTAGAATGTTTATTGGGAGGAGTTTCTCCTCCTGAGTCCACAACCCCTGAGCCTTCAGGGAGTTCCAGACTGCTCCCCAGCCTAGTAGGCTGGCATCTGTTGTTACAATCGTCCAATCTGGTCTGCGAAAGGACATTCCTTTGGACAGATGAACCCGTGATAACCACCAGAGAAGAGAATCTCTGGTCTCCTGGTCCAGATTTAGCAAAGGGGACAGATCTGAGTAATCCCCGTTCCATTGACTTAGCATGCATAGTTGCAGCGGTCTGAGATGTAGGCGCGCAAATGGCACTAGGTCCATCGCCGCGACCATTAAGCCGATCACTTCCATGCACTGAGCTACTGATGGGCTTGGAATGGAGTGATGGACACGGCAAGCATTGAGAAGTTTTGATAGCCTGGACTCCGTCAGGTAAATCTTCATCTCTACAGAATCTATAAGAGTCCCTAGAAAAGGGACCCTTGTGAGTGGTAACAGAGAACTCTTTTCCACGTTCACTTTCCACCCATGCGACCTCAGAAATGCCAGAACTATCTCTGTATGAGACTTTGCATTTTGAAAACTTGACGCTTGTATCAGAATGTCGTCTAGGTACGGAGCCACCGCTATGCCTCGTGGTCTTAGTACCGCCAGAAGAGAGCCCAGAACCTTTGTAGAAATTCTCGGGGCCGTAGCCAACCCGAAGGGAAGGGCTACAAACTGGTAATGCCTGTCTAGAAAGGCAAATCTTAGGTACCGATAATGATCTTTGTGAATCGGAATGTGAAGGTAGGCATCCTTTAAATCCACTGTAGTCATATATTTACCCTCTTGGATCATGGGTAGGATGGTTCGAATGGTTTCCATCTTGAACGATGGAACCCTTAGAAATTTGTTTAAGATTTTTAAATCTAAGATTGGTCTGAAGGTTCCCTCTCTCTTGGGAACCACAAACAGATTTGAATAAAACCCTTGCCCCTGTTCCGTCCGCGGAACTGGGTGGATCACTCCCATCACTAAGAGGTCTTGTACACATTGTAGAAATGCCTCTTTCTTTACTAGGTTTGTTGATAACCTTGACAGATGAAACCTCCCTTGTGGAGGAGAAGTCTTGAAATCCAGAAGGTATCCCTGAGATATAATCTCCAGCGTCCAGGGATCCTGTACATCTCTTGCCCAAGCCTGGGCGAAGAGAGAGAGTCTGCCCCCCACTAGATCCGTCTCCGGAAAGGGGGCCCTGACTTCATGCTGTCTTAGGGGCGAAAGTAGGCTTTCTGGCCTGCTTGCCCTTGTTCCATGACTGGTTGCTTTTCCAACCCTGTCTGTAACGAGCAGTAGTTCCTTCCTGTTTTGGAGCGGAGGAAGTTGATGCTGCTCCTGCCTTGAAATTACGAAAGGCACGAAAATTAGACTGTTTGGCCTTTGATTTGGCCCTGTCCTGAGGAAGGGTGTGGCCCTTACCTCCAGTAATGTCAGCAATAATTTCCTTCAAGCCGGGCCCGAATAAGGTCTGCCCTTTGAAAGGAATGTTTAACAATTTAGACTTAGAAGTTACATCTGCTGACCAGGATTTAAGCCAGAGCGCTCTGCGCGCCTGTATGGCGAATCCGGAATTTTTAGCCGTAAGTTTGGTTAAATGCACTACGGCATCCGAAACAAACGCATTAGCCAGCTTAGGGGTTCTAATCTTGCTCAGAGACTCATCCAATGGTGCTGTGCGAATCGTCTCTTCCAGAGACTCAAACCAGAATGCCGCTGAAGCAGTGACAGGCGCAATGCATGCAAGAGGCTGTAATATAAAACCTTGTTGAATAAACATTTTCTTAAGATAACCCTCTAATTTTTTATCCATTGGATCTGAGAAAGCACAGCTATCCTCCACCGGGATAGTGGAACGCTTGGCTAAAGTAGAAACTGCTCCCTCTACCTTAGGGACCGTCTGCCATAAGTCTCTTGTGGTGGCGTCTATAGGGAACATTTTTCTAAATATCGGAGGAGGGGAAAAAGGCACACCGGGTCTATCCCACTCCTTACTAATAATCTCTGTAAGCCTCTTTGGTATAGGAAAAACGTCAGTACACACCGGCACCGCGTAGTATTTATCCAGCCTACATAATTTCTCTGGGATTGCCACCGTGTCACAATCATTCAGAGCCGCTAACACCTCCCCTAGCAACACGCGGAGGTTCTCAAGCTTAAATTTAAAATTTGAAATTTCTGAATCCGGTCTCCCCGAATCAGAACCGTCACCCACAGAATGAAGCTCTCCGCCCTCATGTTCTGCAAATTGTGACGCAGTATCAGACATGGCTCTCGTGTCATCGGCGCGCTCTGTCCTTAACCCAGAACTGTCGCGCTTGCCTCTTAACTCTGGCATATTGTATAACACTTCTTTCATAACATTAGCCATATCATGTAAAGTGATTTGTAAGGGCCTTGATGTACTTGGCGCCTCAATCTCACGTACCTCCCAAGCCGGAGACGAAGGTACTGACACGTGAGGAGAGTTAGACGGCATAACTGCCCCCTCGTTGTCTGGTGATAATTTTTTAAGCGGTACAGATTGATTTTTCAAAGTAACATCAATACAATTGGTACACATATTTCTATTGGGCTCCACAACGGCTTTTAAACATAATGAACAAGCAGATTCCTCTGTATCAGACATGTTTAAACAGACTAGCAATGAAGCTAGCAAGCTTGGAAAATACTTTCAATAAGTTTGCAAGCAATATAAAAAACGCTGCAGCGCTTTTAAAAAAAACACAGTTGAGTAACTAAAGAATAATTCAGTTATAGTCAACAATTCTTTAAATGTACTAAACAGCAGAGGATTGCACCCATTAGCAACCGGATGATTAACCCCTCAGTACCCAAAAAAAATGGATATCAAATTAATATAAAACGTTTTTATCACAGTCTAACACACTGTCACAGGTCTGCTGTGACTGATTACCTCCCTCAAAAAACGAATTCTGAAGACCCCTGAGCTCTCTAGAGACGTCCTGGATCAAGGAGGAAGAAGCAGGAAGACTGTGCTAGAATTTTAACTGCGCAACAAGGCGCTAAAAAGAGGCCCCACCCGCTCATTTACAACAGTGGGAGACCTGATATAACGGTTTCTATGCAGAAATATACGTTAGCCATGTGGAAAAAAATTCATGCCCAAAGGATTTATCACCAAAGTACCTCACAAAACGAATAACATGCCAGTAAACGTTTTGAAAAACAGAATTTATGCTTACCTGATAAATTACTTTCTCCAACGGTGTGTCCGGTCCACGGCGTCATCTTTACTTGTGGGATATTCTCTTCCCTAACAGGAAATGGCAAAGAGTCCCAGCAAAGCTGGCCATATAGTCCCTCCTAGGCTCCGCCCACCCCAGTCATTCGACCGACGGACAGGAGGAAATATATATAGGAGAAACCATATGGTACCGTGGTGACTGTAGTTAGAGAAAATAATTCATCAGACCTGATTAAAAAACCAGGGCGGGCCGTGGATCGGACACACCGTTGGAGAAAGTAATTTATCAGGTAAGCATAAATTCTGTTTTCTCCAACATTGGTGTGTCCGGTCCACGGCGTCATCCTTACTTGTGGGAACCAATACCAAAGCTTTAGGACACGGATGAAGGGAGGGAGCAAATCAGGTTACCTAAACGGAAGGCACCACAGCTTGCAAAACCTTTCTCCCAAAAATAGCCTCCGAAGAAGCAAAAGTATCAAATTTGTAAAATTTGGCAAAAGTGTGCAGTGAAGACCAAGTCGCTGCCTTACATATCTGGTCAACAGAAGCCTCGTTCTTGAAGGCCCATGTGGAAGCCACAGCCCTAGTGGAGTGAGCTGTGATTCTTTCAGGAGGCTGCCGTCCGGCAGTCTCATAAGCCAATCGGATAATGCTTTTAAGCCAAAAGGAAAGAGAGGTAGAAGTCGCTTTTTGACCTCTCCTTTTACCAGAATAAACAACAAACAAGGAAGATGTTTGTCTGAAATCTTTAGTAGCCTCTAAATAGAACTTTAGAGCACGGACAACGTCCAAATTGTGTAACAAACGTTCCTTCTTTGAAACTGGATTCGGACACAAAGAAGGTACAACTATCTCCTGGTTAATATTTTTGTTAGAAACAACTTTAGGAAGAAAACCAGGCTTAGTACGCAAAACCACCTTATCTGCATGGAACACCAGATAGGGCGGAGAACACTGCAGAGCAGATAACTCTGAAACTCCTCTAGCAGAAGAAATTGCAACTAAAAACAAAACTTTCCAAGAAGAACTGAAAGAACTAGATTTAGACTCCAGGGAGGAGTCAAAGGTCTGTAAACAGGCTTGATCCTAACCAGAGCCTGAACAAATGCTTGAACATCTGGCACAGCTGCCAGTCTTTTGTGTAGTAAGACAGATAAAGCAGAGATCTGTCCCTTTAGAGAACTTGCAGATAATCCTTTCTCCAAACCTTCTTGTAGAAAGGAGAGAATCTTAGGAATTTTTTTTTTTTTTTTTTTTTTCAAAAGCTTTATTGATGTGAATAAACAATTTACACTCAATGAGCAAGTAAGAAGAAGCATTTCGGTTACATTCTAGAGTAGAGGTCATACAAATCAATATTCTTCATAACCAAACTATATTTCACATCAAAACCTATTGATTTCGGTCATCAGGATTCTTCCGATGACGAAAATTAAAATGTCCAGTTTTTAATTTTATTCAGTCTTTGAGTATTCTATATTGCAAGCTCAGAATTCAGCAGCGAGTTGCGTTTGATATATTGGTAGTGCAAAAGCATAGGTGGAAGGGAGAGAAGGAGAAAAAGTGGAGTTAGTGAAGAGAAAATGAGAAGAGACTGAGGGCGAGAGGAGAGAGAAAGAGAAAAAAAAAAAAAAAAAAAAAGGGGGGAGGGACAGGGGTTCTAGTGCTGAAGGGGGACTCTAGATTGTTTTGTGCCAGAGGGCCAGTATCAACTCATATGTCTCTAGGTTGTGTGTTTTCAAGTAGTGGAATCTCTCCATGAGGAGAGTGGCCTCAATCTGAGATCGCCACTCCTCGATGGAAGGAGTGATCTGTGTTTTCCATTTTCTGGGGATTAAAAGCTTGGCTCCCGTGATCATTATCAGCAAAAGCGCTAAGTGTGCAGCACTTTGTGTCTTAGGCAGGTTCAGGAATAAGAGTGTTTCTGGTGAGTTAGGGACATTAACATTAAGGATTTCAGACATTTCCTTGAAAACTCCCGACCAGAAGTTCGCAAGGTTTGGGCAGTACCACCAGATGTGTAGCAATGATCCGTCTGCTCCGCAACTCCTCCAGCAGGTGGAGCTGAGGGCCGGGAACATTTTTTGCAGTCTCGTCGGGGTAAGATACCATCTACTAAGGAGCTTAATGTGGGACTCTTGGATATATGCTGATACCGAGGTCTTTCTAGCTAGGGCAAAGGCCCTAATCCAAGCCGTACTTTCAAGTTCAGAGTTCAAATCCCTATGCCATTGGCTTGTATAGGTGGGGAGTGTGTCCGCCCCAGGGACGAGCAAAATCTTATATATCAACGAGATCAGGTGTTTGAGGGCGTTCGCTGAGTGACAAAGAGCCTCAAAAGGTGTTAGGTCCCTGCCCATGTCTTGTTTGTTTCTATGGGTCTTTATAAAGTGTGTCAGCTGGTTGTAATGTAGCCAAGAACTAAATATATCTGTGTGGATATCCCTCAATCTGTCCCATGGCAATAAGGACCCGCTTTCTGTTATACTTCGCATCGAACCCTCCTTCAAGCTGTATGGTTTAGCCCTGCGGGAGCCCAGTTTATGGAAAGGGAGGTCAGGGTTCTCTATGATTGGTGTGAGGGGGGAATATCTTGTGGATATATGTGATGTAGTGGCCAGAATGTCATCCCATGTTCGGAGAGTCTCTGTCAGTAAGTGGTAACTTCGAATGACCCTAGATCTTTTAGAGGGGGTGGTCCAGGCCAGAGTACCCAAATTGTTTATTTTAAGGATTTTTCTGTCTACCTGTATCCAAGCTTTCTGCTCTATATTATGTGACCACTCGACTATCCTTTGTAAGATAACCGCGGATCTGTATGCTTTTAAGTCGGGGAGGCCTAGCCCCCCCCTGTCTCTAGGTAGATACATGGTGCGTCTGGGTAGCCGAGGCCTGACCTTGGCCCATACATATTGTTCTATTATTTTTTGGAGCTGGTCCTAGTAACCGGGCGGTAGGGCAATAGGGACCATCTGAAAGATGTATAGAATCCTGGGGAGAATGTTCATTTTAATGACTCCTACTCTTCCCAGCCATGAGATAGGGCTGTTGACCCAGGAAGAAAGATCTGCTGCTATGTTATGTTTAAGAGTCCCATAGTTATGCTTGAAAAGGTCAGAGGGGTCTGAGGTGAGGTATATTCCTACTATTTTAGCTTTTCTTTGGCGATTTTGATGTTATAATTTTTCTGTAGGGATTGTATGATTGTGGGGCATGTGTTAATATTTAGAAGTTCCGATTTGCCGAGGTTAAGAAGAAAATTGGATACATCACCGTATGCCCTTAACTCTTTGAGAAGCTCAGGGAGAGATGTGTCTGCGTTTGTAATGGTGTATAGGACGTCATCGGCATATAAGGCTTGTTTGTATTCAGCGTTATCAATCTGTAATCCAGTAATATTTTGATTCCGTCTAACCCTCTGGGCTAAGGCCTCTATCGACAGGGCAAATAATAGAGGGGATAGGGGGCACCCCTGCCTAGTACCATTACTAATGGGGAAATACTCAGACAGCGTCCCATTCACTCTGATCCTGGCGTTAGGGCTCGAGTAAAGTGCAAAAACTGTGTTTAAGAAAGCGTTTTTAAATCCCATCTTTTCCATGACCCGACGCAGAAAAAGCCAATCGACCCTGTCGAAGGCCTTCTCCGCGTCGGTTGATAATAGAACCATTGGAGTCTTTGAGACTCTGGCGTGGGAAATTAGTTGAAGAACTTTGGCGGTGTTGTCCCTAGCCTCCCTCCCGGGGACGAAACCTACTTGGTCATTGGAAACAAGTTCTGGAAGATATTTATTTAGGCGATTCGCCAAAATTTTTGCTAACAATTTCATGTCCGTATTGATTAGGGATATGGGTCTAAAGTTTTCAGGGGCTTCTGTTTTTTTGCCGGGCTTAGGGATGACAGTGATGTGTGCTTCCAGGAGAACTTTGGAAAGTTGTGGGCTGTCCCTAAGACTATTAAACAGTTGGAGGAGGGGGCTGGAAACCTCGTCCGAGAGTTTTTTATAGTAGGGAATAGTGAAGCCGTCCGGGCCAGGGCTTTTTCCCGACGGGGAGTTTTTGATGGCTTGAATCAGTTCTACCTTTGTGATTGGGGAATCTAAGTATTCCGAGGCCTCAGTGGTTAAGGTTGGTAGCCCTATGTCTTGGAGGTATGTATCTATTTTTGAGGTCCTGCAAGGCTGTAAGGGGTTGCTTCTATGTTGTTCTGGCTCTTCCCTGATATTATATAAGGAGTAATAATATTTGTGGAACGCGGAGGCTATCTGCGAGCTACTATAGTGATGTTGCCCTTCTTTAGTTTTAATCGAATAAATGTATGACTGTAGTTGTCTTTTTTTGATGGTTCTAGCTAAAAAATTTCCAGGTTTGTTCCCCCCCTCATAATAAAACTGCCTCAGGGATAGTGCTTTCTTTTGGCGCATTTCCTCTAGATATTTATTCAGTTCGGCTTTTGTGGAAGTTAGTTTGTTTTTTACATCAGTGTCAGATGGGTCAGATTTGTGTGTGTTTTCTAAGGATTGTATCGTAGTGATCAAGTCAGTGTATTTCGCTCGGTAGCGCTTATTAAGGATGGCCTTGTGTTTCATGAGAAGTCCGCGTATGACGCTCTTATGGGCTTCCCACACTGTCATGAGTGGAGTGAATGGTGAGATGTTTAGTTCAAAATATTCCCTGAGTGCCTTGCGTATGTCTTCTAGTATTAAGGGGTCGTCTAGTAGGGTGTCATCTAATTTCCACGTATAATTTGTAATTGGGATATCCGGCCATTGGACCATACAGGTGACCGGGGCGTGATCTGACCAAGTGATATGGCCTATGTCACATTTTTGTGTAAGTGAGAGTCCGTTAGCGTCAGTGTATATGTAGTCTAACCTCGAATAGCTATTATGAGGTATAGAGTAAAAGGAGTAATCTCTTGAGGACGGGTGAAGGGTTCTCCATGTGTCGTGCAATGCAACCTCTCTTAAAATGGAGTTAACCTGTCGTATGGTAGAGGAGGGAGTACAAGTGACTCCCCTTGAGGAGTCTATGGAGGGGTTGGCTACCAGATTGAAGTCCCCCGCCATAAAGGTAATCCCCTTGGAGTGCTCCAAGAGGAGGTTTGTGACTTTTTTTTATAAAGCCCCCCTGTGAGAGGCTGGGGGAATACACAGAAGCCAGTGTGATGTAGTGGCCATATAAGGTTCCTATAACCACTATGAATCTACCCTCTGGGTCTTTCTCAACCTGTGTTATGTGAATAGGCACTGACTTGTGAAAGAGGATTCCAACCCCTCCTTTTTTGCTCGTCCCCGAGGCAAACACTGCCTTCGAGTACGTTGGGTGATGCCATTTGGGTTCTTTCCCCCTCTGGAAATGAGTTTCCTGAACTAGAATAATTTGACTCTGTAGCTTAGCAAGTTCCTTAAAGGCGATTGAACGCTTTCCAGGGCTATTAAGTCCCTTAGCGTTTATTGTGGTAATATTTATTCCATGATCCTGAAACCTACTGGCCTTAGATTGCCCGGTAGGCATGTTGGATTGTGTGAGGTGGGGGAGGGAGAGAGAAAAAAAAAAAAAAAAAAAAAGGGGAAAAATTTAGTATTTAGGGATAAGAAAAGAGGGTTAGTCTAGGAGAAGAGAGTAAGAAGAAAAGAAGATGAGTAATGAAATAGATCAAAGCAAACAAATTATGCTGTAAGCGTTAAATGCAATCTACTCTTGCACCAACAGTTATAAAGATGGAGATACAACAAACAATTGTACAATGCGAAAGAAGAAACAAAAGGAATTCTTCAGCTCAACAATTTCAAAAATTCGTAAAACAACAACAATAGGGGAAAAGCCCCTTAACTGACGTTAATTATAGAAAACTTTGTCACCCCAATTACTGCATTGGGGTGAGGTAACATATTGGCACCTGAGAATGTGACTTGACTTTTTGTGAGTTGGGTCTTGTATGGTATTAGGACTTCTAAGCACCCCGGTTACAGTGATAGAGGGAGATAAATGTATGCGGCCCTTCTGTCTAGGTTATATAATTATGTGACAGTTAGCGTATTAAGGTTTTCTCTACATCTCATTTTGTAGACGGCCCTCGAGGAAAGCGGTCCTAGGACTTGCGTTCTAAGCGGCCCGTGTATAGGGCGGCTTTTACTGTAAATGTACCTCCAAGAGGAGGGGCATAGTGTGGCCTAGTGTGCTGTTATTAGGGCGTGATCTTAGTGTCCGTCTTTCAGTTGTAGAAAAGAAAAAAAAAAAGATAAAAAACCTCTGTTCAGATTGTCGTTGCAGTATACAGTAATGTGGGAGGGGGCCATTAACCTAGCTTCTAGTTTTCGCCCCATGGCGTGTACGCCGTAGGGGTTTGCGCGTGTGTTCCTAAACGGGAGCCCCTAACCTTGTTATAACCCGAGAGGGATTTGGGTTGATACTGGGACTGGTAGACTGTCCTTAACCCTCTGTAAGCCAAATTAAACCTTGTAAACATAATGTCAAACAATAAACCAATAAACTGTTAGGCTTTACATATTCATGTATTTCATAACAGAGTTGTTTAGTGGGTGTAAGTGCTGTTTTTCAACATAGTGTCTATGGCTCTTCCAACAATGTCAATGTGGAACTCTCTTTGGGGTGAGAGCTGCTTCCAGGCCCCACTGTTAACAGATTTAGTGTACAGTACTTTACCTATTATTTACATGTCCTCGGCAACTATCCAACGGAGGACTGGGAGGAAGGAGCGCCATCTTCTGCTCCTGTATCTTGTGGTGAAGGATGTTGCAGAGACAAATTATCATAGAACTCTCTTTCATCTGTTCCCGGCCTATATATAACAGTTTTGTTGTTATTATTAGCTATAATTGAGACAGGGAATCCCCAGCGATACTGGATCTTCTGCGCCCTTAGTGTAGATGTTATGTGGTTCAGTTCTCTCCTCTTTTGAAGGGTCACCGGGGACAGGTCCGTAAAGATTTGAATCTCTTCTCCAGCATGGGTTATGGGGTGTTTGCGTCTTGCCTCTTGTATAATTTCCTCTTTATCCTTAAATCGAAGGAATTTGACAATTATGTCCCGTGGCGGGGCTTTACTGGGTGGTTTGGGCCTAAGGGCCCTGTGAGCCCTTTCAAGTGGTATTTCTGGGGCAGATGGGTTGTTCTTGATAATTCTGAAGAGGGCTTGCAGATAGCCTTCGATCCCCTGCTGTGCGACAGTTTTAGAGACTCCGCGGATTCGCAGGTTGTTCCTGCGGCCCCTATTATCGAGGTCCTCGATTTTTTCGTTGAGATATTGTAGATTTTCAGAGTGTTGTCTCAGTGTAACGGAGTTCTGTTTTATGGAAGCAGATGCCTTACTGAAGGTTGTTTCTACCTTAAGGATTCTCGAGTCAAGCACCGCCATATCTTTTCTAAGGTCTCCAAACAGGGTTTTCATCTCATCCATAATGCCTTTAATGTCCTCTTTAGATGATAAATGTGTAATATCTTCTTTAGTGAGGTATGCTGAGTGAGACATGTCAGTGCTGAGAGAAGGTTCCTGTGACAGCGCCATTTCCTCTCTATTAGCTGATTTATTAGAGTCTATAGGCTTTAAATATTGAGATAGAGGCTTTGTATGTGCAGATCTATCAATCCTGCTTGATTTCTTGTTAGGCATCACCTAATCTTGTTTGAGGAGATTAGTGTATACCCCAGATAAATTAAATAACAGCTCCTGACCTCTGGCAGCGTGTTCATATAATTTAGGAGACTATTAAAATTCTTTATTTAAAGAGTAGTCCTGCAGGCAATGTCCTGTTAGCCCCCTGTTATATCTAGCTGATCACCAATTGTGGGTATTAACTTAATCCTTTCTAGCACCGGGTCTTGTAGCAGTGTCACTTATTAGCTGTTGCGCTACTTAGCCCTGCGTGTTAGGTGAGAGGCAATGCCGCGAGGCTTCTGCGTGGGGTCTGAGTCTTATTCCACTAAGTCACTGTGGTGAGGAGCAGAGGGCCTACCTGATGTAATCGGCAAGTGCCGATACCGGAACTTGGGATCCGGGTGCGTTCCCGGTATAAGGTGAGAGCCTTCTAATGTCCTCCAGGTCTGTTGCGCTTATAAGAGCGCTCGGTGCACAAGGGGCCCTTTCGGGTCTGCAGTCTCCTGTGAGTCCTCTGTTTCGGGGTGGGTCTTAGTGCAGGGTCGATGCTTCTGTGTTAAGTGTAGGCCTGAGAGTTGCGGTCCTGAAGTTGATATGCGCCGTGCTTGTGAGGGCAACAGTTACTCCCTGAGCTAGAGATCTGAAGATAGGAGCTTTAACTAGTCCCACTCACTGAGATTTAGATTAAAATTGTGCCATATAGTGCTATTTTGTCAGCTTAGGAAGCAGGAGCCCTTCTAATGTGTGGCCATCTTCCTGCGCGGCCAGACTCCGCCCCCAATCTTAGGAATTTTTATCTTATTCCATGGGAATCCTTTGGATTCACACCAACAGATATATTTTTTTCATATTTTATGGTAAATTTTTCTAGTTACAGGTTTTCTGGCCTGAACCAGAGTATCTATAACAGAATCTGAAAACCCACGCTTTGATAGAATCAAGCGTTCAATCTCCAAGCCGTCAGTTGGAGGGAGACCAGATTTGGATGTTCGAATGGACCCTGAACAAGAAGGTCCTGTCTCAAAGGTAGCTTCCATGGTGGAGCCGATGACATATTCACCAGGTCTGCATACCAAGTCCTGCGTGGCCACGCAGGAGCTATCAAGATCACCGAGGCCCTCTCCTGATTGATCCTGGCTACCAGCCTGGGAATGAGAGGAAACGGTGGGAATACATAAGCTAGGTTGAAGGTCCAAGGTGCTACTAGTGCATCTACTAGAGTCGCCTTGGGATCCCTGGATCTGGACCCGTAGCAAGGGACCTTGAAGTTCTGACGAGACGCCATCAGATCCATGTCTGGAATGCCCCATAATTGAGTTATTTGGGCAAAGATTTCCGGATGGAGTTCCCACTCCCCCGGATGGAATGTCTGACAACTCAGAAAATCCGCTTCCCAATTTTCCACTCCTGGGATGTGGATCGCAGACAAGTGGCAGGAGTGATCCTCCGCCCATTGAATTATTTTGGTCACTTCTTTCATCGCCAGGGAACTCCTTGTTCCCCCCTGATGATTGATATATGCAACGGTCGTCATGTTGTCTGATTGAAACCTTATGAATTTGGCCTTTGCTAGTTGAGGCCAAGCTCTGAGAGCATTGAATATCGCTCTCAGTTCCAGAATGTTTATCGGGAGAAGAGACTCTTCCCGAGACCATAGACCCTGAGCTTTCAGGGATTCCCAGACCGCGCCCCAGCCCACTAGACTGGCGTCGGTCGTGACAATGACCCACTCTGGTCTGCGGAAGCACATTCCCTGGGACAGATGGTCCAGGGTCAGCCACCAACGGAGTGAATCTCTGGTCTTTTGATCTACTTGAATCATTGGATTCATCTTAGATGAATTCGTGCAAAAGGAACTATGTCCATTGTTGCAACCATCAATCCTACTACTTCCATGCACTGCGCTATGGAAGGGCGAGGAACAGAATGAAGCACTTGACAAGAGCTTAGAAGTTTTGATTTTCTGACCTCTGTCAGAAAAATCCTCATTTCTAAGGAATCTATTATTGTTCCCAAGAAGGGAACTCTTGTTGACGGGGACAGAGAACTTTTTTCTTTGTTCACCTTCCATCCGTGAGATCTGAGAAAGGCTAGAACGATGTCCGTATGAGCCTTTGCTTTTGACAGGGACGACACTTGTATTAGAATGTCGTCCAAGTAAGGTACTACTGCAATGCCCCTTGGTCTTAGAACCGCTAGAAGGGACCCTAGCACCTTTGTGAAAATCCTTGGAGCAGTGGCCAATCCGAATGGGAGGGCCACAAACTGGTAATGCTTGTCCAGAAAAGTGAACCTTAGGAACTGATGATGTTCCTTGTGGATAGGAATATGTAGGTACGATTTAGGACTTCCTGTGGGAGGAGCGCCGAGGTAGGAGTGCGCGCTCCAGCTCCTCAGTTTGCGGAGCAACTAACCAACTGATTCCCAACCACTGAACCCTATTGTTGGGGAAACGATATACCCTGCTTGGGGGAAGGAAAGTGGCATCAGGAAGCACACTAATTCCCTTTTTAGGTTGACCGGACTCAGCCGCAGCACAGAGCTGATGTGCTATAGACTCTGGGACTCACCGCGTTCAGTCACGACCCGCCGGCTATTACACGGTACCCGATAAGTGACCTACTACAGCCGAGTGCGGGACCATCACAGAATTTAAGCTGTCAGCTGTGTGCTCCGATCCGAGAGAGAGGTGTCCCAGCTGGGACAGGGAACCCGGTGCCATCGGTACATCGGCACTGTGGACAGTGTAAGCGGGAGAAAGCCTTGGAGGAAAGCGGCATAGATCTTACCTTCAAAGGGAAGGAACTTGTGTTGCAGAATCAGCAGCGTCCGGAACCCTCTTACCCCCCCTCCGTAAGCCGGCACAGACAGCAGACGTCATACTTGCGGGCCAGGTAGTTCGTGGAGAGTCGGCGCCTGGTCGCCTTGGAACGCCGTGGCCGCAAGGAATACACGTAGGCTGAGGCCCTCCTGAGAGAGTGAGATGCGCTAATGAACAGAAGCACAGCACAGATGCCGTGAAGACAGTGGGGGGTAAGTAAGTAACATTCCTTTATGGTTACAAACCGCTGATATGAATATTTCTGTTGACCTAGTGCTGAAGGTTTTTTGTTTCCCCCTAAACTGAAGGGACCCTCTGTGTAGTCAAAAGGTAACAAAGGTGCCACTGGAAAGTCCAATTAAAATATGCGGCACAGACTCATCGCCTGAAAAATAGAATTAAGTAGATAATACACGCAGCCCCCTGACCTATTGGAACTGTGTTTATTAAGAAACGTGCACTCCAACCCGGGGTTCAGAACTTTTGATCTCCAGATAGCATCCCCTCGAAAAAGTGACTAGTCTACAAGCAGATCTTACAAGATAAGTGCAAACTTACCAGTTGTTAGCAGAACAGAGTGCAGACTTGGGACTGAACAGCTAACTTTACTGCTCTGGAGAACACTTTTCTCTTTTTCTTTCCATGCCAACTATTTCTAATATATGGCAAAAGGGAAAGTTTTGATAAGGGGTTTATAGCCCGGATCAGGATTTTGAGTACTATCTGTTCGTGATACCCCTGTAGGGTTTGTGTAAAACCTGTGAACTGGTTTATCTATTGGTGTATGATCTGAAATTATTTTTTTTTTTTTTTATTGTTTATTAATTTTTCATTTTATTACTCTCCCTTCTTCTTCTTTTTTTCTTTTTTGCATCCCGTTGTTATTCCCGTTTTCTGTTATTTTGTTTTTTGTTTTTTTGGATGTACATGTAAAGGATTAAGGTTCATATAAGGGCACGCTGAATAATCAACAAGACAAATATTGGTTAAATTGTATAAAGACCAATAGAGGTCACAAGAATTTTTACACGTCTATAGGTTCATCAGTCAATATAAGACAAACATTGTTGGTTTCCAACCAGGTGAAGTAATTCTAGACTTCTTCCTATTGTGTCCATATATTTTAAAGTACACAAGCCCACAAGTCTACAAATAAAAGAGGCATAGAAAGCCAGAAAGGTGGGTACACCAGTTTGAGGTGCACTCTAGAAACACGTTGTTTTCTTCCTTTTTCTCTCTTCTCCTGGTTTTCTGCCTGCAGCCTTTGTAGGTTCCTTTTCTGCCTTTTTCTGATGTATATAACTCTTAAATGCAAGAAGAGTAATGCATAACACGGCAATCACATATCTGTATGCACTATAAACGCACCGGCAAATTTAAACACATAGGCACCCACAAAAAATTGCAGAACAGATATATTAATTCTGTCTCTGCTTTGCCTTCTTTAGTTTTCTTTTTTTTTTTCTTTTTGTCCTTTTTGTTTTGTTGTGTGCTTTTTCATTTTTTTTTTTTTTTTTTTTTTTTTTTTTTTTTTTCTCTCTTTTCACTCTTTCCTGTTTTTCTCTAAAAATCTATAAGGCACTAGTACTGTATAGAAGACAAGCACAGACACATTAATTGGAATTTTATGACGTGTAAGGTAGTTGTTAGGTAACAATTTGGGGACCCACACAGGTTAAAACGTAAATAGCGTATGTGGGTTGGCACGCATTCAAAGAGGTGAAAGAAAAGTGTAAAGTAGCATTAAAACACAGAGGTGTTGTACAAAACGGACACAGAGCCAAGTAGCTGTGAAGGGGAAGGGGGAAGGAGGAACAAAGTCAGATTATTTCTATCCCTGATAAAAGTTTATATACTCTAAGTCACCTTTAGGAATAGGTCCTATCAGTCCTGATGGACAAATACATGACGAATACAAAAAATAAGTCCCCCGCCATGCCACCAAGGAAAGACAGGAAACAGAGGACAGGTCAAGAAGCTGGCATTGAGGTTAGCCTGGAAAGTCCCGCTGCAAATCAAGACACACAAATGACTATAAACCAACTAGCGGATCTTTTACTCCCACAATTTGATCTAGTAAAAAAGGATATTGCAGATTTATCACAAGAGATCAGACAGTTTTCAATTAGAATGGTAGAAATAGAGTCGAGGGTCTCAGAAGCTGAAGATAAACTAAATATCCAAGACATAAAAATGAAGGAAAATACAGACAAAATTAAGGTACTTATGCTAAAGGTGGAAGATCTGGAGGACAGATCCCGCCGGAATAATGTCAGGGTAGTAGGACTCCCAGAGAGTAGAGAGTTCCAGGACCTTCTGAAATTTGCAGCAACCACACTACCCACGCTATTAGGGATCCAGGCAGATAGGGACACATTCCAGGTAGAACGAGCGCATAGGGTAGGAAGTGCTAGGACACACCCAGATGGAAACACACGCCCCAGGATGGTTTTAATTAGATACTTGAATTTTCAGGACAAAATTAGTATTATGCAACACTATAGGAAATTACAAACATTAACAATTGAAGGGAAAAGAGTCCTGTTATTTCAGGACTTCTCGGCCGAGACAGCCGCAAAGAGGAGGGTCATGGCTCCATTCTGCTCAGGGTTGATCAGGGCGGGGCTCAAAGCCGCACTGATTTATCCAGCCAAAATAACAGTGTTAACAATGGAAGGGAGAACTGTGTTAGACTCAGTAAAAGAAGCACAAGACTTTTGTCAAGAGAATAACATTGAAGTCTGAATGGGTATTCTCATTCTATAAGGTCATATAAAGCAATAAGAATGTATTTGAATCCCAAATGGTCTAGAAGGAAGTTGTATGTTGTAAGGTTATTAAAAGCAAGAAGTACGAACCAGAATTATAAAATATGCAATCTTATAATAGACTGTGGAAGGGGAGGGGGGGGGAGAATGGGCGGCCCCTCTCTTCTTTTTTTTTTTCGCTCCCCTTTTTTTTTTTTTTTTTTTTTTTTTTCCCTCTCTCTCTCTCTTTCTCTCCCTTTTTGCTCTTATTTTAGACTAAAATGGTAGAACCGCTAAAGATAGTGTCATGGAATGTGGGGGGCATAACCTCCCCCATTAAAAGGAAAAATGTTTTAAGAATGCTAAAGGGGGAGAAGGCGGACATTATTTTTTTGCAGGAACTGCATCTGAAGGATCATGAAATAGTAAAATTAAAAGCCAACTGGGTGGCAGATATTATAGCTACCTCATGTAACAAGCGCAAGTGTGGGGTGGCCATTATCATAAACAAAAAGGTTAACTATAAAATACTTAAACAAGAGTGCGACCAGCAGGGTAGGTACATGATACTCCAGATGCGGATAGAGGACGTCTGCTGGACCTTTTGCAACATCTATGCTCCAAATAAACTGGAGAAAAACTTTTGGCAAAGGATCCAACAGAAAATAACACCACACTTAGAACAGAATTTGATAATAGCGGGAGATATGAATCTCACGTTGTTCCCTGAGATGGACAGGTCCAGAATTAGCAGCCGCCAAGCAAATAATAGAGAGGCCAAATTTTTTAGGAATTACATTAAGACATTAAAGCTGAATGATATCTGGCGACAGCAGCACCCGGATGAGCGGGTATATACATGCGAATCTAAAGCACACAGGAGCTTTTCTCGTATCGATCTATTTTTGATAAGTCAGCAAATAGCTAAGCTTGAAGTTGAAACCCAAATAGCAGAGATATTGTTATCCGATCATGCCATCATAAGTATGCGGGTCTGGCCAGACAAGAGGGTTAGAAGACCGGGGAATTCGTTTCATTTTCCTGCCTATATGTGTCATAATATTCAGTTCACTAATTGGTTAAAATTAAAATGGTCAGATTACTGTGATCTGAATAAAGAATTTATTAACAAAACTGAAACCTTTTGGGAGGCAGGGAAAGCGGTCATGCGCGGAGAAATTAAGGGATACATGGTTAAGTTAACACGCAAATTGAAAGCAAGAGAGTTACAACTGGCCAACCAGCTTAGGAATGCATACAACAGATACCTCCAATCACCGAATCAAGATAGATGGAGCAGATATATTACCGCTAAAAATGAAAGAGAGGATTTTTTCAGAGAGAAGTGGGCTGGGGAAGATCTTAAGTCGAGGTCCAAATTTCAAGGATACCAGGGGGTTTCAGCTAAACATTTGGTTAAAATAGTCAAGTTTAGACAAAAGAAAAACACCATAGTAACAATAAAAGATGGCAATAAGGTAATAACGCAGCCCGCAGAGATCAGGGACGCATTTTATAAGTATTTTCACAACATATACTCTAGTAGCGGAATAGATGAAAGCGCTAAGGCAAAATTTTGGGAAAAAATCGAACTACCCAAAATAACATCAGTAGATCTAGAACATATTAATACGGCCATAACAGAGCTAGAAATAGATAAAGTAATACAAAGGACAAAAGCAGGAAAAGCAGCAGGCCCTGATGGTCTCCCGATCGAATTCTACAAAACTCTAGCAGCCAATATTGGCACCACTTTAAAGAATTTATATAACGATTATTTCCTATCACAAGCTTTAAAATCCCCATATTTCTCAGACTCAATCGTCACCCTGATATATAAGAAGGGTAAAAACCCAGAGGAGTTATCAGCCTACCGTCCAATCTCCCTGTTAAACCAGGACTATAAAATATTGATGGCAATTATTGCTGATAGATTGAAGAATGTTATAGGTAAACTGATACATACAGACCAGGCAGGTTTCATCCCGCATAGGAACTCGGTTCGGAACATGAGAAGAGTATTGACAGTGGTGGACCATTTTCACCAGATCGGCCAGCAGTGCAATAGGGAGTCTCATAATATTCTTAATAAAGATTTTGCGTTAATTACCATTGATGCTGAAAAAGCCTTTGATTCCATTGAATGGAATCATCTCATAACCTCTCTTGAAAACTTTGGGTTCTCGGGCCGGCTGGTCGATCTGGTGAGAATGGTTTACAGTAAACCAAGGTCACAGCTGCTAGTGAACGGGGAATTAACACAACACATTACTTTAGAGAAAGGAACTCGGCAGGGCTGCCCATTATCTCCTCTTTTATTTGATCTCGCTTTAGAACCCTTGGCAGCATACCTGCGGCAAGCTATACAACCAGTCAAGATTGGCAGGGAGACGTTACTCATTTCTCTATATGCGGACGACATACTTTTATTCCTGCAAGATACAGTTAACTCTATTCCATGTGTCCTGGAAATTATCACAGAGTATAGTACCTTCTCGGGGTATAAAATTAACCCTAAAAAATCAGAGCTATTATGGGTTAACAAAACAAGGCAAAGCTGTAACCATATCTTTAGAGAAGTGAAGGCCATTAACTACCTAGGAATTAAGATTACAAGGAACCCTAGGGAATGGTACCAACTAAATTTCAAGGAATTCTTTGATAATATTCAAATTAACTTTAATAAGTGGAACCTATTCTTTCTGTCTATATCGGCCAGATGTATGATTATCAAAACAATTATTTTCCCTAAAATCCTATTTTTGCTGCAAAACCTACCCCTCCTTGTTACAAGGAAAGATATATCTAGATACAATAAAGCTTGCTCCTCCTTTATTTGGGGGAAAAAGAGACCAAGAATTTCTATGGATAAAATGAGCAACTCCAAAATATATGCAGGGTTCGCCATCCCAAATATCAGACATTACAATTTAATTGCCCTGGCCAAATTTGGATTAGATTGGCTGACGAGATCAGAATATGTTACATACTACAATTTAGATGTGGAGCTGATCAGACCTTTCAGCCCGCTAGCCATGCTACATTGCCCATACAGGAAGCTGCCCCAGAACGTGGACGGAATGTTAACATTAGTTAATATTATTAGAGGGTGGCAGCAATACTGCTCTCTAGTGGGACAGGAATATCGGGTGTCTCCATATTTACCGATCATCGGTTGTGTGGATTTCCCATCAGGTCTCAACCAAAAAGTATTTTTTGATTGGAGGGAGAAAGGCCTAAGCTATTTTGCGCAGTTAAAAAATGATAGGGACGGCCAGACCTGTACCTTTCAGAGCCTCGTAGAACAATATCACCTCCCAAGCAATAATTTTTATGCATACCTACAGGTACGCCATTATATTGAAAGAGCCAACAGAGAAGTGGCAACTGATTGGGGATGGTCTCAAATAGCTCCGGGCCTAAAACTCTACCATGCAGGGAAACGGTCGATTGCCTGGTGGTATCAAAAAGTTCTGACAAATAAGGGTTTGGAACATATCAACCTGGCCAAAGAAAAATTTATTAAATATTTTGAAAGGCTACAAGGAGAAGATATAATAGAAAGTATTAAACTTGCGGCCGAGGCGACTTCAAGTATCAGTTGGAGAGAGTCACAGTGCAAAATCATAAACAATTTTTACTTGACTCCAGCTAGAATAGCAAAATGGACGGAGCCAAAGACAGGGAGCTGTTTTAAATGCACAAAGGCAGGGGCAGACCTTTTACACTGCATCTGGAGTTGCCCAAAAGTAAGGCAATACTGGGCTAAAGCTCAGTACTGGTTAAACTGTCATCTTCAGGGTAAAATAGAGCTACAGGCAGTACATATATTTTTTCTAAAAAAATCGGCCATTACGGGGGACAGACAGTTGGTCAATTTAGTTATACTGATAGCACGTAGTTTACTTTTCAAAAAATGGAGACAAAGAGAAACTCCCTGTTTGAGGGAAGTTACCAACATCATTAAAACACAGATGCTGGTAGAGAGGCAGAACCTCAAGGCTGATTCAGAAAAACAGTTTAAGAATTATTTTAAAAAATGGGGAAGCCTGATCAGCTCATGGTCACCAGAGCAGCAGGGTTATTTTCTAAAGCCTTTTCAGAACGCAGTACCATTTTTAAATCTGACGGTATCCGGCATATTGCCTAGGTCATGGCTAACAGAGAGGGTCTGCTGATTCAGGGTAATGTAAGCAGGGGGTGCATTGATCAGAAACTTTTTTTTTTTTTTCTCCTCTCTCTTTCCCCCCTCTTTCCCTGCCGCCCTTCTCCCCTTCCCCCGCAGCACTGCATTTTCTGGCAGTCGAGGTACATAGATTGATTGTTGGTTTTCTTTTTGTTCTTTTGTTCTTCTTTTTTAATCTATGTCAAAATCAAGTGTACGCAAAGTAGATTTTTTGCCTTTCCCTTTGGAAGGATTATTTCAAGTATGGAAAAGGTGAAGTCAGAAAAACTGTCTTATCTCATGTTTTTGTATATATAGTCACTCCCGGCACGGGAGGAATCTAAGATAATTAGGACATAAGATATGTTTCGTCAATGTACATGTGTGTATAAACAAAGTTATATATTTAGAAAAAAAAAAAAAAAAAAAAAAAAAAAAAAAAGGAATATGTAGGTACGCATCCTTTAGATCCACGGTAGTCATAAATTGACTTTCCTGGATGGTGGGTAGAATCGTTCGAATAGTTTCCATTTTGAACGATGGTACCCTGAGAAATTTGTTTAGGATCTTCAAATCCAAAATTGGTCTGAACGTTCCCTCTTTTTTGGGAACTACGAACAGATTGGAATAAAATCCCATTCCTTGTTCCTTTATTGGAACTGGGTGTATCACTCCCATCTTTAACAGGTCTTCTATACAATGTAAGAATGCCTGTCTCTTTATTTGGTTTGAGGATAAGTGAGACCTGTGGAACCTTCCCCTTGGGGGTAGTTCCTTGAATTCCAGGAGATAACCTTGAGAAACTATTTCTAGCGCCCAAGGATCCTGAACATCTCTTGCCCAAGCCTGAGCAAAGAGAGAGAGTCTGCCCCCCACTACATCCGGTCCCGGATCGGGGGCTACTCCTTCATGCTGTTTTGTTAGCAGTGGCAGGCTTCTTGACCTGCTTACCCTTGTTCCAGCCTTGCATTGGTTTCCAGGCTGGTTTGGGTTGTGAGGCATTACCCTCTTGCTTAGAGGATGCAGAATTAGAGGCTGGTCCGTTTCTGCGAAAGGGACGAAAATTAGGCTTATTTTTAGCCTTAAAAGACCTATCCTGTGGAAGGGCATGGCTCTTTCCCCCAGTGATGTCTGAAATAATCTCTTTCAATTCTGGTCCAAATAAAGTTTTACCTTTGAAAGGGATGTTAAGCAATTTTGTCTTGGATGACACATCCGCTGACCAAGACTTTAGCCAAAGCGCTCTGCGCGCCACGATAGCAAACCCTGAATTTTTCGCCGCTAATCTAGCTAATTGCAAAGCGGCATCTAAAATAAAAGTGTTAGCCAATTTAAGTGCGTGAACTCTGTCCATAACCTCCTCATATGGAGTTTCTCTACTGAGCGACTTTTCTAGTTCCTCGAACCAGAACCACGCTGCCGTAGTGACAGGAACAATGCATGAAATTGGTTGTAGAAGGTAGCCTTGCTGTACAAAAATCTTTTTAAGCAAACCTTCCAATTTTTTATCTATAGGATCTTTGAAAGCACAACTATCTTCGATAGGAATAGTAGTGCGTTTGTTTAGAGTAGAAACTGCCCCCTCGACCTTGGGGACTGTCTGCCATAAGTCCTTTCTGGGGTCGACCATAGGAAATAATTTCTTAAATATAGGGGGGGGAACAAAAGGTATGCCGGGCTTTTCCCACTCCTTATTTACTATGTCCGCCACCCGCTTGGGTATAGGAAAAGCGTCGGGGGGCACCGGAACCTCTAGGAACTTGTCCATCTTGCATAATTTCTCTGGAATGACCAAGCTGTCACAATCATCCAGAGTAGATAACACCTCCTTAAGCAGTGCGCGGAGATGTTCTAATTTAAATTTAAATGTCACAACATCAGGTTCAGCTTGATGAGAAATTTTTCCTGAATCTGAGATTTCTCCATCAGACAAAACCTCCCTCATGGCCCCTTCAGATTGGTGTGAGGGTATGACAGAACAATTATCATCAGCGCCCTCTTGCTCTTCAGTGTTTAAGACAGAGCAATCGCGCTTTCTCTGATAAGTAGGCATTTTGGATAAAAGATTTGCTATGGAGTTATCCATTACAGCCATTAATTGTTGCATGGTAATAAGTATTGGCGCACTAGATGTACTAGGGGCCTCCTGCATGGGCAAAACTGGTGTAGACACAGTAGGAGATGATGTAGTATCATGTTTACTCCCCTCATTTGAGGAATCATCTTGGGCAATATCATTATCTGTGGCAGTACTGTCCTTACTTTGTTTGGACGCTATGGCACAATTATCACATAAATTTAAATGGGGAGACACATTGGCTTTCAGATATATAGAACATAGCTTATCTGAAGGTACAGACATGTTAAACAGGCTTAAACTTGTCAACAAAGCACAAAAAACGTTTTAAAATAAAACCGTTACTGTCTCTTTAAATTTCAAACAGAAAACACTTTATTACTGAATATGTGAAAAAAATATGAAGGAATCATTAAAAGTATTGCACACCAAATTTCAGAGCTTTAACCCTTAAAATAACGGAACCGGAGCTGTTTTAAAATGTAACCCCTATACAGTCCCAGCTATAGTCTTTGCTGAGACCCAACCAAGCCCAGAGGGGAATACGATACCAAATGACGCCTTCTAGAAACTTTTTCATTGATTCTTAGATCCTCACACATGCATCTGCATGCCCTGCTCTCAAAAAACAACTGCGCAATAATGGCGCGAAAATGAGGCTCAGTCTATAACTAGAAAGGCCCCCTGACTGAAAAAGGTGTCTAACACAGTGCCTGCCGTTTTATAAACGTTCCCCAAGATTATAAATGCCAATTGTTAGCCTAAATCTGAATAATATGCCCAAATAAAGCAATCGATTTAGCCCATAAAAATGTCTACCAGTTTTTTAGCCCATATTAAGCCCTTTATTCTGTTTGTTTGACTAAGAAAATGGCTTACCGGTCCCCATGAGGGGAAATGACAGCCTTCCAGCATTACACAGTCTTGTTAGAAATATGGCTAGTCATACCTTAAGCAGAAAAGTCTGCTAACTGTTTCCCCCAACTGAAGTTACTTCATCTCAACAGTCCTATGTGGAAACAGCAATCGATTTTAGTTACTGTCTGCTAAAATCATCTTCCTCTTACAAACTGAAATCTTCATCCTTTTCTGTTTCAGAGTAAATAGTACATACCAGCACTATTTTAAAATAACAAACACTTGATAGAAGAATAAAAACTACATTTAAACACCAAAAAACTCTTAACCATCTCCGTGGAGATGTTGCCTGTGCAACGGCAAAGAGAATGACTGGGGTGGGCGGAGCCTAGGAGGGACTATATGGCCAGCTTTGCTGGGACTCTTTGCCATTTCCTGTTGGGGAAGAGAATATCCCACAAGTAAGGATGACGCCGTGGACCGGACACACCAATGTTGGAGAAATAAACTTCTTTAAATGTCATGCAAAGTTATCACTAAGCCTGCAACCAGTCGCTACCACTGCAGATTAGGCTTAAGCATTATTTCAGTATTAACAGTATTTTCACAGTCAAATTCTAGTCCCTAGAAAATAACTGATACCAGTCACTACTACTGCATTTAAGGCTGTACTTACATCATACGGGTAACAGCAGTATTTTCTTAGTCAATTCCATTCCCAGAAAATATTGTACTGCACATACCTCATTTGCGGTGGACCCTGCATGCTATTCCCATGTTCTGAAGTTACCCCACTCCTCAGAATGTCGAGAACAGCCAGTGGATCTTAGTTACGCCTGCTAAGATCATAGAAAACGCAGGCAGTTTCTTCTTCCAAATACTGCCTGAGATAGAAAAAACAGCACACTCCGGTGCCATTTAAAATAACAAACTTTTGATTGAAGAATAATTAAGTAAAAACTCCAGCTCCTCTCGCAACCTCCTTCTTTGTTGAGGGTTGCAAGAGAATGACTGGATATGACATGTGAGGGGAGGAGCTATATAGCAGCTCTGCTTGGGTGATCCTCTTGCAACTTCCTGTTGGGGAGGAGAATATATCCCATAAGTAATGGATGACCCGTGGACTGAACACACTTAACAAGAGAAAGTTGCGTTATTTCACCCCCTATAGCGCAGCCATTACAAGTTTTCAAACAGCCTGCTTGTGCGTACGATATGGTTGTGTTGAGCTCCATACTGCACAAAATACAAGCGCTGTTTTGACGTGCTCGTGCACGCTTTCCCCATAGACATCAATGGGGAGAAGGTGTCAGAAAAAAATCTAACACCTGCGATCACGGAATGAAAAGCTCTGTAACGCAGCCCCATTGATGTCTATGGGGACAAAAAGTAACGTTTAAACCTAACACCCTAACAAAAACCCTAAGTCTAAACATCCCTAATCTACTCCCCCTGACATCTACATAAATTTATTGACCCCTAATCTGCCGTTCCCGATATCGCCGCCACCTAAATAAAGCTAATAACCCCTAATTTGTCGCTCCCGATATCGCTGCCACTATACTAAAGTTATTAACCCCTATTCACTTGCACCCCAACATTGCCCACACTATAATAAATCTATTAACCCCTATTCCACCACTCCCCAACATCGCCGCCACTAAATAAAGTTATTTACCCCTAAACCTCTGGCCTCCCACATCACTACCACTAAATAAACCTATTAACCCCTATACCGCCAGCCCACCCCCCACATCGCAACAACCTAAATTAAACTAATAACCCCTAAACCTAACCCTAAAACCCCCTAACTTTAACATAATTAAAATAGAGCTAAATAAAAGTTACAGTTATTAACTAAATAATACCCTATTCCGCCACTCCCAACATCGCCGCCACTAAATAAAGTTATTAACCCCTAAACCTCTGGCCCTGTTTAAAAAAAAAAAAAAACACCCCAAAATAAAAATCCTAATGTATAATAAACTACCAAGGGCCCTTAAAAGGGCCTTTTGTGGGCCCTTAAAAGGGCCTTTTGTAGGGCATTGCCCTAAAGTTAACAGCTCTTTTGCTACAAAACAAAACAAACACCCCATAACAGTATACAAACCCCCACCCCCAAACCCACAAAATAAAAATTAAGTAAAACCTAATCTACCCATTGCCCTGAAAAGGGCATTTGTATGGGCATTGTCCTTAAAAGGGCATTTAGCTCTTTTTCATGCCCTTAAAAGGGCATTCAGCTCTTTTATGAAATGCCCAACCTCTAATCTAAAAATAAAAACCCACCCCAAAACGAAATAAAAACATTACACAAAATAAAAAACGAATTATCAAAAATAATAAAAATTATTCCTATTCTAATAAATAAACTAAACTAAAAGGGCCTTTTGTAGGGAATTGCCCTAAGTTAAACAGCACTTTTACATAAAAAAAAATTACAAAGACCCACTAACATTACAAACCCCCACAAAATAAAAAAAAATATCTAAAAAACCTAAGCTACCCATTGCCCTGAAAAGGGCATTTGTATGGGCATTGCCCTTAAAAGGACATTTAGCTCTTTTGCATTGCCCTGAAAAGGGCATTTAGCTCTTTTACAAATAGCCCAAACCCTAAACTAAAAAAAAACAACACCCAAAAAAACTTAAAAAATCCTAAAACTAACCCCCGACGATCCACTTACAGTTGCTGAAGTCCCGCTTGAAGGATCTTCATCCCGGCAGCGCCATCTTCATCCAGGCGGCAGGCAGCTCCATCTTCATCCAGGCGGCATCTTCTATCTTCATCCTGGCGGCGCGGAGCGGGTCCATCCTTAAACATCCGGCGCGGAGCGGGTCCATCCTTAAACATCCGGCGCTGAGCATTCTCTTAATACGGTCACCGCCGTATACTGAATCTTCAATGCAAGGTACGCAATTCAAAATGGTGTTCCCTTGCATTCCTATTGGCTGATTTGATTTGGGAAATTCAAATCAGCCAATAGGATGAGAGCTACTTAAATCATATTGCCGGTTCAAATCAGCCAATAGGATGAGAGCTACTGAAATTCTATTGCTGATTTGAATAGCCAATAGAATTTAAGTAGTTCTCATCCTATTGGCTGATTTGAATTTCCAAAATCAAATCAGCCAAAAGGAATGCAAGGGACGCCATTTTGAATTATGTACCTTGCATTGAAGATTCAGTATACGGCGGCGGCCTTATGAAGAGGATGCTCCGCGCTGGATGTCTTCATGATGGACCCGCTCCGCACTGCCGGGATGAAGATAAAAGACACCGCCGAGATGAAGATTGAAGATGGAGCCGTCTGGATGAAGATGGAGCCGCCTGGATAAAGACGGAGCCGCCTGGATAAAGACGGAGCTGCCGGGATAAAGATCCTTCAAGCGGGACTTCAGCAACTGTAAGTGGATCGTTGGGGGTTAGTGTTAGAATTGTTTAAGGTTTTTTGGGTGTTTTTTTTTTAGTTTAGGGTTTGGGCTATTCGTAAAAGAGCTAAATATCCTTTTCAGGGCAATGCAAAAGAGCTAAATGCCCTTTTAAAGGGGCAGTCAACACCAGAATTTTTGTTGTTTAAAAAGAAAGATAATCACTTTATTACCCATTTCCCAGTTTTGCATAACCAACACAGTTATAATAATACGCATTTTACCTCTGTAATTACCTTGCATCTAAGCTTCTGCCGACTGCCCCCTTATTTCAGTTCTTTTAACAAACTTGCATTTTAGCCAATCAGTGCTCACTCCTAGGTCACTTCACATGCATGAGCTCAATGTTATCTATATGAAACACATGAACTAATGCCCTCTAGTGGTCAAAATGCATTCAGATTAGAGGCAGTCTTCAAGGTCTAAGAAATTAGCATATGAACCTCCTAGGTTTAGCTTTCAACTAAGAATACCAAGAGAACAAAGCAAAATTGGTGATAAAAGTAAATTGGGAAGTTGTTTAAAATTACATTCCCTATTTAAATCATTAAAGTTTTTTTGGGACTTGACTGTCCATTTAAGGGCATTGCCCATACAAATGCCCCTTTCAGGGCAATGGGTAGCTTAGGTTTTTGTTAGAGTTAGGTTTTTTTATTTTGGGTCTTTGTATTTTTTTTTCTTCAGGTAAAAGCTGTTTAACCTAGGGCAATGCCCTACAAAAGGCCCTTTTAAGGACTATTGGTAGTTTATTGTAGGCTAGGTTTTTTTTTTTATTTTGGGGGGCTTTTTTATTTTTATAGGGCTATTAGATTAGGTGTAATTCTTTTTTATTTTTGATAATTTAATTTGTTATTTTTTGTAATTTAGTCTTATTTTTTGTAATTAGATAGTTTGTAATTTTTAGAGTAGTGTTAGGATTTTTTTAATGTGTATTTTAGTTTTCTTTAATTGGTAGTTAGTTTAATTTTAGTTTAATAGTTATATTAGTTTAATAGTTAGTTTAAACTTAGTTTTTTTAATTTGACAGGTAAGTTTTAATTTAATTTAAGATAGGTAAATTGTAATTTTAATATAAAGTTAGGGAGGCGTTAGGTTTAGGGGTTACTAGTTTAAATTAGTTTATTGCGATGTGGAGGGTTTAGGGGTTAATAGGTTTATTTAGTATATTTTGTTGTGGGGGGTTTCGGTTTAGGGGTTAATAGGTTTAGTATAGTGGGGGCGATGTGGGTGTATGGGTCTTTGGGTAGGTAGGTGGGGGTTAATAACTTTAGTATAGTGGCGGCGATGTCGGGGAGCGGCGGAATAGGGGTTAATAATTTTTAATAGTGGTGGCGATGTCGGGAGCGGCAGATTAGGGGTTAATAACTTTAACATAGTGTTTGCGATGCGGGAGGGCCTCGTTTTAGGGGTTAATAGGTAGTTTATGGGTGTTTAGTGTACTTTGTAAACACTTTAGTTATGAGTTTTATGTAACAGTTTTGTTGCGTAAAACTCATAACTACTGCTTTCAGATGGCGGTACGGATCTTGTGGTTATAGGGTGTAACACAAGCTTTTTAACCTCACCGCAAAACTCATAATGGCTGCGCTATGGAAGTCCCATGAAAAAACTTAATTTTTACATGTGCGGGACTGACGTTTGCGTTACAGGCTAAAAGGCTTGCGGTACAGCTATACCGACAAGACTTGTAATGCCTGCGGTGCTGTTTTAACGCTGAAATTACCATTTTTCAGTGTTAAAACACGAACGCACAATTCGTAATCTAGGTGATAGCAATTTCATGTATTACAACTCAGGGCACAGCTATTATATAGTTGATAGTTGGGAGACAATCATTTTGGATCTACTAAAAAAAGCAAAAAAATAAGGAAAGAAAAAAACTCCAAAAAAGCAGAATTCCATAATTTTTTTTTAATCATATTTTGATGTTGGAGAATAGCTTATTAAGATGTCTTTTGACAACTACCATAACGGTAGCTGATATTTTAGAATGGTATCAGTGACATTGTTTGGACAAAACAGTACGCAATAGACAACTGGATAATTGCCACCCTGGATGGACCTTATAGTTCTAACCTGCTATTACAATCTGATTGCATATACAGTATGTGTATACATATACATATACAGGTATATATATATATATATATATATATATATATATATATATATATATATATATATATATATATATATATATATATTTATATACATGTATCCACGGGAGAGTGTGTGTGTCCTTTCTTGTGTGGCCATGTGGGTGTAAAGTTTGTAGAATACAAATAAATAATTGTAAGTATTTCAATACCTCAATTAACTAGGAATATTTATAGGTAAATTCCCAATACAGATACAAAACCCTTTATCTAGAATGCTTGGGATCTGAAAAGTTTTGGATTTCGGAATATTTACGGTATATATTTGCATATATAAAATGGGACAGTTTGGAGAGGGGATGGAACAATATCTTATGTCACTTAGACAATATTTACATGTCATAGTACATCTTAAACATGCAACCTAAAAGTAGCTTTATATCATTTTTAATATTTTTGTATACACAGTACAATCCGAAAAGTACAGTACTATAATCATAAAGCTAATAGTTATTTAGCTTTAACTAAACATAGATTAGCATTTGCATTTTAGAACAGTAAAAACAAAAAAACAAAGACACAGACAGAGAATATTGTGAGTTACTGGCTGGGAAAAATTGAAATTTGTAATCATTTGATATAAAAAGAAATATTAATGAAAACGTCTGGATTACAGATTAAAGGGAAATTAAACCCAATTTTTTTCTTTCATGATTCCGATAGGGCATACAATTTTAAATAACTTTCTAATTTACTTCTATTATCCATTTTTTATTTGTTCTCTTTGTATCTTTTGTTGAAAAGCAGGGACGTATGCTTAGGAGCCGGCCCATTTCTGGAGCACTATATGGCAGCAGTTTTGCAAGAATGTTATCCATTTGCAAGAGCACTAGATGGCAGCACTGTTTCCTACCATGTAGTGCTCCAGATGCCTACCTAGGTATCTCTTCAACACAGAATATCATAGGAACAAAGCAAATTTGATAATGGAAGTAAATTGGAAACTTTTATAAAATAGTATGCTCTGTCTGAATCACAAAATAAAACAAATTGGGGTTTCGTATCCCTTTAATTCTGGATTTGGGAATGTGGACCTGTATAAACTTACCTCCTAAGTTGGTTGGTTTATCAATGAGAGATGCTACAACAATCAAACTTCCATTCGATTTCCCAAGTTTAGATGCACGGTACTGAAGAACCATTTCTAAATCCAAATCAGGAATGCTATTCTTCCACGGTATTATTTTTTTCTGGATATCCAACCATCCAGGCTGATGATCTGCTTCTCCTGAATCTATATATAGCAAAAATAGATACTGTATATGTACTGTAAAGAGACACAAAACACTAAACAAATGCTAGATTAAATGATGCATTTAAAGGCAGAGTCTACAATATCATTTTTATTGTTTTAAAAGATAGATAATCCCTTTATTACCCATTCCCCAGTTTTGCATAACCAACACTATTATATATTAATACACTTTTTCCCTCTGTGATTACCTTGTGTCTAAGCATCTTCTGACAGCCCCCTGGTCATATGACTATTTATTTATTATCTATTGACTTGCATTTGGTACTGTGTTGTGCCAACGATTAAATAACTTCTCGGGCATTAACACAATGTTATCTATATTGCCCACATGAACTAGCAGTCCTCTGTTGTGAAAAGCAAATAGAAAAGCATGTGATTAAGAGGCTGTCTATAGTGGCTTAGAAACAAGCAGAAATTTAGAGGTTTAAATGTTATAAAGTAACAGAATTTATGCTTACCTGATAAATTACTTTCTCCAACGGTGTGTCCGGTCCACGGCGTCATCCATAACTTGTGGGAATATTCTCTTCCCCAACAGGAAATGGCAAAGAGCACAGCAAAAGCTGTCCATATAGTCCCTCCTAGGCTCCGCCCACCCCAGTCATTCGACCGACGGACAGGAGAAAAAATAGGAGAAACCATAAGGTGCCGTGGTGACTGTAGTTAAAGAAAGAAATTCATCAAACCTGATTAAAAAACCAGGGCGGGCCGTGGACCGGACACACCGTTGGAGAAAGTAATTTATCAGGTAAGCATAAATTCTGTTTTCTCCAACATTGGTGTGTCCGGTCCACGGCGTCATCCATAACTTGTGGGAACCAATACCAAAGCTTTAGGACACGGATGAAGGGAGGGAGCCAATCAGGTTACCTAAACAGAAGGCACCACGGCTTGCAAAACCTTTCTCCCAAAAATAGCCTCCGAAGAACCAAAAGTATCAAATTTGTAGAATTTGGCAAAAGTGTGCAGGGAAGACCAAGTCGCTGCCTTACATATCTGATCAACAGAAGCCTCGTTCTTGAAGGCCCATGTGGAAGCCACAGCCCTAGTAGAGTGAGCTGTGATGCGTTCAGGAGGCTGCCGTCCGGCAGTCTCGTAAGCCAATCGGATGGTGCTTTTCAGCCAAAAGGAAAGAGAGGTAGCAGTAGCTTTTTGACCTCTCCTCTTGCCAGAATAAACGACAAACAGAGAAGATGTTTGTCTGAAATCCTTTGTTGCTTCTAAATAGAACTTTAAAGCACGAACTACATCTAAATTGTGTAACAAACGTTCCTTCTTTGAAACTGGATTCGGACACAAAGAAGGCACAACTATTTCCTGGTTAATATTCTTGTTGGAAACAACCTTTGGAAGGAAACCAGGTTTAGTACGTAAAACAACCTTATCTGAATGGAACACCAGATAGGGCGGATTACACTGCAAAGCAGATAACTCAGAAACTCTTCTAGAAGAAGAAATAGCAACCAAAAACAGAACTTTCCAAGATAACATCTTGATATCTATGGAATGTAGAGGTTCAAACGGAACCCCTTGAAGAACTGAAAGAACTAAATTCAGACTCCAGGGAGGAGTCAAAGGTCTGTAAACAGGCTTGATCCTGACCAAAGCCTGAACAAAAGCTTGAACATCAGGCACAGCTGCCAGTCGTTTGTGTAACAAGACAGATAAAGCATAAATCTGTCCCTTTAGAGAACTCGCTGATAATCCATTATCCAAACCTTCTTGGAGAAAGGAAAGGATCCTAGGAATTTTGATCTTACTCCATGAGAATCCCTTGGATTCACACCAACAGATATATCTTTTCCATATTTTATGGTAAATTTTTCTAGTTACAGGTTTTCTGGCTTGTACCAGAGTATCTATTACAGAATCCGAAAATCCACGCTTAGATAAAATCAAGCGTTCAATTTCCAAGCCGTTAGCTGGAGGGAAACTAGATTTGGATGTTCGAATGGACCCTGTACTAGAAGATCCTGTCTCAAAGGTAGCTTCCATGGTGGAGCCGATGACATATTCACCAGGTCTGCATACCAAGTCCTGCGTGGCCACGCAGGAGCTATCAAGATCACAGAGGCCCTCTCCTGCTTGATCCTGGCTACCAGCCTGGGAATGAGAGGAACGGTGGAAACACATAAGCTAGGTTGAAGGTCCAAGGCGCTACTAATGCATCCACTAGAGTCGCCTTGGGATCCCTGGATCTGGACCCGTAGCAAGGAACCTTGAAGTTCTGACGAGACGCCATCAGATCCATGTCTGGAATGCCCCATAATTGAGTCAACTGGGCAAATATCTCCGGGTGGAGTTCCCACTCCCCCGGATGGAATGTCTGACGACTCAGATAGTCCGCCTCCCAGTTTTCCACTCCTGGGATGTGGATCGCAGATAGGTGGCAGGAGTGATCCTCCGCCCATTTTATGATTTTGGTCACTTCTCTCTTCGCCAGGGAACTCCTTGTTCCCCCCTGATGGTTGATGTAAGCAACAGTCGTCATGTTGTCTGATTGGAATCTTATGAATCTGGCCTTTGCTAGTTGAGGCCAAGCCCTGAGAGTATTGAATATCGCTCTCAGTTCCAGAATGTTTATCGGGAGAAGAGACTCTTCCCGAGACCATAGACCCTGAGCTTTCAGGGAGTCCCAGACCGCGCCCCAGCCCACTAGACTGGCATCGGTCGTGACGATGACCCACTCTGGTCTGCGGAAGCTCATTCCCTGGGACAGGTGATCCTGGGTTAGCCACCAACGGAGTGAGTCTCTGGTCTTCTGATCTACTTGAATCACTGGAGACAAGTCTGTATAGTCCCCATTCCACTGTTTCAGCATGCACAGTTGTAATGGTCTTAGGTGAATTCGTGCAAAAGGAACTATGTCCATTGCTGCAACCATCAACCCTACTACTTCCATGCACTGAGCTATGGAAGGTCGTGGAACAGAGTGAAGAACTTGACAAGCGTTTAGAAGTTTCGACTTTCTGACATATGTCAGGAAAATCTCCATTTCTAAAGAATCTATTATTGTCCCCAAGAAAGGAACTTTTGTCGACGGAGACAGGGAACTTTTTTCTATGTTCACTTTCCATCCGTGAGATCTGAGAAAGGCCAGAACGATGTCTGTGTGAGCCTTTGCCTTCAAAAGAGACGACGCTTGTATCAGAATGTCGTCCAAGTAAGGTGCCACTGCAATGCCCCTTGGTCTTAGAACCGCTAGAAGGGACCTGAGTACCTTTGTGAAAATCCTTGGAGCAGTGGCTAGCCCGAATGGGAGAGCCACAAACTGGTAATGTTTGTCCAGAAAGGCGAACCTTAGGAAATGATGATGATCTTTGTGGATAGGAATATGTAGATACGCATCCTTTAGATCCACGGTAGTCATAAATTGACCCTCCTGGATTGTAGGTAAAATCTTTCGAATGGTTTCCATTTTGAACGATGGCACTCTGAGAAATTTGTTTAGGATCTTTAAATCCAGAATTGGTCTGAAAGTTCCCTCTTTTTTGGGAACCACAAACAGATTTGAGTAAAACCCCATTCCTTGTTCCACGGTTGGAACTGGGTGTATCACTCCCATTTTTAACAGGTCTTCTACACAATGTAAGAATGCCTGTCTCTTTATTTGGTTTGAGGATAAGTGAGACATGTGGAACCTTCCCCTTGGGGGTAGTTCCTTGAATTCCAGAAGATAACCCTGAGAAACTATTTCTAGTGCCCAGGGATCCTGAACATCTCTTGCCCAAGCCTGAGCGAAGAGAGAGAGTCTGCCCCCTACTAGATCCGGTCCCGGATCGGGGGCTACTCCTTCATGCGGTCTTGTTAGCAGCAGCAGGTTTCTTGGCCTGCTTACCCTTGTTCCAGCCTTGCATTGGTTTCCAAGCTGGTTTGGTTTGCGAAGCATTACCCTCTTGTCTAGAGGCTGCAGAGTTGGAGGCCAGTCCGTTCCTGAAATTGCGAAAGGAACGAAAATTAGACTTATTCTTGGCCTTGAAAGGCCTATCTTGTGGGAGGGCGTGGCCCTTACCCCCAGTGATGTCTGAGATAATCTCTTTCAATTCTGGCCCAAAAAGGGTTTCACCCTTGAAAGGGATATTAAGCAATTTTGTCTTGGAAGATACATCCGCTGACCAAGACTTTAGCCAGAGCGCTCTGCGCGTCACAATTGCAAACCCTGAATTTTTCGCCGCTAATTTAGCTAACTGCAAAGCGGCATCTAAAATAAAGGAATTAGCTAACTTAAGTGCGTGAATTCTGTCCATAACCTCCTCATACGGAGTCTCTCTACTGAGCGACTTTTCTAGTTCCTCGAACCAGAACCACGCTGCTGTAGTGACAGGAATAATGCACGAAATAGGTTGCAGGAGGTAACCTTGCTGTACAAATATCTTTTTAAGCAAACCCTCCAATTTTTTTATCCATAGGATCTTTGAAAGCACAATTATCCTCGATAGGAATAGTAGTGCGCTTGGCTAGTGTAGAAACTGCCCCCTCGACCTTAGGGACTGTCTGCCATAAGTCCTTTCTGGGGTCGACCATAGGAAATAATTTCTTAAATATAGGAGGGGGAACAAAAGGTATGCCGGGCTTCTCCCACTCCTTATTCACTATGTCCGCCACCCGCTTGGGTATAGGAAAAGCGTCGGGGTGCACCGGAACCTCTAGGAACTTGTCCATCTTTCACAATTTTTCTGGAATGACCAGGTTGTCACAATCATCCAGAGTAGATAGCACCTCCTTAAGCAGTGCGCGGAGATGCTCTAATTTAAATTTAAATGTCACAACATCAGGTTCTGCCTGTTGAGAAATTCTACCTGAATCTGAAATTTCCCCATCTGACAAAACCTCCCTCACGGCCCCTTCAGATTGGTGTGAGGGTATGACAGAGCAATTATCATCAGCGCCCTCCTGCTCTACAGTATTTAAAACAGAGCAATCGCGCTTTCTCTGATATGCAGGCATTTTGGATAAAATATTTGCTATGGAGTTATCCATTACTGCCGTCAATTGTTGCATAGTAATAAGCATTGGCGCGCTAGAAGTACTAGGGGCCTCCTGCGTGGGCAAAACTGGTGTAGACACAGAAGGAGATGATGTAGAACTATGTCTACTCCCTTCATCAGATGAATCATCTTGGGCAACTTTACTATCTGTGGCAGTACTGCCCTTACTTTGTTTGGACGCTATGGCACAATTATCACACAATTTTGAAGGGGGAGACACATTGGCTTCCATACATACAGAACATAGCTTATCTGAAGGCACAGACATGTTAAACAGGCTTAAACTTGTCAATAAAGTACAAAAACCGTTTTTAAACAAAACCGTTACTGTCTCTTTAAATTTTAAACAGTGCACACTTTATTACTGAATATGTGAAAAACTATGAAGGAATTGTTCAAATTTTCACCACAGTGTCTTAAAGCATTCAAAGCATTGCACCCTAAATTTGAGACCTTTAACCCTTAAAATGAAGAAACCGGAGCCGGTTAAAGTTTTAACCCCTCTACAGTCCCAGCTACAGCCTTTGCTGCGACTTTACCAAACCCAGGGGGTATATGATACCAAATGAAGTCTTCTAGGAACCTTTTCAAATACTTTCAGACCCACACACATGCAGCTGCATGTCCTGCTCTCAAAAGAAACTGCGCAGTAATGGCGCGAAAATGAGGCTCAGCCTACTACAGGGAAGGCCCTTCCTGACTGAAAAAGGTGTCTAAACCAGTGCCTGACGTTAAAAAACGTTCCCCAAATTTTATAAGTGTGAATATCAACATCAATCTTTATAAAAGGCCCAAATAAAGCAATCGATCTTGCCCATAAAAATGTCTACCAGTTTTATAGCCCACATTAAGCCCTTTATTCTGTTTGATTAAGAAAATGGCTTACCGGTCCCCATGAGGGGAATGACAGCCTTCCAGCATTACACAGTCTTGTTAGAAAAATGGCTAGTCATACCTTAAGCAGAAAAGTCTGCTAACTGTTTCCCCCAACTGAAGTTATTTCATCTCAACAGTCCTATGCGGAAACAGCAAACAATTTTAGTTACTGCTGCTAAAATCATATTCCTCTCACAAACAGAACTCTTCATCCTTTTCTGTTTCAGAGTAAATAGTACATACCAGCACTATTTTAAAATAACAAACTCTTGATAGTAGAATAAAAAAACTACAACTAATCACCACATACTCTTCACCATCTCCGTGGAGATGTTGCCTGTGCAACGGCAAAGAGAATGACTGGGGTGGGCGGAGCCTAGGAGGGACTATATGGACAGCTTTTGCTGTGCTCTATGCCATTTCCTGTTGGGGAAGAGAATATTCCCACAAGTTATGGATGACGCCGTGGACCGGACACACCAATGTTGGAGAAATATTAATAAAACAATGCTGGTTGGGCAAAGCTGGGGAATGGGTAGTAAAGGAATTATCTATCTTTTTAAACAATAACAATTTTAGTAAAGACTGTCCCTTTAAAGTAAAAATTAGCCTGATAATAATTTGCAGATGTGTTTTCTGAAGTTAAAATATTGACAAAAATAAGCTTAACGTTTTACTGTTTATAAAGCAATGGGTGTTGCCATGTTATAACCTAGGTTTCCTTCTGTTTGAGGCCAATTAGAGACAGTTATAATTAGGTCACTAGAGCGTTCGGTTTAACCAATAACTGTGCGGTGTATATCAGTTTTATGTCTGCAGTCTGCACCTCCAGTTTTAATAGGAATTGGATAGCCCTCAATTTTCATATTTAATTTGAAGGAAAAGGGCACAAAATAAAAAAATTTAAGTAGATTGATTTTTTTTCTCCACCATATAAATAAATATTTTATATTACAATATCAACATTTTAATGCCCCTTAAATGATTTTAAAAAAAATCATCAAAATATTAAAGGGATATGAAACTCCAAAATTTGCTTCATTCCCATGATATTCTGTTGAAGAGATACCTAGGTAGGCATCTGGAGCACTACATGGCAGGAAATAGTGCTGCCCTCTAGTGCTCTTGCAAATGCATAAGATTCTTGCAAAACTGCTGCCATATAGTGCTCCAGAAATGGCTCATTCCTAAGCATACGACCCTGCTTTTTAACAATCGATAAAAAAAATACAAAGAAAAATGGATAATAGATGTAAATTAGAAAGTTGTTTAAAATGACATGCTCTATCCTAATCATTAAATAAACAATTTCGGTTTCATATCCCTTTAAAATCCCCATTTTATATTTAAAGGGACAGTCAACACAAAATTGATATTGTTTTAAAAGATAAATAACGCCTTTACTACCCATTCCCTAGCTTTGCACAACCAACATTGTTATACTACTATACTTTATAACCTTTAAACCTCTAAATTTCTGCCCGTTTCTAAGCCACTATAGACAGCCTCGTATCGCATGCTTTTTTATTTGCTTTTCACAACAGGAGAGTGCTAGTTCATGTGAGCCATCTAGATAACATTGTGCTCAAGTCCGGCGTTGTGCAGGATGCAGCACTTATTGGCTAAAATGCAAGTCAATAGATAATAGTCATGCAATCAGGGGGCTGTCAAAAGAGGATTAGATACAAGGTAATCACAGAGGTAAAGTGTATTAATATAACCGTGTTGGCTGTACAAAACTGGGGTAATAAAGGGATTATCTATCTTTATAAACAATAACTTTTTTTGGAGTTGACTGTTCCTTTAATAAAATATTTTTACTCAATGCCCTACTTTTGTAACTGAACCTCCAGTGTAAATTGTCTGACAAAGACTAACATATTTCAGTCAGAAATGGATTTTAGTTTTTATTCCGACAGACCTATACATACAATTTATTTACAAGACTTACCTAGGTCTTGTTGCAACCAATCACTTGTCTTTAGATTACAAATCATACTTCTGGAGTTGCTCAGTGGAACTGATGAATTCCCAGAAATGTTTACATAGTTGGAAAATTTGTAGGAAGGAATCCACTCATCCTCAATCAACTCTGACAGGCTTGGAAGAGTGTAAAAAATAGTCTGCAGAACATGGAGAGCATTTATTGTAAAGATATAAAAAAATATGCAAGGACTTATATATTCAGTATATTCCCTAATTGATCTTGTTCTTGCATCCAAAGCTCATACTTACTTCATATATTTCTCATAATTTGAGGCCTTATATGAATATAAGCAGGGCTCATATATCTCCAACCCCACTAGATGACCAGGAATCCTTGAACTTTAATAAAATTAGTAAATAAAAAGATTTGGAGAGCATAGAAGTGGATAGGAAACTACCCCTCATAATTTGTTGCCTGTCCTGAATACTGCTGCCCTAGGTACAGACCTAGTTGGCCTAGGTCAAAATAATCTTCTGGCTTTAGGTATTGTTAATGCTTTAAAAGACCAAATACATGTCATGCACCTTCCTCTAATTATGGGTGCTGCCATTTTGGAACCTAGGTTACACTACAGGTATCTGAAGGAGAGTTACTGCACATGTGCAAACAAGTCAGCACTGGTATGCAGTGAAAAATAGATTTCAGCATGGTGGCTGAAGGAGGGAATTCTATGTTTATAAAAAATATTTAGTGTTTAACGTCCCTTTAATATGGACCTATATGAGCATTATTAAGTCGATATCTAGAATTTGAAATCCCTTCAAAGTATTTAAAGGGATATGAAACCCTATTTTTTTTTCTTTCATGATTCAGACAGAGCATGCGACTTTAAACAACTTTCTAATTTACTTCTATTATCAATTATTTTTCTTTCACTTTGTATCTTTTGTTGAAAAGCAGGGACGTAATGCTTAGAAGCCGGCCCATTTAAGGAGCACTATATGGCAGCACTTTTGCAAGAATGCTATCCATTTGCAAGAGAACTAGATGGCGGCACTATTTCCTGCCATGTAGAGCTACAGATGCCTACCTAGGTATCGCTTCAAAACAGAATATCATAGGAACAAAGCAAATTAGATATCAGAAGTAATGTCCTTTTAAATGGTATGCTCTGTCTGAATCACAAAATATTTTTTTTGGCCTTCATATCCCTTTAATTTAATAACAGAAGTAAATTGGAACGTTGCATAAAATGACATGCTCTCTATCCGAATCATGAAGTTTAATTTACACTTTACTTTAAAAAATGAATTATGTAATGTACTCATTAATTTCATAATGCTTAAAAGACCAGTCAACACAGTAGATTTGCATAATCAACAAATGCAAGATAAAAATCTTAAATTATGCTTACCTCAAAATTTTCTTTTCTTCTGACGGGAAGAGTCCACAGCTGCATTCATTAATTTTTGGGAATTCAGAACCTGGCCACCAGGAGGAGGCAAAGACACCCCAGCCAAAGGCTTAAATACCTCCCCCACTTCCGTCATCCCCCAGTCATTCTGCCAAGGGAACAAGGAACAGTAGGAGAAATATCAGGGTGGAAAAAAAGGTGCCAGAAGAACAAAAAAAAAAAAAAAAATACCGCTGCCTCATAAATAAAACACGGGCGGGGAGCTGTGGACAGAAGAAAAGAAAATTATCAGGTAAGCATAATTTAAGTTTTTCTTCTTAAACGGGAAGAGTCCATAGCTGCATTCATTATTTTTGGGAAAACAATACCCAAGCTACAGAGGACACTGAATGCAAACAAAAGTGCGGGTACAGAAGGCGGCCCCTTCGAAGGGCACCACAGCCTGAAAAAATCCAGCACCCTACAAAAAACTGTAACACTTAGAACAAGGGGTTAAAAACCTGAAAGGACCCAATAACTGTCCATCAGTTAAATAACCTACAAGGCCGAGCTAGAGACCACTCAGATCCCCAGATCCATTGAGCACTAAAAAAGCCCACAAGGAGCCACACAGAACTAACCCTCGACCCGAAGGAAGAACCATCACCTACTTCCGAGAGGGAAAACGGAAGACCCATAAGATATCTAAAGGACCACCAAAAGATATCTAAACCTCAAAACAACTAAGGCAAACCAAAGGTTGCTAAAGACAACCGCACCAGGAAGAACTCCCTAGAAGTACAAGAACCAGGGTTTAATACTACCCTAGAAGAGTGTGATCACAAGAAAACCACAAGGTTTATCCCCAGATCACTGACACAACACCATACACCTTATGGTGCTACAAGGAAGCCACAAGCTCCCCACTGAACCCTAGTCCAGCAGACCCAGTAGCTAACTAGTTAAACATAGGAAGGAAACCTATATAAACCAAAAAGAATTTGGAACCTTCAGACAAGGATGATTATCCCAGCAGAGAAAAAGCTATCTCGTGAAAACACATAGCCATCGCAGGACAAGAACTCGCGAACTCCAGCCTCAAGACAGCAAAGCTGACCCTAAGCCAACATGGGAAACTATCCCACAGAGAATGCCGAAAAAACAGAATTTATGCTTACCTGATAAATTACTTTCTCCAACGGTGTGTCCGGTCCACGGCGTCATCCTTACTTGTGGGAATATCTCTTCCCCAACAGGAAATGGCAAAGAGTCCCAGCAAAGCTGGCCATATAGTCCCTCCTAGGCTCCGCCCACCCCAGTCATTCGACCGACGGACAGGAGGAAAAAATAGGAGAAACCATAGGGTGTCGTGGTGACTGTAGTTAAAGAAAATAATTCATCGGACCTGATTAAAAAACCAGGGCGGGCCGTGGACCGGACACACCGTTGGAGAAAGTAATTTATCAGGTAAGCATAAATTCTGTTTTCTCCAACATTGGTGTGTCCGGTCCACTGCGTCATCCTTACTTGTGGGAACCAATACCAAAGCTTTAGGACACGGATGAAGGGAGGGAGCAAATCAGGTCACCTAAACGGAAGGCACCACGGCTTGCAAAACCTTTCTCCCAAAAATAGCCTCCGAAGAAGCAAAAGTATCAAATTTGTAAAATTTGGCAAAAGTGTGCAGTGAAGACCAAGTCGCTGCCTTACATATCTGATCAACAGAAGCCTCGTTCTTGAAGGCCCATGTGGAAGCTACAGCCCTAGTGGAGTGAGCTGTGATTCTTTCAGGAGGCTGCCGTCCGGCAGTCTCATAAGCCAATCGGATGATGCTTTTAAGCCAAAAGGAAAGAGAGGTAGAAGTTGCTTTTTGACCTCTCCTTTTACCAGAATAGACGACAAACAGAGAAGAAGTTTGTCTGAACTCTTTTGTAGCTTCTAAGTAGAATTTTAGAGCACGGACTACATCTAAATTGTGTAGCAAACGTTCCTTCTTTGAAACTGGATTCGGACACAAAGAAGGTACAACTATCTCCTGATTAATATTTTTGTTGGAAACAACCTTTGGTAGAAAACCAGGCTTAGTACGCAGAACAACCTTATCTGAATGGAACACCAGATAGGGTGGAGTACACTGTAGAGCAGATAACTCAGAAACTCTTCTAGCAGAAGAAATAGCAACCAAAAACAAAACTTTCCAAGATAACAACTTAATATCTATGGAATGTAAAGGTTCAAACGGAACCCCTTGAAGAACTGAAAGAACTAGATTTAAACTCCAGGGAGGAGTCAAAGGTCTGTAAACAGGCTTGATCCTAACCAAAGCCTGAACAAATGCTTGAACATCTGGCACAACTGCCAGTCGTTTGTGTAGTAGGACAGATAAAGCAGAAATCTGTCCCTTTAGAGAACTCACAGATAATCCTTTATCCAAACCTTCTTGTAGAAAGGAAAGAATCCTAGGAATCTTTATCTTATTCCATGGAAATCCCTTGGATTCACACCAGCAGATATATCTTTTCCATATTTTATGGTAAATCTTTCTAGTTACCGGTTTTCTGGCTTGAACCAGAGTATCTATCACGGAATCTGAAAACCCACGCTTTGATAGAATCAAGCGTTCAATCTCCAAGCCGTCAGCTGGAGGGAGACCAGATTTGGATGTTCGAATGGACCCTGAACAAGAAGGTCCTGTCTCAAAGGTAGCTTCCATGGTGGAACCGATGACATATTCACCAGGTCTGCATACCAAGTCCTGCGTTGCCACGCAGGAGCTATCAAGATCACTGAGGCCCTCTCCTGTTTGATCCTGGCTACCAGCCTGGGAATGAGAGGAAACGGTGGAAACACATAAGCTAGGTTGAAGGTCCAAGGCGCTACTAGTGCATCCACTAGAGTCGCCTTGGGATCCCTGGATCTGGACCCGTAGCAAGGAACCTTGAAGTTCTGACGAGACGCCATCAGATCCATATCTGGAATGCCCCATAGTTGCGTCAACTGGGCAAAGATCTCCGGGTGGAGTTCCCACTCCCCCGGATGGAATGTCTGACGACTCAAATAATCCGCTTCCCAGTTTTCCACACCTGGAATGTGGATCGCAGATAGGTGGCAGGAGTGATTCTCCGCCCATTGTATTATTTTGGTCAATTCTTTCATCGCCAGGGAACTCCTTGTTCCCCCCTGATGATTGAGATACGCAACAGTCGTCATGTTGTCTGATTGGAATCTTATGAATCTGGCCTTTGCTAGCTGAGGCCAAGCCCTGAGAGCATTGAATATCACTCTTAGTTCCAGAATGTTTATCGGGAGAAGAGACTCTTCCCGAGACCACAGTCCCTGAGCTTTCAGGGATTCCCAGACCGCGCCCCAGCCCACTAGGCTGGCGTCGGTCGTGACGATGACCCACTCTGGACTGCGGAAGCTCATTCCCTGGGATAGGTGATCCTGGGTTAGCCACCAACGGAGTGAGTCTCTGGTCTTCTGATCTACTTGAATCACTGGAGACAAGTCTGTATAGTCCCCATTCCACTGTTTCAGCATGCACAGTTGTAATGGTCTTAGATGAATTCGCGCAAAAGGAACTATGTCCATTGCTGCAACCATCAATCCTACTACTTCCATGCACTGAGCTATGGAAGGACGAGGAATAGAATGAAGAACTTGACAAGCGTTTAGAAGTTTTGACTTTCTGACTTCTGTCAAGAAAATCCTAATTTCTAAGGAATCTATTATTGTTCCCAAGAAGGGAACTCTTGTCGACGGAGACAGGGAACTTTTTTCTATGTTCACCTTCCATCCGTGAGATCTGAGAAAGGCCAGAACGATGTCTGAGTGAGCCTTTGCCTTTGAAAGAGACGACGCTTGTACTAGAATGTCGTCCAAGTACGGTACTACTGCAATGCCCCTTGGTCTTAGAACCGCTAGAAGGGATCCGAGTACCTTTGTGAAAATCCTTGGAGCAGTGGCTAACCAGAATGGTAGGGCCACAAACTGGTAATGTTTGTCCAGAAAGGCGAACCTTAGGAACTGATGATGTTCTTTGTGGATAGGGATATGTAGATACGCATCCTTTAGATCCACGGTAGTCATAAATTGACCTTCCTGAATTGTGGGTAGAATCGTTCGAATGGTTTCCATCTTGAACGATGGTACTCTGAGAAATTTGTTTAGGATCTTTAAATCCAGGATTGGTCTGAAAGTTCCCTCTTTTTTGGGAACTACAAACAGATTTGAGTAAAATCCCATTCCTTGTTCCGCCGTTGGAACTGGGTGTATCACTCCCATCTTTAACAGGTCTTCTACACAATGTAAGAATGCCTGTCTCTTTATTTGGTTTGAGGATAAGTGAGACATGTGGAACCTTCCCCTTGGGGGTAGTTCCTTGAATTCCAGAAGATAACCCTGAGAAACTATTTCTAGCGTCCAGGGATCCTGAACATCTCTTGCCCAAGCCTGAGCAAAGAGAGAGAGTCTGCCCCCACTAGATCCGGTCCCGGATCGGGGGCTACTCCTTCATGCTGTTTTGTTAGCAGCGGCAGGCTTCTTGGCCTGCTTACCCTTGTTCCAGCCTTGCATCGGTTTCCAGGCTGGTTTGATCTGTGAGGTATTACCCTCTTGCTTAGAGGATGCAGAATTAGAGCCCGGTCCGTTCCTGAAATTACGAAAGGAACGAAAATTAGACTTTTTCTTGACTTTGAAAGGCCTATCTTGTGGGAGGGCGTGGCCCTTTCCCCCAGTGATGTCTGAGATAATCTCTTTCAATTCTGGCCCAAAGAGAGTTTTACCCTTGAAGGGGATATTAAGCAATTTTGTCTTGGATGATACATCCGCTGACCAAGACTTTAGCCAAAGCGCTCTGCGCGCCACAATTGCAAACCCTGAATTTTTCGCCGCTAATCTAGCTATTTTCAAAGCGGCATCTAAAATAAAAGAGTTAGCCAACTTAAGTGCGTGAACTCTGTCCATAACCTCCTCATATGGAGTCTCTCTACTAAGCGACTTTTCTAGTTCCTCGAACCAGAACCACGCTGCTGTAGTGACAGGAACAATGCACGAAATGGGTTGAAGAAGGTAACCTTGCTGTATAAAAATCTTTTTAAGCAAACCCTCCAATTTTTTATCCATAGGATCTTTGAAAGCACAATTATCCTCGATAGGAATAGTAGTGCGCTTGTTTAGAGTAGAAACTGCCCCCTCGACCTTAGGGACTGCCATAAGTCCTTTCTGGGGTCGACCATAGGAAATAATTTCTTAAATATAGGAGGGGGAACAAAAGGTATGCCGGGCTTCTCCCATTCCTTATTCACTATGTCCGCCACCCGCTTGGGTATAGGAAAAGCGTCAGGGTGCACCGGAACCTCTAGGAACTTGTCCTTCTTGCATAATTTTTCTGGAATGACCAGGTTGTCACAATCATCCAGAGTAGATAACACCTCCTTAAGCAGTGCGCGGAGATGTTCTAATTTAAATTTAAATGTCACAACATCAGGTTCAGCCTGTTGGGAAATTTTTCCTGAATCTGAAATTTCCCCATCTGACAAAACCTCCCTCATGGCCCCTTCAGATTGGTGTGAGGGTATGACAGAACAATTATCATCAGCGCCCTCCTGCTCTTCAGTGTTAAAAACAGAGCAATCGCGCTTTCTCTGATATGCAGGCATTTTGGATAAAATATTTGCTATGGAGTTATCCATTACAGCCGTCAATTGTTGCATGGTAATAAGCATTGGCGCGCTAGAAGTACTAGGGGCCTCCTGCGTGGGCAAAACTGGTGTAGACACAGAAGGAGATGATGTAGAACCATGTCTACTCCCTTCATCTGAAGAATCATCTTGGGCAACTTCATTATCTGTGACAGTACTGTCCTTACTTTGTTTGGACGCTTTGGCACAATTATCACATAATTTAGAAGGGGGAGACACATTGACTTTCATACATATAGAACATAGCTTATCTGAAGGCACAGACATGTTAAACAGGCTTAAACTTGTCAGTAAAACACAAAAACCGTTTTAAAACAAAACCGTTACTGTCTCTTTAAATTTTAAACAGAGCACACTTTATTACTGAATATGTGAAAAAATATGAAGGAATTGTTCAAAATTTACCAAAATTTCACCACAGTGTCTTAAAGCATTAAAAGTATTGCACACCAATTTTCAGAGCTTTAACCCTTAAAATAACGAAACAGTCCCAGCTACAGCCTTTGCTGCGACTCTACCAAGCCCAGAGGGGAATACGATACTAAATGACGCCTTCTAGGAACTTTTCCAACTATTTTCAGGTCCTCACACATGCATCTGCATGTCTTGCTCTCAAAAACAACTGTGCAGTAATGGCGCGAAAATGAGGCTCAGCCTACAACTGGGAAGGCCCTTCCTGACTGGAAAAGGTGTCTAACACAGTGCCTGACGTTAAAAAACGTTCCCCAAGTTTATAAATGTGAAAAACCAGCATAAACATGTATAAAATGCCCAAATAAAGCAATCGATTTTGCCCATAAAAGTGTCTACCAGTTTTATAGCCCATATTAAGCCCTTTATTCTGCTTGAGACTAAGAAAATGGCTTACCGGTCCCCATGAGGGGAAATGACAGCCTTCCAGCATTACACAGTCTTGTTAGAAATATGGCTAGTCATACCTTAAGCAGAAAAGTCTGCTAACTGTTTCCCCCAACTGAAGTTACTTCATCTCAACAGTCCTATGTGGAAACAGCAAAGGATTTTAGTTACTGTCTGCTAAAATCATCTTCCTCTCACAAACAGAATTCTTCATCTTTTTCTGTTTCAGAGTAAATAGTACATACCAGCACTATTTTAAAATAACAAACTCTTGATAGTAGAATAAAAAACTACAACTAAACACCACATACTCTTAACCATCTCTGTGGAGATGTTGCCTGTGCAACGGCAAAGAGAATGACTGGGGTGGGCGGAGCCTAGGAGGGACTATATGGCCAGCTTTGCTGGGACTCTTTGCCATTTCCTGTTGGGGAAGAGATATTCCCACAAGTAAGGATGACGCCGTGGACCGGACACACCAATGTTGGAGAAATTCTTGATGACAACTCTAGGAATCAGACCTTAGAAGAACATCCAACGCCAGCAGCATATGCAACCAGTGGAGGGATGAACACCGTGACCCCCCACCAAGGCAGGAACGAGCATTGAGAGCTGCCACAGCAGGAATCAAACTTCAAACCTCCAGCTACTAGACAGGCAGATAACCCTCAGGCCACTTAGACCTGCAGCAACTGGAAACACACGGTCAAGAATCAACAGTGCAACCAGATCCCTGATCCCCCTTCCAAGGTAAAGGACCCAGTTCAAAAAATTGGCAATGTCCAAATATAAAGAATTCAAAACTCTCCGAACCACACCTCAGAAGAAAAAGGAAGGGGCACCAAGATTTAAATTAGCTTTTTAGGACAGGAGACAGCGTTCTCCCCTACACCGCTTCTTTCCCAAGGAGGACCACTCCCAAACAAGGGAGACAGAACAATGAACTACAGTGTCCCAGTACCAGAACCCAGCCCCATGACCTCTTGCACACAATGGAGGGCAGAACCCCTCGGAAACAAGAAGGGAAACAGCTATAAGGCCTCATGGAAACTGTAACACTGCAAGACCTCCCCGAAGGAGGGTAAACATAAAGGAACCGCTTTCCCAGCCAAAGCCGAAGAGAGAAAGAAATGGTAAAAACCATTGATAAGACACAGACAGCTCAGTTGAACCAACAACCATGAGCTCACAACAACAACCGTAAGATCTCACCTGAGAGACAGCAAAACTAGCCCTCAGACAGATACCAAATTGTCCCTGAAGGGACAATCGGAAGTTGCAGAACCCAAAGGCTTGAAAACCTGATTTAAAACAGCTTGCAAGCACACAATCAAGGTGCAAATAGCTGCCTGGTCAAAGTTCTAACTCCAGTGATCTCATACAGAGTTGTGCACCCTTAGTGCACTCCCATATACCAATGTCCATGGACATTGGACTCTCGGAAGAGATACAGACCAAAGAGGCCAAGGAGACATCTTAACAGGTCTAGGAAGAAGGCAACCAGCACCCAAAGGTGCCACTGGATCCCAGACCCTCTGTTGTACATCCAAAGAGTCAGATCTCTTAGAGAGTCGAAGGGAACACTTCCCTCTAAAGACCATGGGGTTACAAGGGACAGGTTTCAAACCAGTCCATAAGATGAGAAGATGATAATATCTCCAAAAGATCCTTACAGGATCAGTCTCCCAGAAATCCTGTACCTCACAGGAAAACACAGTAGGAGCCTCACAACTCCTGGCAGACCAGTCGACCAAGGGAGAATGCAGAGGAAAACAAAAGGGAAGAACCCCAAACCCCTGAGCTCCCATAGAAGAGTGTGCAACATACAAAGCAGGAAGTAAAAAAAAGGACATATCCGAACTTCCAAACACAGATGACCCGACTATCCAAGAAGGGGACCAAGTAGCCTCAGCAACCTACGAGAGGCGCCTGGGACTAGCCAGAAAAATTAGACATCCAGAAGATACCAAGAGTGAAAATGATATCGCTATTCATTTGGTACCCCCAACGCCTAGAGGTCATCCAACCTCCAAACCCAATTGGAATGGAGAAACTTCGGTTCCATGGCCAAAAGGCCTCTCACGATGAGTCTCAGCCGGCTCTAATCCCGGAACCCCCTAAAGTGTAGCACCTGGGGGAAGATTCAAACCCCTAAACTAGAGTTTGATATATAGACATGTTACCACTAGGCCACAGTAGAGGCCCACTCGATAGTAGAAACGGGAGGTGGACCAAAGCAGCCCTCCGTCTTCTAAAATGGAGCAACAAGAAACACGAACACTTAACAAAGTGAACAACTCAGCACCCAACAGGGTAACCAGTACACCGGCACCCCGTGGGTGACATGAACCGTAGGGAACAGCATCTAGTGCCTGACTAGAACACGCCTGGCACGAGAATACTCAGAAACTGTTCAAGGTAAATCGAGGCCCCCGAAGGGATCGATAACATAAACTATAAACGTAACTATGCATTATATAGTACTGCGCAACTTCCGATGAAGTGCCCACGCAACCACAAAATCGCAAGTATCAGTTGCAGAGAAGAAACGTTCCCAAAACGGAAACTATGACAAACATGAGCTTCGTAAAACAAATTAAAGACATCCTAACCGGATCAAATAAAATAAAGGCAGCACCCATGGGTAAATGCCCAAGGAGAATGGGCACACCAACGGGACCAGCTGCTTAGAGGAACAGATACTTAAAAGAAAATAAAGACGGAGACGTGAAGGAGATTGGCTTCATCCCCATACGTCTAACCCAGTTTGCACTCCGGCACAGAAGACTAAGGATCCCTTGGCCCAGTAGAACTGGAATCCTCCAGCACCGCCAAAACATGCCTTAGTAGTACACGAATGGCATGCCAGTCTATAACGGAAGGCAAAATGTTCCACCGCCGGATCGATAGACGACCCCGGCACGAGCAAGGCCATTGTTTCCCCAGAAAGTCGAACTGACTCAGGCGATCTCACGCTCGATGGACCTTGGTTAACAGAACACGGACAGTATCTTAGAAATACTTCTCTTGGGAGATATAAATGCACCAGCGCCATAGATATGGCCATGCGGAACCGTGCCATAACCTCTGGCGGAAACAAGCCGCCTTCTGGAGAAGGAGTAACGGCCATAGGGATACCTGCTTGCGTAGCGAAAGAAAATTCTGGGGCACACGCCTCACTGGACATGGAATCCTCAAGGGCGGATGGCTCAACAGACTATACCCTCCCTGAATCGGGGGAAGAGAGTACTCTAGCACGGCAATCAGAACATAACTGATGGGCATGGATAACTCGGGCCATTTCATACTCCTCACAAGACGTATACTCCGAGACGGAGATGTCTGTCTCTAAAAAATCAGAATCCTCCATAACTTGGAGATTGCAAATATGGACAAAAAAATAAACGGCACCTTACACCCCCAATGGCTGGGGCACTCACCACCTCCTGTGAACCAGACAACCAACGAACATACTCTCTCCGTCGTCACTCGGTTAGAGTACGGAAATGGAAATACAACGTGACCACACCCGGTCACGCGGCGTACCATGTAAGCTTAGCAAAAAACATAATTTATGTAAGAACTTACCTGATAAATTCATTTCTTTCATATTAACAAGAGTCCATGAGCTAGTGACGTATGGGATATACATTCCTACCAGGAGGGGCAAAGTTTCCCAAACCTTAAAATGCCTATAAATACACCCCTCACCACACCCACAAATCAGTTTAACGAATAGCCAAGAAGTGGGGTGATAAGAAACAAAGTGCGAAGCATATAAAATAAGGAATTGGAATAATTGTGCTTTATACAAAAAAAAAAAAATCATAACCACCACAAAAAAGGGTGGGCCTCATGGACTCTTGTTAATATGAAAGAAATGAATTTATCAGGTAAGTTCTTACATAAATTATGTTTTCTTTCATGTAATTAACAAGAGTCCATGAGCTAGTGACGTATGGGATAATGACTACCCAAGATGTGGATCTTTCCACACAAGAGTCACTAGAGAGGGAGGGATAAAATAAAGACAGCCAATTCCTGCTGAAAATAATCCACACCCAAAATAAAGTTTAACGAAAAACATAAGCAGGAGATTCAAACTGAAACCGCTGCCTGAAGAACTTTTCTACCAAAAACTGCTTCAGAAGAAGAAAATACATCAAAATGGTAGAATTTAGTAAAAGTATGCAAAGAGGACCAAGTTGCTGCTTTGCAGATCTGGTCAACCGAAGCTTCATTCCTAAACGCCCAGGAAGTAGATACTGACCTAGTAGAATGAGCTGTAATTCTCTGAGGCGGAATTTTACCCGACTCAACATAGGCAAGATGAATTAAAGATTTCAACCAAGATGCCAAAGAAATGGCAGAAGCTTTCTGGCCTTTCCTAGAACCGGAAAAGATAACAAATAGACTAGAAGTCTTACGGAAAGATTTCGTAGCTTCAACATAATATTTCAAAGCTCTAACAACATCCAAAGAATGCAACGATTTCTCCTTAGAATTCTTAGGATTAGGACATAATGAAGGAACCACAATTTCTCTACTAATGTTGTTGGAATTCACAACTTTAGGTAAAAATTCAAAAGAAGTTCGCAACACCGCCTTATCCTGATGAAAAATCAGAAAAGGAGACTCACAAGAAAGAGCAGATAATTCAGAAACTCTTCTAGCAGAAGAGATGGCCAAAAGGAACAAAACTTTCCAAGAAAGTAATTTAATGTCCAATGAATGCATAGGTTCAAACGGAGGAGCTTGAAGAGCTCCCAGAACCAAATTCAAACTCCAAGGAGGAGAAATTGACTTAATGACAGGTTTTATACGAACCAAAGCTTGTACAAAACAATGAATATCAGGAAGAATAGCAATCTTTCTGTGAAAAAGAACAGAAAGAGCGGAGATTTGTCCTTTCAAAGAACTTGCGGACAAACCCTTATCTAAACCATCCTGAAGAAACTGTAAAATTCTCGGTATTCTAAAAGAATGCCAAGAAAAATGATGAGAAAGACACCAAGAAATATAAGTCTTCCAGACTCTATAATATATCTCTCGAGATACAGATTTACGAGCCTGTAACATAGTATTAATCACGGAGTCAGAGAAACCTCTTTGACCAAGAATCAAGCGTTCAATCTCCATACCTTTAAATTTAAGGATTTCAGATCCGGATGGAAAAAAGGACCTTGCGACAGAAGGTCTGGTCTTAACGGAAGAGTCCATGGTTGGCAAGATGCCATCCGGACAAGATCCGCATACCAAAACCTGTGAGGCCATGCCGGAGCTATTAGCAGAACAAACGAGCATTCCCTCAGAATCTTGGAGATTACTCTTGGAAGAAGAACTAGAGGCGGAAAGATATAGGCAGGATGATACTTCCAAGGAAGTGATAATGCATCCACTGCCTCCGCCTGAGGATCCCGGGATCTGGACAGATACCTGGGAAGTTTCTTGTTTAGATGAGAGGCCATCAGATCTATCTCTGGGAGCCCCCACATTTGAACAATCTGAATAAATACCTCTGGGTGAAGAGACCATTCGCCCGGATGCAACGTTTGGCGACTGAGATAATCCGCTTCCCAATTGTCTACACCTGGGATATGAACCGCAGAGATTAGACAGGAGCTGGATTCCGCCCAAACCAAAATTCGAGATACTTCTTTCATAGCCAGAGGACTGTGAGTCCCTCCTTGATGATTGATGTATGCCACAGTTGTGACATTGTCTGTCTGAAAACAAATGAACGATTCTCTCTTCAGAAGAGGCCAAAACTGAAGAGCTCTGAAAATTGCACGGAGTTCCAAAATATTGATCGGTAATCTCACCTCCTGAGATTCCCAAACTCCTTGTGCCGTCAGAGATCCCCACACAGCTCCCCAACCTGTGAGACTTGCATCTGTTGAAATTACAGTCCAGGTCGGAAGAACAAAAGAAGCCCCCTGAATTAAACGATGGTGATCTGTCCACCACGTTAGAGAGTGTCGAACAATCGGTTTTAAAGATATTAATTGATATATCTTCGTGTAATCCCTGCACCATTGGTTCAGCATACAGAGCTGAAGAGGTCGCATGTGAAAACGAGCAAAGGGGATCGCGTCCGATGCAGCAGTCATAGGACCTAGAATTTCCATGCATAAGGCTACCGAAGGGAATGATTGAGACTGAAGGTTTCGACAAGCTGTAATCAATTTTAGACGTCTCTTGTCTGTTAAAGACAGAGTCATGGACACTGAATCTATCTGGAAACCCAGAAAGGTTACCCTTGTTTGAGGAATCAAAGAACTTTTTGGTAAATTGATCCTCCAACCATGATCTTGAAGAAACAACACAAGTCGATTCGTATGAGACTCTGCTAAATGTAAAGACTGAGCAAGTACCAAGATATCGTCCAAATAAGGAAATACCACAATACCCTGTTCTCTGATTACAGACAGAAGGGCACCGAGAATCTTTGTGAAAATTCTTGGAGCTGTAGCAAGGCCAAACGGTAGAGCCACAAATTGGTAATGCTTGTCTAGAAAAGAGAATCTCAGGAACTGATAATGATCTGGATGAATCGGAATATGCAGATATGCATCCTGTAAATCTATTGTGGACATATAATTCCCTTGCTGAACAAAAGGCAATATAGTCCTTACAGTTACCATCTTGAACGTTGGTATCCTTACATAACGATTCAATAATTTTAGATCCAGAACTGGTCTGAAGGAATTCTCCTTCTTTGGTACAATGAAGAGATTTGAATAAAACCCCATCCCCTGTTCCGGAACTGGAACTGGCATAATTACTCCAGCCAACTCTAGATCTGAAACACAATTCAGAAATGCTTGAGCTTTCACTGGATTTACTGGGACACGGGAAAGAAAAAATCTCTTTGCAGGAGGTCTCATCTTGAAACCAATTCTGTACCCTTCTGAAACAATGTTCTGAATCCAAAGATTGTGAACAGAATTGATCCAAATTTCTTTGAAAAAACGTAACCTGCCCCCTACCAGCTGAACTGGAATGAGGGCCGTACCTTCATGTGAACTTAGAAGCAGGCTTTGCCTTTCTAGCAGGCTTGGATTTATTCCAGACTGGAGATGGTTTCCAAACTGAAACTGCTCCTGAGGACGAAGGATCAGGCTTTTGTTCTTTGTTGAAACGAAAGGAACGAAAACGATTGTTAGCCCTGTTTTTACCTTTAGATTTTTTATCCTGTGGTAAAAAAGTTCCTTTCCCACCAGTAACAGTTGAAATAATAGAATCCAACTGAGAACCAAATAATTTGTTTCCCTGGAAAGAAATGGAAAGTAGAGTTGATTTAGAAGCCATATCAGCATTCCAAGTCTTAAGCCATAAAGCTCTTCTGGCTAAGATAGCCAGAGACATAAACCTAACATCAACTCTAATAATATCAAAAATGGCATCACAGATAAAATTATTAGCATGCTGGAGAAGAATAATAATATCATGAGAATCACGATTTGTTACTTGTTGCGCTAGAGTTTCCAACCAAAAAGTTGAAGCTGCAGCAACATCAGCCAATGATATAGCAGGTCTAAGAAGATTACCTGAACACAGATAAGCTTTTCTTAGAAAAGATTCAATTTTTCTATCTAAAGGATCCTTAAACGAGGTACCATCTGACGTAGGAATGGTAGTACGTTTAGCAAGGGTAGAAATAGCCCCATCAACTTTAGGGATTTTGTCCCAAAATTCTAACCTGTCAGGCGGAACAGGATATAATTGCTTAAAACGTTTAGAAGGAGTAAATGAATTACCCAATTTATCCCATTCTTTGGAAATTACTGCAGAAATAGCATTAGGAACAGGAAAAACTTCTGGAATAACCGCAGGAGCTTTAAAAACCTTATCCAAACGTATAGAATTAGTATCAAGAGGACTAGAATCCTCTATTTCTAAAGCAATTAGTACTTCTTTAAGTAAAGAGCGAATAAATTCCATCTTAAATAAATATGAAGATTTATCAGCATCAATCTCTGAGATAGAATCCTCTGAACCAGAAGAGTCCAAAGAATCAGAATGATGGTGTTCATTTAAAAATTCATCTGTAGAGAGAGAAGATTTAAAAACATAATTTATGCTTACCTGATAAATTCCTTTCTTCTGTTGTGTGATCAGTCCACGGGTCATCATTACTTCTGGGATATAACTCCTCCCCAACAGGAAATGCAAGAGGATTCACCCAGCAGAGCTGCATATAGCTCCTCCCCTCTACGTCACTCCCAGTCATTCGACCAAGAATCAACGAGAAAGGAGAAACCAAGGGTGAAGTGGTGACTGGAGTATAATTTAAAAAAAAAAAAAAATATTTACCTGCCTTAAAAAACAGGGCGGGCCGTGGACTGATCACACAACAGAAGAAAGGAATTTATCAGGTAAGCATAAATTATGTTTTCTTCTGTTATGTGTGATCAGTCCACGGGTCATCATTACTTCTGGGATACCAATACCAAAGCAAAAGTACACGGATGACGGGAGGGATAGGCAGGCTTATTATACAGAAGGAACCACTGCCTGAAGAACCTTTCTCCCAAAAATAGCCTCCGATGAAGCAAAGGTGTCAAATTTGTAAAATTTGGAAAAAGTATGAAGCGAAGACCAAGTTGCAGCCTTGCAAATCTGTTCAACAGAGGCCTCATTCTTAAAGGCCCAAGTGGAAGCCACAGCTCTAGTAGAATGAGCTGTAATTCTTTCAGGAGGCTGCTGTCCAGCAGTCTCATAGGCTAAACGAATTATGCTACGAAGCCAGAAGGAGAGAGAGGTAGCCGAAGCCTTATGACCTCTCCTCTGACCAGAGTACACGACAAACAGGGAAGACGTTTGTCGAAAATCCTTAGTTGCCTGCAAGTAGAACTTGAGGGCACGAACTACATCCAGATTGTGTAGAAGACGTTCCTTCTTTGAAGAAGGATTCGGGCACAGGGAAGGAACCACGATCTCTTGATTGATGTTCCTGTTAGTGACTACCTTAGGTAAGAACCCAGGTTTAGTACGCAGAACTACCTTATCTGAATGAAAAATCAAATAAGGGGAATCACAAAGTAAAGCTGATAACTCAGAGACTCTCCGAGCCGAAGAAATAGCCATTAAAAATAACACTTTCCAAGATAACAACTTTATATCAATGGAATGAAGGGGTTCAAACGGAACTCCTTGTAGAACGTTAAGAACAAGGTTTAAACTCCATGGCGGAGCAACAGTTTTAAACACAGGCTTGATTCTAGCTAAAGCCTGACAAAAGGCCTGGACGTCTGGATTTTCTGACAGACGCCTGTGCAACAAGATGGACAGAGCTGAGATCTGTCCCTTTAATGAACTAGCCGATAAACCCTTTTCTAAACCTTCTTGTAGAAAGGACAATATCCTAGGAATCCTAACCTTACTCCAGGAGTAACCTTTGTATTCGCACCAGTATAGGTATTTACGCCATATCTTATGGTAAATCCTTCTGGTAACAGGCTTCCTAGCCTGTATCAGGGTATCAATAACCGACTCAGAAAAACCACGTTTTGATAAAATCAAGCGTTCAATTTCCAAGCAGTCAGCTTCAGAGAAGTTAGATTTTGATGTTTGAATGGACCCTGTATCAGAAGGTCCTGTCTTAGAGGTAGAGACCAAGGCGGACAGGATGACATGTCCACTAGATCTGCATACCAAGTCCTGCGTGGCCATGCAGGCGCTATTAGAATCACTGATGCTCTCTCCTGTTTGATTTTGGCAATCAATCGAGGAAGCAGCGGGAAGGGTGGAAACACATAAGCCATCCCGAAGTTCCAAGGTGCTGTCAAAGCATCTATCAGAACCGCTCCCGGATCCCTGGATCTGGACCCGTAGCGAGGAAGTTTGGCGTTCTGGCGAGACGCCATGAGATCTATCTCTGGTTTGCCCCAACGTCGAAGTATTTGGGCAAAGACCTCCGGATGAAGTTCCCACTCCCCCGGATGAAAAGTCTGGCGACTCAAGAAATCCGCCTCCCAGTTCTCCACTCCCGGGATGTGGATTGCTGACAGGTGGCAAGAGTGAGACTCTGCCCAGCGAATTATCTTTGATACTTCCATCATTGCTAGGGAGCTTCTTGTCCCTCCTTGATGGTTGATGTAAGCTACAGTCGTGATGTTGTCCGACTGAAACCTGATGAACCCCCGAGTTTTTAACTGGGGCCAAGCCAGAAGGGCATTGAGAACTGCTCTCAATTCCAGAATGTTTATTGGTAGGAGACTTTCCTCCTGATTCCATTGTCCCTGAGCCTTCAGAGAATTCCAGACAGCGCCCCAACCTAGTAGGCTGGCGTCTGTTGTTACAATTGTCCAGTCCGGCCTGCTGAATGGCATCCCCCTGGACAGATGTGGCCGAGAAAGCCACCATAGAAGAGAGTTTCTGGTCTCTTGATCCAGCTTCAGAGTAGGGGACAAGTCTGAGTAATCCCCATTCCACTGACTCAGCATGCACAATTGCAGCGGTCTGAGATGTAGACGTGCAAAGGGTACTATGTCCATTGCTGCTACCATTAAGCCGATCACCTCCATGCATTGAGCTACTGACGGGAGTTGAATGGAATGAAGGACACGGCATGCATTTAGAAGCTTTGTTAATCTGTCTTCTGTCAGATAAATCTTCATTTCTACAGAATCTATAAGAGTCCCCAAGAATGGAACTCTTGTGAGAGGAAAGAGAGAACTCTTCTTTTCGTTCACTTTCCATCCATGCGACCTTAGAAATGCCAGAACTAACTCTGTATGAGACTTGGCAGTTTGAAAGCTTGAAGCTTGTATCAGAATGTCGTCTAGGTACGGAGCTACCGAAATTCCTCGCGGTCTTAGTACCGCCAGAAGGGCACCCAGAACCTTTGTGAAGATTCTTGGAGCCGTAGCCAATCCGAATGGAAGAGCTACAAACTGGTAATGCCTGTCTAAGAAGGCAAACCTTAGATACCGGTAATGATCTTTGTGAATCGGTATGTGAAGGTAAGCATCCTTTAAATCCACTGTGGTCATGTACTGACCCTTTTGGATCATGGGTAAGATTGTCCGAATAGTTTCCATTTTGAACGATGGAACTCTTAGGAATTTGTTTAGGATCTTTAAATCCAAGATTGGCCTGAAAGTTCCCTCTTTTTTGGGAACCACAAACAGGTTTGAGTAAAACCCTTGTCCTTGTTCCGACCGCGGAACCGGATGGATCACTCCCATTAATAACAGATCTTGTACACAGCGTAGAAACGCTTCTTTCTTTATCTGGTTTGTTGACAACCTTGACAGATGAAATCTCCCTCTTGGGGGAGAGAATTTGAAGTCTAGAAGGTATCCCTGAGATATGATCTCTAGCGCCCAGGGATCCTGAACATCTCTTGCCCAAGCCTGGGCGAAGAGAGAGAGTCTGCCCCCCACTAGATCCGGTCCCGGATCGGGGGCCCTCGATTCATGCTGTCTTAGGGGCAGCAGCAGGTTTCCTGGCCTGCTTGCCCTTGTTCCAGGACTGGTTAGGTTTCCAGCCTTGTCTGTAACGAGCAACGGCTCCTTCCTGTTTTGGTGCAGTGGAAGTTGGTGCTGCTCCTGCTTTGAAATTCCGAAAGGGACGAAAATTAGACTGTCTAGCCTTAGCTTTGGCTCTGTCTTGAGGCAGGGCGTGGCCCTTACCACCTGTAATGTCAGCGATAATTTCTTTCAAACCGGGCCCAAATAAAGTTTGCCCTTTGAAAGGTATATTAAGTAATTTGGACTTAGAAGTTACATCAGCTGACCAGGATTTTAGCCACAGCGCCCTACGTGCCTGAATGGCGAATCCTGAGTTCTTAGCCGTAAGTTTGGTTAAATGTACTACGGCCTCCGAAATGAATGAATTAGCTAGTTTAAGGACTCTAAGCCTGTCCGTAATGTCGTCCAGCGTAGCTGAACTAAGGTTCTCTTCCAGAGACTCCATCCAAAATGCTGCCGCAGCCGTAATCGGCGCGATGCATGCAAGGGGTTGCAATATAAAACCTTGTTGAACAAACATTTTCTTAAGGTAACCCTCTAATTTTTTATCCATTGGATCTGAAAAAGCACAGCTATCCTCCACCGGGATAGTGGTACGCTTAGCTAAAGTAGAAACTGCTCCCTCCACCTTAGGGACCGTTTGCCATAAGTCCCGTGTGGTGGCGTCTATTGGAAACATCTTTCTAAATATTGGAGGGGGTGAGAACGGCACACCGGGTCTATCCCACTCCTTAGTAACAATTTCAGTTAGTCTCTTAGGTATAGGAAAAACGTCAGTACTCGCCGGTACCGCAAAGTATTTATCCAACCTACACAATTTCTCTGGTATTGCAACAGTGTTACAATCATTAAGAGCCGCTAAAACCTCCCCTAGTAATACACGGAGGTTCTCCAATTTAAATTTAAAATTTGAAATATCTGAATCCAATCTGTTTGGATCAGAACCGTCACCCACAGAATGAAGCTCTCCGTCCTCATGCTCTGCAAGCTGTGACGCAGTATCAGACATGGCTCTAGTATTATCAGCGCACTCTGTTCTCACCCCAGAGTGATCACGCTTGCCCCTTAGTTCTGGTAATTTAGCCAAAACTTCAGTCATAACAGTAGCCATATCTTGTAATGTTATCTGTAATGGCCGCCCAGATGTACTAGGCGTCACAATATCACGCACCTCCCGGGCGGGAGATGCAGGTACTGACACGTGAGGCGAGTTAGTCGGCATAACTCTCCCCTCGCTGTTTGGTGAAATTTGTTCAATTTGTACAGATTGGCTTTTATTTAAAGTAGCATCAATACAGTTAGTACATAAATTTCTATTGGGCTCCACCTTGGCATTGGAACAAATGACACAGGTATCTTCCTCTGAATCAGACATGTTTAACACACTAGCAAATAAACTTGCAACTTGGTTACAATCTTATTTAACAAAAACGTACTGTGCCTCAAAGAAGCACTAAACGATTAAATGACAGTTGAAATAATGAACTGAAAAACTGTTATAGCATCAATCCTTGAAAACAACACAACTTTTAGCAAAGGTTTGTTCCCATTAGTAAAGTAACAATAATTAAATTTGAAACGTAAAAATTACAGAGCAACGTTTTTAATCACAGTCAATATATAAGTCTCACAGCTCTGCTGAGAGAATCTACCTCCCTTCAAAGAAGTTTGAAGACCCCTGAGTTCTGTTAGAGATGAACCGGATCATGCAGGAAATACAAGAGTAACTGACTGGAAATTTTTGATGCGTAGCAAAGAGCGCCAAAAACGGCCCCTCCCCCTCACACACAGCAGTGAGAGAGAAATGAAACTGTCACAATTAAAACAAGCAACTGCCAAGTGGAAAAATAATGCCCAAACATTTATTCACTCAGTACCTCAGAAAATGCAAACGATTCTACATTCCAGCAAAAACGTTTAACATAATAAATACCTATTAAAAGGTTTAATGTACTTTTTACAGAGTAATTCCAGTGAAGTACCATCCCCAGAATACTGAAGTGTAGAGTATACATACATGTCATTATAACGGTATGGCAGGATTTTCTCATCAATTCCATTCAGAAAATAAAAACTGCTACATACCTCAATGCAGATTCATCTGCCCGCTGTCCCCTGATCTGAAGCTTTTACCTCCCTCAGATGGCCGAGAAACAGCAATATGATCTTAACTACTCCGGTTAAAATCATAGTAAAAACTCTGGTAGATTCTTCTTCAAACTCTGCCAGAGAGGCAATAACACGCTCCGGTGCTATTGTAAAATAACAAACTTTTGATTGAAGTTATAAAAACTAAGCATAATCACCATAGTCCTCTCACACATCCTATCTAGTCGTTGGGTGCAAGAGAATGACTGGGAGTGACGTAGAGGGGAGGAGCTATATGCAGCTCTGCTGGGTGAATCCTCTTGCATTTCCTGTTGGGGAGGAGTTATATCCCAGAAGTAATGATGACCCGTGGACTGATCACACATAACAGAAGAAAGACTTTTTACGTTTACTAGAAGGAGAAATAACAGACAAAGCCTTCTTTATGGATTCAGAAACAAAATCTCTTATGTTATCAGGAACATTCTGCACCTTAGATGTTGAGGGAACTGCAACAGGCAACGGTACATTACTAAAGGAAATATTATCTGCTTTAACAAGTTTGTCATGACAATTATTACAAACAACAGCTGGAGGAATAGCTACCAAAAGTTTACAGCAGATACACTTAGCTTTGGTAGATCCAGCAGGCAGTGATTTTCCTGTAGTATCTTCTGGCTCAGATGCAACGTGAGACATCTTGCAATATGTAAGAGAAAAAACAACATATAAAGCAAAATAGATCAAATTCCTTATAAGACAGTTTCAGGAATGGGAAAGAATGCCAAATATCAAGCTTCTAGCAACCAGAAGCAAATGAAAAATGAGACTGAAATAATGTGGAGACAAAAGCGACGCCCATATTTTTTAGCGCCAAATAAGACGCCCACATTATTTGGCGCCTAAATGCTTTTGGCGCCAAAAATGACGCCACATCCGGAACGCCGACATTTTTGGCGCAAAATAACGTCAAAAAATGACGCAACTTCCGGCGACACGTATGACGCCGGAAACGGAAAAGAATTTTTGCGCCAAAAAAGTCCGCGCCAAGAATGACGCAATAAAATGAAGCATTTTCAGCCCCCGCGAGCCTAACAGCCCACAGGGAAAAAAGTCAAATTTTTGAGGTAAGAAAAATATGATAATTCAATGCATAATCCCAAATATGAAACTGACTGTCTGAAAATAAGGAAAGTTGAACATTCTGAGTCAAGGCAAATAAATGTTTGAATACATATATTTAGAACTTTATAAATAAAGTGCCCAACCATAGCTTAGAGTGTCACAGAAATAAGACTTACTTACCCCAGGACACTCATCTACATGTTTGTAGAAAGCCAAACCAGTACTGAAACGAGAATCAGTAGAGGTAATGGTATATATAAGAGTATATCGTCGATCTGAAAAGGGAGGTAAGAGATGAATCTCTACGACCGATAACAGAGAACCTTATGAAATAGACCCCGTAGAAGGAGATCACTGCATTCAATAGGCAATACTCTCTTCACATCCCTCTGACATTCACTGCACGCTGAGAGGAAAACCGGGCTCCAACTTGCTGCGGAGCGCATATCAACGTAGAATCTAGCACAAACTTACTTCACCACCTCCCTTGGAGGCAAAGTTTGTAAAACTGATTTGTGGGTGTGGTGAGGGGTGTATTTATAGGCATTTTAAGGTTTGGGAAACTTTGCCCCTCCTGGTAGGAATGTATATCCCATACGTCACTAGCTCATGGACTCTTGTTAATTACATGAAAGAAAAAGGCGTGCCACTCCAAAAGGACAGCACAGTCTGATAAGGCCATTATGTTACGAATAGCCCTGAGCCCAAGCATCACTACACATTAGCAGACAGAATCACATAACAAACATGATTAAAGTCCCCCCTGTTTAATAACCCCCACAGGAGATATTAATCCTTGATTCCATAAGATAAAAGCAGTCCCACTGGGACACTGACTTCTTTCGTTAACATTACATTCCCATATTGAATTAAAATGAAACAATCTTACCGGAATCTACGCCGTGGAACAGGAACACGGCCCTTCAAGTGTGACAGATAGCAGCATTGCTTCCGACATGGACTTGAGTGAATAAAGGCAGGCAGCGAAACTCGTCAAAGCTAATTGCCAATGAGATGTTAACATGAGTCTGGGTGGTTTTGCAAAGACGACACTCCCTGCATCTCCGGACTCTAACTTTCATCCATGCTCTCACAGAGAGGCTGACAGGATTACTTAAAACTCCAGTCCCATTTAGAAGAGTACTACCCTCCATAAGAGACTATCTTCAAACATCTGACATTTCTCTGCCAACCTCCTGTGACGAAAGGCAAAGAATGACTGGGGGATGAGGGAAGTGGGGGAGGTATTTAAGGCTTTGGCTGGGGTGTCTTTTCCTCCTCCTGGTGTCCAGGTTTTGAATTCCCAAAAGTAATGAATGCAGCTGTGGACTCTTCCCGTTTAAGAAGAAAAGACAATGCAATAGCACTTAGTCTGAACTTCAAATAAATAGATTTTTTTTCTGACCATTTTAAAAGTTATATCCATTTCCACTCCCTCTGCACCATGTGACAGCCATCAGCCAGTCACAAATGCATACACGTACCATGTGAGAGCCATTAGTCAATCACAAATGCATATACGCTTATTCTGTGAATTCTTGTACATGCTCAGTAAGAGCTGGTGACTCAAGAAGTTTAAATATAAAAAACCTGTGCACTTTTTTTAATGGAAGTAAATTGGAAAGTTGTTTCAAATTGTATGCTCTATCTGAATCATGAAAGTTTCATTTTGACTTGAGTGTCCCTTTAAAAGGACCATTAACTTCATCAGAATTGCATAATCAACAGCAATAGCACTTACTCTGAATTTTAAAATTAGCATATTTTTTTCTGACAAATTTCAAAATGTACTTCGATATGCCAGCCCCATGTATCATGTGACAGCCATCAACCAATTACAGACTCATACACTATGAACTTTTGCACATGCTCAGTAGGAGCTGGTGCCTCAGAAAGTGTGTATATAAAAAGACTGACATTTTGATAATGGAAGTAAATTGAGAAGTCTTTTAAACTGCATGAAGTACCTGAATCATGAAAGTTTAATTTTGACTTTAGTATACCTTTAAGTGATGTGGTCCTGTTAGATTACAATAATAGTCCATCTTAGAGTTAACTTCTGTCACTTGATGTAAAGTGGGTATAAAAAAGAAAACAATTATTCATGTTCAACAAGGAGCAGTTCAGTTAATCTATTAAAAGAATAGTGGCTACAACACAAACAATTTACATCTTAAAATGAAGAATAAGAGATAATGACTATTGAGCATTAGCAGAGTTTGTTATGGTGTTCAAAAGAAGCAACACAGGGAAGTGAAGAAATTAGAAATTTAAAGGGACAGTCAAGTCCAAATTAAACTTTCATAATTCAGATAGGGCATGCAATTTTACACAACTTTCCAATTTACTTTTATCATCAAATTAGTTTTGCTCTTTTGGTATTCTTCTTTGAAAGCTAAACCTAGATATGCTCATATGCTAATATCTAAGCCCTTGAAGGCCGCCTCTTATCTCAGTGCATTTTGACAATTTTTTACAGCTAGACAGCACTAGTTCATGTGCGCCATATAGATAACTTTGTGCTCACTCCCGTGGAGGCATTTATGAATCAGCACTGACTGGCTAAAATGTAAGTCTGTCAAAAGAACTGAAATAAAGGGGCAGTCTGCAGAGGCTTGGATACAAGATAATCACAGAGGTAAAAAGTGTTGGTTATGCAAAACTGGGGAATGGGTAATAAAGGGATTATCTATCTTTTTAAACAATAACATTTTTCAAGCCCTTTTAGTGTTTAACCTATGAAAAGGAACAATGTTCTGTAAATAGGTTTCTCCCTAATATGTTTCCAATTGCATTAAGTTTAAAAAGTATGGGAAATTGTTCCTTAGGTATATTTTGTACATTACATAGCTGTTTCTGCTAACTTAAAGGGACACTCATGAGATTTTAAACAAATTTCCAATTTATTTAATTTACAAAATGTGCGCCGTCTTTTTATTTTTACACTTTTTGAGTCACCAGCTCTGACTGAGCATGTGCAAGAATTCATAGCATATATGTATATGCATTTGTGACTGGCTGATGATTGTCACATGATCAGGAGGAGTGGGAAATAGACATAACTTTAAAATTTGTCAGAAAAAAATCTACTACTCATTTGAAGATCAGACTAAGTGCATTGTCTTTTTATCTTTTTAAATCTCCTGTATTTACTGGTCTTTAAACCACAACCTGGCTCATCATCATTATTACTGTTTACTCAAAGGCCAATACTTAGAGAGAACAATGGAAGTAAAAAGTATATTACATATAACAGTGTTGGTTATGCAAAAACTGGGGAGTATTAAGGGTTTATCTATCTTTTTAAATAATAAAAAATGTCAACTAAGAAGACTGTTCCTTTAACTAAATATACTGCCATGATACAATATAACAGAAAAAACTTATAGTTCAATAGTTGGTTGAGGGTTAGAAATGCTTGATAAATATTATATCCACTTTACTGTTTTCTTCCTAATCAGGGAAGAAATAGACGATCTAAAACAGTTTTCCTCTTACTAGAATATGGCAGTAAAAGCACAGACATAATCAATCTACAGGGATCAGTTTAATCATGTGACATAAAACAACCTTGTTTTGGAAGAGGTACAGGAGTCTGATTTTATGTAATTTACTGACATTTTCCAGAACAATACAGTTACAAATATTTACATAAGGCAACAACAATGGAGACTGTTAAGGGCATATGGAAATGTGTACTTTATACAGTACAATTGTAAAGATCATGACAAAATATATATATATATATATATATACATATACAATATATATATATGGAAACAGAAGAAGGGAGGGGCGCACAAAGATTCCGGATCTGGGTGTAGTATGTTCAGATTCCACAATTATCAGCTACTTAATTGCCAAATTTGTACTCACTTGTTGGGACCTCAAACTATATGAGGTATGGAAAATGCATGGAGGCTATTATCAGCCCTGATGGTCTCCTTAGATGCTGTTGATATCGGAGTAGACTTTCTGTTATGTGTACTTCAGCCCTTCCACACAAACTCCCAGGTCCTTGATTTGTGTTACCAAGCACAGCTTTATGTTGATTGTTCAGCTTTATGCTGATTGTTCTGTGAATGGGTTTTGGGGCAATATAACTTATTGTACACTTGCAGAGAGCAAGATTCAGTGAGATTAAAAGTAATTTATTTTAACATAAAGCACCAGATACACAAGTATAGATATACACTGGAGTAAAATTGTAAAAATAAATAAAATAATAAAATGTCTAAAAAACCATTACAGTGTTTGCTGGCACGAGCCAATCTATTGCTGTAAACAGAAGCTTAACCGAAAACAGCTTGTTGACTATGTTGCCAGTGTACTGGAGCATGTGTGAGTGGCGGGTGGAGCCTGGTGCATTTCGCGACTCGATTGGTCGCTTCTTCAGACCTACCTTGGAAGAAGCGACCAATCGGAGACCTGCCATCCAAACCTACATGCTTTTGAAACACAGCTTATTTGGAGTCCTGCATATGGGGTGAGCTGACACACCTGTCTTCCAATCTGTCAGTCTGCTTCTACCAGCACATAAGTGTGCTCAGCATAAATCACTACAGCATATGGGAAATTTATCTTGTTGTGGGTGAGCTGTTACACCTGTTAAAATCTACAGCCTGCATCTACCAGCACATTGGTGTGCTCCAGGAGTACCCACTTGGCATTTTGCTTACTTTATCCTGTTATATCTGATGATACCACACATGAGGCGCCCCTCTGTTCTTCCTTATTCTTCATAGTTACCCCGGAACCAGTCAGTGAGGAGGAGGCAGCCAGCATTTGTTCCTTTGGATCATAGGAGGACTCTCTGTATTTCACATTGCTAAAAGTGTTCAAATGTTCATATTGATATTCATTTTTTATATATATATTAGTTGAGATTCACTGTATTTATCTTGCTAATCTGTAATTCTATTAGCGCCCCCTCACTGTGATTAATTTCCTTCGAAGAAGATGGTTTAGGACACAAGGAAGGAACCACAATTTCCTGATTAATGTTCCGATCAGACACAACCTTAGTTGGAAAATCCAATCCAGTGAGAAGAACAGTCTTAGCTGCATGGAAAACCAGATAAGGAGGCTGACATTGCAAGGCCACTAATTCAGACACTCTACATGCCGAAGCAATGGCCAGAATAAAAAGAACAAAACCTTCAGAACCAAATTCAAACTCCGAGGAGCAGAATGTCTAAATACTGGCATGATCCTGGGCAGAGCCTGAACAAAAGACTGAATATCAGGGAGCTCAGCGAGCTTCTGGTGTAACAGCACAGATAGAGCCAAAATCTGTCCCCGCAAGGAACTGGCGGCAAGCCCCTTTTACAGACCGTTCTGGAGAAAGGAAAGAATTCTGGATACCCTGACCTAATGCCAGGAATATCCATGAGATTCACACCAGAGTAAGCAGGTCCTCCATACCCTATGATAGATGCGACGGGTAACCGGCTTTCTGGCTTGAATGAGAGTATCAATCACCCTCTCAGAAAATCCTCTTCTGGATAAGACTAAGCGTTCAATCTCCACGCAGTCAGCCTCAGAGAATCTAGATTCTGATGCACAAAGGGGCCCTGTACCAGCAGATCCCTGCGACAGGGCAACCTCCATGGAGGAAAGGATGACATCCCCACTAGGTCTGCAAACCATGTCCTCCATGGCCATGACGGGGCAATCAGAATAGTTGACGCTTGCTCCTGCTTGATGCGTGCCACTACACAAGGTAGATGTGGTAACGGCGGAAAAATGTACACTAGGTTAAATCCCCAAGGAACTGCCAAGGAATCTATCAGTTCCACCTGGGGATCCCTGGACTGCGACCCGAATATGGGTAGCTTGCAGTTGAGTCTGGACGCTATGAGATCTCCGGAGTCCCCCAATTGTTGCAAATCTGCGCAAACACTTCGGGTTGAAGAGACCATTCCCCCAGGTGAAATGATTGTCTGCTGAGAAAGTCCGCTTCCCAGTTGTCCACACCCGGGATGTGTATCGCTGATAGCGAGCATTCGTGGGTCTCCATCGACTCCAGGATCCGAGAAACTTCCCTCATGACTAGGGAGCTTCTTGTCCCCCCCCCCTGGTGGTTGATGTAAGCCACCGAGGTAATGTTATCCGACTGGAATCTGATGAACTTGGACAAGCCCAGGAGGGGCCAAGCCTCCAGAGCGTGAAAGATCGCCTGAAGTTCCAGAATGTTGATCGGGAGAAGAGACTCCTTCCAATTTCAACTGCCCTGTGCCTTCCTAGCACCCCAAACCGCTCCCCAACCTGAGAGACTCGCGTCCGTAGTCACAATCTCCCAAGATGGTCCGAGGAAGGATGTCCCCCAGGACAGCTGTTCTGGACGGAACCACCAAGAGAGAGACTCCCTTGACCCGTTGTCCAGAGAGCTCAGTTGGGACAAGTCTGAATAATCGCCGTTCCACTGCCTCAGCATGCACAGCTGAAGAGGCCGGAGATGGAATCTGGCGTAAGGAATGACATCTATAGTGGATACCATGAGCCCAATCACCTCCATGCACCTGACCACTGAAGGCCTTGAGAAGGATTGAAGGGCAAGACAGCTGGAGACAATCTTGCAACGTCTCTTGTCTGTTAGGAATATATTCATGGCAATGGAATCTATTATCGTGCCCAGGAACTCCACTCTGGTACTGGGAACCAGAGAACTCTTCCCTGAGTTCACCTTCCAAACATGAGATTGCAGAAGGAGGAGAAGAACTCTTGAATGATCCTCTGCCAACTGGTAGGACGGAGCCTGAACCAGAATGTTGTCCAGATAAGGAGCCACTGCAATCCCTCTAGATCTCGCTACTGCGAGCAGATCTCCCAGAACCTTTGTGAAGATTCTTGGAGCCGTAGCCAACCCAAAGGGAAGAGCTACAAACTGGAAGTGCTGATCCAGAAAGGCGAACCTTAAGAACCTGACATGATCCTTGTGGATTGGAACATGAAGATAAACGTCCTTCAAGTCTATTGTGGTCATAAACTGGCCCTCTTGAACTAGGGGCAATATTGACCTTATCCTTTCCATTTTGAACGATGGTACCGACAGAAACTTGTTTAAGCCCTGTGACAAAATATAAAGGAATGACTGGGGGATGAGGGGAGCGGGGGAGGTATTAAGTATTTGGCTGCGGTTTCTTTGCCTCCTCCTGGTGGCCAGGTTCTGTATTTCCCACAAGTAATGAATGAAGCCATGGACTCTCCTCGTATTAGATGCAAAAAGTGAGTCACACTAATTTGTTTGTTTCCCAGTGCATATAAAAACATAATTTATGTAAGAACTTACCTGATAAATTCATTTCTTTCATATTAGCAAGAGTCCATGAGCTAGTGATGTATGGGATATACATTCCTACCAGGAGGGGCAAAGTTTCCCAAACCTCAAAATGCCTATAAATACACCCCTCACCACACCCACAAATCAGTTTAACGAATAGCCAAGAAGTGGGGTGATAAGAAAAAAGTGTGAAAGCATTAAAAACAAGGAATTGGAATAATTGTGCTTTATACAAAAAAATCATAACCACCACAAAAAAGGGTGGGCCTCATGGACTCTTGCTAATATGAAAGAAATGAATTTATCAGGTAAGTTCTTACATAAATTATGTTTTCTTTCATGTAATTAGCAAGAGTCCATGAGCTAGTGACGTATGGGATAATGACTACCTAAGATGTGGATCTTCCACGCAAGAGTCACTAGAGAGGGAGGGATAAAATAAAGACAGCCAATTCCGCTGAAAAATAATCCACACCCAAAATAAAGTTTAAATCTTATAATGAAGAAAACTGAAATTATAAGCAGAAGAATCAAACTGAAACAGCTGCCTGAAGTATTTTTCTACCAAAAACTGCTTCAGAAGAAGAATACACATCAAAATGGTAGAATTTAGTAAAAGTATGCAAAGAAGACCAAGTTGCTGCTTTGCAAATCTGATCAATCAAAGCTTCATTCCTAAACGCCCAGGAAGTAGAAACTGACCTAGTAGAATGAGCTGTAATCCTTTGAGGCGGAGATTTACCCGACTCGACATAAGCATGATGAATTAAAGATTTCAACCAAGATGCCAAAGAAATGGCAGAGGCCTTCTGACCTTTCCTAGAACCGGAAAAGATAACAAATAGACTAGAAGTCTTTCGGAAATTCTTAGTAGCTTCAACATAATATTTCAAAGCTCTAACTACATCCAAAGAATGCAATGATCTCTCCTTAGAATTCTTAGGATTAGGACATAATGAAGGAACCACAATTTCTCTACTAATGTTGTTAGAATTCACAACCTTAGATAAAAATTTAAAAGAAGTTCGCAACACCGCCTTATCCTGATGGAAAATCAGAAAAGGAGATTCACAAGAAAGAGCAGATAATTCAGAAACTCTTCTAGCAGAAGAGATGGCCAAAAGAAAACAAAACTTTCCAAGAAAGTAATTTAATGTCCAGTGAATGCATAGGTTCAAACGGAAGAGCTTGAAGAGCCCCCAGAACCAAATTCAAACGCCAAGGAGGAGAAATTGACTTAATAACAGGTTTTATACGAACCAAAGCTTGTACAAAACAATGAGTATCAGGAAGAATAGCAATCCTTCTGTGAAAAAGAACAGAAAGAGCAGAGATTTGTCCTTTCAAGGAACTTGCTGACAAACCTTTATCCAAACCATCCTGAAGAAACTGAAAAATTCTCGGAATTCTAAAAGAATGCCAGGAAAAATGATGAGAAAGACACCAAGAAATGTAAGTCTTCCAGACTCGATAATATATCTTCCTAGATACAGATCTACGAGCCTGTAACATAGTATTAATCACAGAGTCAGAGAAACCTCTTTGACTAAGAATCAAGCGTTCAATCTCCATACCTTTAAATTTAAGGATTTGAGATCCTGATGGTAAAAAAGGACCTTGTGACAGAAGGTCTGGTCTTAACGGAAGAGTCCACGGTTGGCAAGAAGCCATGCGGACAAGATCTGTATACCAAAACCTGTGAGACCATGCTGGAGCCACGAGCAGAAAAAACGAGCATTCCTTCAGAATCTTGGAGATTACTCTTGGAAGAAGAACTAGAGGCAGAAAGATATAGGCAGGATGATACTTCCAAGGAAGTGACAATGCATCCACTGCTTCCGCCTGAGGATCCCTGGATCTGGACAGATACCTGGGAAGTTTCTTGTTTAGATGAGAAGCCATCAGATCTATTTCTGGAAGTCCCCACATTTGAACAATCTGAAGAAACACCTCTGGGTGAAGAGACCACTCGCCCGGATGTAACGTTTGGCGACTGAGATAATCCGCTTTCCAATTGTCAATACCTGGGATTAGACAGGAGCTGGATTCCGCCCATACCAGTATTCGAGATACTTCTTTCATAGCCAGAGGACTGTGAGTCCCTCCTTGATGATTGATATATGCCACAGTTGTGACATTGTCTGTCTGAAAACAAATGAACGATTCTCTCTTTAGAAGAGGCCATGACTGAAGAGCTTCTGAAAATTGCACGGAGTTCCAAAATATTGATTGGTAATCTCACCTCCTGAGATTTCTCAAACCCCTTGTGCTGTCAGAAACCCCCATACAGCTCCCCAACCTGTCAGACTTGCATCTGTTGAGATCACAGTCCAGGTTGGAAGAAAAAAAGAAGCCCCCTGAACTAAACGATGGTGGTCTGTACCACGTCAGAGGGTGTCGAACAATCAGTTTTAAAGATATTAAATGAGATATCTTTGTATAATCCCGGCACCACTGGTTCAGCATACAGAGCTGAAGAGGTCGCATGTGAAAATGAGCAAAGGGGAACACGTCCAATGCAGCAGTCATAAGAACCTAGAATTTCCATGCATAAGGCTACCGAAGGGAATGATTGAGACTGAAGGTTTTGATAAGCTGAAACCAATTTCAGACGTCTCCTGTCCAACAGAGACAGAGTCATGGACACTGAATCTATCCGGAAATCTAAAAAAGGTTACTCTTGTCTGAGGAATCAACAAACTTTTTGGTTAATTGATCCCCCAACCATGTTCTTGAAGAAACAACACTCATAAAAAGCTGGAAAGGATCTTTCCATTGAAAATGAGCAAAGGGAATTGAATCCAATGCTGTTAAAACTTCTATCAGGGGCGTATTATGGCCTAGGCCAACAAGGCACGGGCCTAGGGCGGCAGATTTGAAGGGGCGGCACTTTTTGGGGCCGGGCCGGGGCACTCAAGAATTGGCCCTTTATTGGTGTCAGTCTGACTGAGTCCAGGGGCAACATTCCATCCACATAATAGCCGCAGAGGATGCTGCTTAGAGAACAGATAAAAAACTGGCGTATGAGAGGCAGCGGCTGCTACGGAAGTATGGGTGGGAAAGGGAACTTCTCAGTGTATTTTCACAGTAAGTTAGTCAGTCCTACTCCTATTGTAATATACGATCTAAGACCTACTATTTGTTTTAATGAATTGTGAGTTATGAAATATCGCCAATCGCCACTTAAGGAAGTAAAGATTACTAAAACACCGCTCCACGTCCTTTCAAGCTCTGCTCCAGCAACAACTGACACGTCACTGACTTATGGGCTTGCGAGGAGGGAGGAAATAGAATCTGTGACATTCCAGTGCGGTGCACGCCGCAAAGGCTTATTCCTCCTGAGTCCTGACAATTTAAACAGCACAACTGGAAGGACAATCAAGGAAGTAAAGCTAAAACACCGCTCCAGTTCCTTTCAAGCTCCAGGAACAACTGACACTGACTGATGGGCTTGCGAGGAAGGAGGAAATAGAATCTGACACTCCAGTGCGGTGCACGTCGCAACGGCTTATTCCTCCTGAGAATTTAAATGGCACAGTGACAATGATGATTGTCCTTCCTTGAGCTTGAAAGGACCTGGAGCGGTGTTTTAGCTTTACTTCCTTGATTGTCCTTCCAGTTGTGCTGTTTAAATTGTCAGGACTCAGGAGGAATAAGCCTTTGCGGCGTGCACCGCACTGGAATGTCACAGATTCTATTTCCTCCCTCCTCGCAAGCCCATAAGTCAGTGACGTGTCAGTTGTTGCTGGAGCAGAGCTTGAAAGGACGTGGAGCGGTGTTTTAGTAATCTTTACTTCCTTAAGTGGCGATTGGCGATATTTCATAACTCACAATTCATTAAAACAAACAAAGTATGGAGCAGCTGTGTAGTTGGTGCTCTGGAGGCATGTGATGCTGAAGGGAGCTGTCCTAGGCATATGGGGCACACTCTATCAGGCTCAGCATACAAAAAGTGACAACAAAGGTGAGTGCAACTTATGAAAGGACTAGCCTAAAGCTAGCTATAGATAACTATATATATATATATATATATATATATATATATATATATATATATAGTTATAAAAAAATATTTATTTATAAATATAAAGTATATATACCTTGAATTCCATATATATGTATATCTCTATTATATAAATAGTTAATGGATGTAATACTAAAGGCAATGTAATTTTATTGATTATAGTAAATTATCTATAAACAAATACTTTTTGAAGCTCTGACCCAAAAATATTATTGCCCAAAAAGGCCTTGAACCGTGGTGGTGGTGGTGGTGGGGGGGGGGGGGGCAGCAGAATTTTGATTGCCTAGGGCAGCACAAAACCTTAATACGCCACTGACTTCTATGCATATATAGCAATTGAAGGAAATAATAGAGACTAAAGGTACCGACAGACGGAACCCAATACAAATTGTCCCTTGTCTGATAGAGACAAAGATAGTGACATAAACCATCTGGAAACCTAAAAAAAAAAAGGTGACCCTTGTGTGAGGAATCAAGAGCTTTTGAAAAAAGATCCTCTAACTATGTCCTGAAGAGCAAGTGAAACATATGAGAATCCGCATCCTCAGGAAATAATCTGAATGAAAACAGAAAAATGAAGAATACGCATTTATTGTATCTAAAGAAAACAAATAATGCTATCAATGACCACAAAAAGGCAAAATAGTTTGAATAAAACTCCAAAACCCAGTTCCTAGAAAAGGAACTGGAATAAAAACCCCAGAAGATTCCAGGTTTGAGCAGCGCTTGAACCCCATGGGTACCCAGCCATGCCTCAACAGTATCCAAAATATATAGGACAGAAACACACTGAAAGAAAGTGTTAGCCTTACTGGAATAAAATCAAAGAAATTTGGACAAAACAGAACCAAATAAATTTCAAAGAAGTCTTAACCTGCCCCTTACCAGCCAAGCTGGAATACGGCACGTGCATCGCAACATTAGGGAGCTAATTTCGAACCCCAATTAAAAACATGTTACTTGGGAAAGAACTCAATATTCGTTCCTTAATAAGAACAACCAAACTAGTATAAGCTTAAAGTTTTAGTCTTAGAACTCAATCTTGAAGCCCATAGTAACAGTTAAGAATTGAATCCAATTATAATTGATTATCTTAGAACAAAAGAAATATGGATTTTCTTTTTTTTTTTTTTTTTTTTTAAAACCACAGAATTCTTCTAGCTAAAATAGCTAAAGACATAGATTAACCCTCATTTGCGAATATATTCAATAAAATGAAGACACAAATGAAATCATTAGCATGATAGTCCAGTTCAAAGGACCAGTCAAAACAGAGGACTTGCAAAATGCAAAACAACAAGACAAATGCAACGGCACCTAGTCTAGTAAATGTTGTCCCTTAACAATGCTAAAATAAATCATGATCTGATACTTGATCTTAAAGTAAACAGAAAGAATGAAGCAATTGCAATATCACATTTCCAAAAATAAGATACAACTATATAAAGGAAAATAAATACTATTTTGCTATAAAAACAATAGCATAATTAGTAGGAGTAGAGATAGCTCCAATAAATTGGAGAACCCTCCAAATTGAATTTAACTGCTGACAAAGAATATAGTTTAAAAATAAAAGAAAATTCTCAGCCTATTCCATTCCCTAGTATGGGGAATTGGAAAGAAAATCTCTGAAATCACAGAAGAAATAAAAAGGCAGAAATAGTGTCAGCTAGTCTTAAAGAACTAGTTACCTTAATATCCAAAATAATCAACACCTCTTCAACAAAGAACAAATGTACTTGAAATAATAAAAAAGTAGATTTGTTAGTGTCAATATCTGATGAAGAGAATTTCTGAAAGAGAAAAAAACATCATCAGAGAAGGATAAATCAGTATGTTGTTGGTCATTTGAAACTTCAATAATTAAAAAAGAAGTGAAAAAGACCTAAAAATCGTATTAGAAGGCACGAAGTCAGAAATAGCCTTAATCAGAAAAAATATTTCTTATAAATCTTCTAAACATTTCTTGCACTTAAGAATGGAAATGCATAAAGCATAAATACTAATGGAATCTGCATGTAAAAGTATATCATAACAACTTATTACAAACCATAGCTAAAGATAAACATTTATAACATTTAAAATAAATGAACTTAGCTTTGGTAGAACTGAAACTCAGTTAAGCATTTTTCCAGAAGTGGCTTCTGACTCAGGGACAAACGGAGACATCTTGCAATATGTAATAGAAAAAACAACATATACAGGGAGTGCAGAATTATTAGGCAAGTTGTATTTTTGAGGATTATTTAATTTTATTATTGAACAACAACCATGTTCTCAATGAACCCAAAAAACTCATTAATATCAAAGCTGAATAGTTTTGGAAGTAGTTTTTAGTTTGTTTTTAGTTATAGCTATTTTAGGGGGATATCTGTGTGTGCAGGTGACTATTACTGTGCATAATTATTAGGCAACTTAACAAAAAACAAATATATACCCATTTCAATTATTTATTTTTACCAGTGAAACCAATATAACATCTCAACATTCACAAATATACATTTCTGACATTCAAAAACAAAACAAAAACAAATCAGTGACCAATATAGCCACCTTTCTTTGCAAGGACACTCAAAAGCCTGCCATCCATGGATTCTGTCAGTGTTTTGATCTGTTCACCATCAACATTGCGTGCAGCAGCAACCACAGCCTCCCAGACACTGTTCAGAGAGGTGTACTGTTTTCCCTCCTTGTAAATCTCACATTTGATGATGGACCACAGGTTCTCAATGGGGTTCAGATCAGGTGAACAAGGAGGCCATGTCATTAGATTTTCTTCTTTTATACCCTTTCTTGCCAGCCACGCTGTGGAGTACTTGGACGCGTGTGATGGAGCATTGTCCTGCATAAAAATCATGTTTTTCTTGAAGGATGCAGACTTCTTCCTGTACCACTGCTTGAAGAAGGTGTCTTCCAGAAACTGGCAGTAGGACTGGGAGTTGAGCTTGACTCCATCCTCAACCCGAAAAGGCCCCACAAGCTCATCTTTGATGATACCAGCCCAAACCAGTACTCCACCTCCACCTTGCTGGCGTCTGAGTCGGACTGGAGCTCTCTGCCCTTTACCAATCCAGCCACGGGCCCATCCATCTGGCCCATCAAGACTCACTCTCATTTCATCAGTCCATAAAACCTTAGAAAAATCAGTCGAGATATTTCTTGGCCCAGTCTTGACGTTTCAGCTTGTGTGTCTTGTTCAGTGGTGGTCGTCTTTCAGCCTTTCTTACCTTGGCCATGTCTCTGAGTATTGCACACCTTGTGCTTTTGGGCACTCCAGTGATGTTGCAGCTCTGAAATATGGCCAAACTGGTGGCAAGTGGCATCTTGGCAGCTGCACGCTTGACTTTTCTCAGTTCATGGGCAGTTATTTTGCGCCTTGGTTTTTCCACCCGCTTCTTGCGACCCTGTTGATTATTTTGAATGAAATGCTTGATTGTTCGATGATCACGCTTCAGAAGCTTTGCAATTTTAAGAGTGCTGCATCCCTCTGCAAGATATCTCACTATTTTTGACTTTTCTGAGCCTGTCAAGTCCTTCTTTTGACCCATTTTGCCAAAGGAAAGGAAGTTGCCTAATAATTATGCACACCTGATATAGGGTGTTGATGTCATTAGACCACACCCCTTCTCATTACAGAGATGCACATCACCTAATATGCTTAATTGGTAGCAGGCTTTCGAGCCTATACAGCTTGGAGTAAGACAACATGCATAAAGAGGATGATGTGGTCAAAATACTCATTTGCCTAATAATTCTGCACTCCCTGTAAAACAAAATTGATCAAATTCCTTAAATGACAGTTTCAGGAATGGGAAAAAATGCCAGTGAACAAGCTTCTAGCAATAAAGAAGCAATAAATAATGAGACTTAAATAATGTGGAGACAATAGAGACGCCCATATTTTTTAGCGCCAAAAAAGACGCCACATTATTTGGCGCCAAAAATGACACCACATCCGGAACGCCGACATTTTGGCGCAAAAAAACGTCAAAAAAATGACGCAACTTCCGGCGACATGTATGACGCCGGAAACAGAAAAAAAAAATTTGCGCCAAAAAAGTCCGCGCCAAAAATGACGCAATAAAATGAAGCATTTTCAGCCCCCGCGAGCCTAATAGCCCACATGGAAAAAGTCAAATTTTAAGGTAAGAAAAAAATTGATTAATTCATATGCATTATCCCAAATATGAAACTGACTGTCTGAAATAAGGAATGTTGAACATCCTGAGTCAAGGCAAATAAATGTTTGAACACAGATATAATATCAAACATAGAAGTTAAAGAACATTTGGGTAACAGTGATCATAACATGGTCACATTTGAAATCTCTTTTCATATGCAGTGTTTTAAAGGCTTAACTAAGACTTTTAATTTCAAGAAAGCAAAATTCAACGATTTAAGGAAATCATTAAATAATATAAATTGGGACAATGTATTTTCTAATAAAAATACAGAGGATAAATGGATAATATTTAAAAATGTGTTAAATAAATATACATATCAATACATACCATATGGTTATAAAAATAAAAATAAAAAAACTAAGCCGTTATGGCTAAATAAAAATGTGTTAAGAGAAATTAGGAAAAAACGTAGGGCATTTAAATTATTAAAAGAAAATAGTACAGACTCAGCATACAATATTTATAAGGAATGTAACAAAGCATGCAAAAAAGCAATCAAATTAGCCAAAATTGAAAATGAAAAATTAATTGCCAAGGATTCTAAGTCTAACCCTAAAAGGTTCTTTAAGTACATAAATAGCAAAAAATCTAAGAAGGATAATATAGGTACATTAAAATGTGTGGAGGGTAGCATGATAAATAATGACAGGGAGAAGGCTGAGGTACTAAACCAGTTTTTTTCTTCAGTATACACAAGAGAGGAACCATTGAATGATACTTTGGAACAGAATAGAACATGCCAGTCCATACCACTAACTGGGTTTTGTTTAGAGGATATCAGGAAAAAACTAAAAAATATTAAGGTAAATAAAACTCCAGGCCCAGATGGAATACACCCAAGGGTGTTAAGTGAACTTAGCACTGTTATAGACAAACCTTTACTCTTAATTTTTCAAGACTCATTATCCTCAGGCATGGTACCCCAGGATTGGCGTAAAGCTGATGTGGTGCCACTCTTCAAAAATGGAAGCAGGGATGATCCAGGAAGCTATAGACCAGTTAGTCTGACATCAATAGTGGGGAAGATATTTGAAGGGATTATAAGGGATTATATTGATGAGCATATTTGTGTAAACAAGATTATGAGTTCTAATCGGCATGGCTTTAGGAGAAATAGATCATGTCAAACTAATCTAATTAGATTCTACGAGGAAGTAAGTAAAAATATAGATAAAGGGGAATCAGTTGATGTGATATACTTAGATTTTGCAAAGGCATTTGATACAGTGCCACATGAGAGATTAATGCACAAAATTAAGGGACTGGGAATAGCTGAAAATGTTAGCTCATGGATAAATAACTGGATAAAAGATAGGGAGCAACTAGTAGTAGTAAATGGATCATACTCAGATTGGACAAAGGTAATCAGTGGCGTCCCCCAGGGATCAGTACTGGGCCCTGTTCTTTTTAATATTTTTATAAATGACTTGGAGCAAGGATTAAATAGCAACATCTCTATTTTTGCAGATGATACTAAGTTAAGTAAGGTCATTAGGTCAGAGCAGGACGAACTCTCTTTACAAAGGGATTTGCTAAAATTAGAACTATGGGCAAGTGAATGGAAAATGAGATTTAATACGGAAAAATGTAAGGTTCTACATTTTGGAAGTAAAAATAAGCAGGCTACGTATTTTTTAAATGGGACAAGACTTAGCCAAACACAGGAGGAAAGGGATTTGGGAGTAGTAATAGATAACAAGCTAAAGATGAGTGCACAATGCAGGGCAGAGGCTTCAAAGGCTAATAAGATACTAGCATGTATTAAAAGAGGCATTGATTCAAGGGAGGAAAGCATAATTCTGTCATTATATAAAGCCCTGGTAAGACCTCACCTTGAGTTTGGAGTGCAGTTCTGGGGACCGATTGCTAAAAAAGATATTGCAGAACTAGAAAAAGTTCAGAGAAGGGCCACAAAGCTAATAAGGGGATTGGAGAAATTAACCTATGAGGAAAGGCTAGCCAAACTGGGTCTGTTCTCTTTAGAAAAAAGGCGCTTGAGAGGTGACATGATTACTTTATATAAATATATTCAAGGCCCATATACAGAGATGGCAGAAGCTCTTTTTATTCCAAGAAAATTGTTTCTGACAAGAGGTCATAATTTAAGGTTGGAGGAAAGGAGATTTAATCTCCTGCAACGGAAACGTTTTTTCACTGTAAGAGCAATAAAATTGTGGAACTCATTACCAAAGGAGGTAGTGAATGCCAATACCATAGATTCATTTAAAAATAGTCTGGATAAATTTCTGTATATAAACAAAATTCATGGATATGATTGCTAGTATTAAATGGGTCACATTTTAATGGGGTTATTTAAGCTTAACTGGAGCTTTTTGTAAGTATTTTAGATTTGTATAGGTTGAACTCGATGGACTTCAGTCTTTTTTCAACCTTATCTACTATGTTACTATGTTACATATATTTAGAACTTTATATAAAAGTGCCCAACCATAGCTTAGAGTGTCACAGAAAATAAGACTTACTTACCCCAGGACACTCATCTACAAGTAGTAGAAAGCCAAACCAGTACTGAAACGAGAATCAGTAGAGGTAATGGTATATATAAGAGTATATCGTCGATCTAAAAAGGGAGGTAAGAGATGAATCTCTACGACCGATAACAGAGAACCTATGAAATAGACCCCGTAGAAGGAGATCATTGAATTCAAATAGGCAATACTCTCCTCACATCCCTCTGACATTCACTGCACGCTGAGAGGAAAACCGGGCTCCAACCTGCTGCGGAGCGCATATCAACATATAATCTAGCACAAACTTACTTCAACACCTCCATAGGAGGCAAAGTTTGTAAAACTGATTTGTGGGTGTGGTGAGGGGTGTATTTATAGGCATTTTGAGGTTTGGGAAACTTTGCCCCTCCTGGTAGGAATGTATATCCCATACGTCACTAGCTCATGCACTCTTGCTAATTACACGAAAGAAAGTTATATTTACACTATACTGTAGTCTATTAAGTGTGCAATAGCATTATGTCTAAAAACAATATACAAACCTTAATTTAAAAAAAATACGTTATTACTCAAAAATGCTAACCATCATCTGAGCCATCAGCAAGTCATAATCTTTTTGCTGGTGGTGTGTATATATGTGTATTCATGTATATTAATGTGCTTATAGAGAATATAAGAGAATTATATCAAAACATATGTGCAACAAAAGGAAAACTGTCATTAAAGGACCACTCAATGCAGCAGAATTGCATAATTACCAAGTGCAAAATGAGAAGATAATGATTTAACACCTACTCTAAATTTCAAATAAGCAGTAGATTTTTTCTCTTCCATTTTCCGGCCTCCTGTATCATGTGACAGACATCAGCCAATCACAGACTAGTATACATATACCCTGTGAGCTTGTGCACATGCTCAGTAGGAGCTTGCTCCCCAGAAAGTGTGTATATAAAGAGACTGCACAAAATGTGATATTGGAAGTAAATTGGAAAGGGTTTTAAATCTGCATGCTCTATCTGAATCATAAAAGTTTATTTTGACTTGAGTTTCCCTTTAAGTAAGAATCAGATTTTTTTCTTGACATAAAGATAGATTTGCAGGATAACTACAATGTAAGCATATGTTAGAAGTAGGGCAAAAAAATTGTCACCTGACTATCATCAGTCTAAGAGCACCAGAAATATAAATCTGCCAGCAGTTTCACAGTTTTACCAGTATACAAGTGTTTCAAAGTTGGAATCCTCAATTACCCTATCTGAGTAGAGTAAAAGATTTCCATGCTTAAGCAATGAAAGCCAATCACAATGATGGAACCACTGTTTCTCACAGCCAGAGAGATCACAGACTTACTTAAAGGGACATGTAAGTCAAAATTAAACTTTCATGGTTCAGGCAGAGTGCAATTTTAAGACAGATTTCTGTCTATTTCTATTATTTAATGCACATTTTCTCTAAGTATCTTTTTAAAAAAAAAAAGCATATCTATGTAGGCTGAAGAGCAGAACTGCACTACAGGGAGATAGATAGTGATTGATGGTTACACACATATGCCTTTCATCACTGGCTCACAAGATGTGTTCAGCTAGCTCCCAATAGTCCATTGTTGCTCTGAAGTTAACTATGGGCTAGATTACAAGTGGCGCGCTAACGTTTGCACGCGTGTGATATCGGGTTTTTGCACGCAAGTTAAAGACCCCGACATAAATATATTTAAAATTACAGTTACACTCATATAAACACTATCTGATAAAACGTATTCATATAAATATTAGGGCTCAAAGGTATATGACAAGGTGTTTGACTACAAAGGACTATATTGTATATATACATAAATATACATGTCTAAACATGTGTATGTAATGTATGTATATATGTGTGAGTACATATGTATTTATGTGTTTTACTGTAAATATTTAACATTCCAATGTTCTTCACATACAATGTTATTTTTTTTAGTGTAAATACATATTTCTTTTTATATATATATATATATATATATATATATATATATATATATATATATATATATATATATATATATATATATATATATATATATATATATATATATATATATATAATCTGTACATACCTTTACCTAAATATATCTATTCCTATAGATATGGGTATAGATATATATTTTACATTATGATATATATATAAATATATATTTTAAAAAAAGTAAAAAAATTTCTATATGAAGAATATAGGAATGTAAAATATGCTTAAGGTGCTTCAGGTTTTGCATCTTTAGGTCTAACGAGGTGTTGGTATTGAAATAATAAATATAAAATTAAAAAATATTAAGAATAATTACTGTAATATATACATATATAATTATTTCTATGGTTTATTTAGAATTTTCTACAGTATAAATAATAATTATTATTATTAATATGTTTTTAAATTTAATATTTCAATAACGCACATTAAGATAACTGACCCTTCATGTGCGCTAACCCGACACTGCATTAGACCTAAAGTGCCAAACCCGAAGCACGTTACACATATTTTATATTCCTATGTTCTTCACATATAACATTTTTTAATTTTTATTATTAAATATATATTTCTATATTTATGTGATAATGTTAAATATATCTCTCTACCTATATACAGGTATAGGTATATACAGATATATATACTTACAATAAAAACATAATTTATGCTTACCTGATAAATTCCTTTCTCCTGTAGTGTAGTCAGTCCACGGGTCATCCATTACTTATGGGATTATATCTCCTCCCTAACAGGAAGTGCAAGAGGATCACCCAAGCAGAGCTGCTATATAGCTCCTCCCCTCTACGTCATACCCAGTCATTCGACCGAAACCAAACGAGAAAGGAGAAACTATAGGGTGCAGTGGTGACTGGAGTTTAATTTAAAATTTAGACCTGCCGTAAAAACAGGGCGGGCCGTGGACTGACTACACTACAGGAGAAAGGAATTTATCAGGTAAGCATAAATTATGTTTTCTCCTGTTAAGTGTAGTCAGTCCACGGGTCATCCATTACTTATGGGATACCAATACCAAAGCTAAAAGTACACGGATGACGGGAGGGACAGGCAGGATCTTTACACAGAAGGAACCACTGCCTGAAGAACCTTTCTCCCAAAAACAGCCTCCGAAGAAGCAAAAGTGTCAAATTTGTAAAATTTCGAAAAGGTGTGAAGTGAAGACCAAGTTGCAGCCTTGCAAATCTGTTCAACAGAGGCCTCATTTTTAAAGGCCCAGGTGGAAGCCACAGCTCTAGTAGAATGAGCTGTAATTCTTTCAGGAGGCTGCTGTCCAGCAGTCTCATAGGCTAAACGTATTATGCTACGAAGCCAGAAAGAGAGAGAGGTAGCCGAAGCTTTTTGACCTCTCCTCTGTCCAGAATAAACGACAAACAGGGAAGAAGTTTGGCGAAAATCTTTAGTTGCCTGCAAATAAAATTTCAGGGCACGGACGACGTCCAGATTGTGCAGAAGTCATTCCTTCTTTGAAGAAGGATTAGGGCACAATGATGGAACAACAATCTCTTGATTGATATTCCTGTTAGTGACTACCTTAGGTAAGAACCCAGGTTTAGTACGCAGAACTACCTTGTCTGAATGAAAAATCAGATAAGGAGAATCACAATGTAAGGCCGATAACTCAGAGACTCTTCGAGCCGAGGAAATAGCCATTAAAAACAGAACTTTCCAAGATAACAGCTTGATATCAATGGAATGAAGGGGTTCAAACGGAACACCCTGTAAAACGTTAAGAACTAAGTTTAAGCTCCACGGCGGAGCAACAGTTTTAAACACAGGCTTAATCCTGGCCAAAGCCTGACAAAAAGCCTGGACGTCTGGAACTTCTGACAGACGCTTGTGTAAAAGGATGGACAGAGCTGAGATCTGTCCCTTTAACGAACTAGCAGATAAACCCTTTTCTAAACCTTCTTGTAGAAAACATAATTTATGTAAGAACTTACCTGATAAATTCATTTCTTTCATATTAGCAAGAGTCCATGAGCTAGTGACGTATGGGATATACATTCCTACCAGGAGGGGCAAAGTTTCCCAAACCTCAAAATGCCTATAAATACACCCCTCACCACACCCACAATTCAGTTTAACGAATAGCCAAGAAGTGGGGTGATAAAAAAGTGCGAAAGCATATAAAATAAGGAATTGGAATAATTGTGCTTTATACAAAATCATAACCACCACAAAAAAAGGGCGGGCCTCATGGACTCTTGCTAATATGAAAGAAATGAATTTATCAGGTAAGTTCTTACATAAATTATGTTTTCTTTCATGTAATTAGCAAGAGTCCATGAGCTAGTGACGTATGGGATAATGATTACCCAAGATGTGGATCTTTCCACACAAGAGTCACTAGAGAGGGAGGGATAAAATAAAGACAGCCAATTCCTGCTGAAAATAATCCACACCCAAAATAAAGTTTAACAAAAAACATAAGCAGAAGATTCAAACTGAAACCGCTGCCTGAAGTACTTTTCTACCAAAAACTGCTTCAGAAGAAGAAAATACATCAAAATGGTAGAATTTAGTAAAAGTATGCAAAGAGGACCAAGTTGCTGCTTTGCAAATCTGATCAACCGAAGCTTCATTCCTAAACGCCCAGGAAGTAGAAACTGACCTAGTAGAATGAGCTGTAATTCTCTGAGGCGGAGTTTTACCCGACTCAACATAGGCAAGATGAATTAAAGATTTCAACCAAGATGCCAAAGAAATGGCAGAAGCTTTCTGGCCTTTTCTAGAACCGGAAAAAATAACAAATAGACTAGAAGTCTTTCGGAAAGATTTAGTAGCTTCAACATAATATTTCAAAGCTCTAACAACATCCAAAGAATGCAACGATTTCTCCTTAGAATTCTTAGGATTAGGACATAATGAAGGAACCACAATTTCTCTACTAATGTTGTTGGAATTCACAACTTTAGGTAAAAATTCAAAAGAAGTTCGCAACACCGCCTTATCCTGATGAAAAATCAGAAAAGGAGACTCACAGGAAAGAGCAGATAATTCAGAAACTCTTCTGGCAGAAGAGATGGCCAAAAGGAACAAAACTTTCAAAGAAAGTAATTTAATGTCCAATGAATGCATAGGTTCAAACGGAGGAGCTTGAAGAGCCCCCAGAACCAAATTCAAACTCCAAGGAGGAGAAATTGACTTAATGACAGGTTTTATACGAACCAAAGCTTGTACAAAACAATGAATATCAGGAAGAATAGCAATCTTTCTGTGAAAAAGAACAGAAAGAGCAGAGATTTGTCCTTTCAAGGAACTTGCGGACAAACCTTTATCTAAACCAAATAATTTGTTACCCTGGAAAGAAATGGAAAGTAGAGTTGATTTAGAAGCCATATCAGCATTCCAAGTCTTAAGCCATAAAGCTCTTCTAGCTAAAATAGCTAGCGACATAAACCTGACATCAACTCTGATAATATCAAAGATGGCATCACAGATAAAATTATTAGCATGCTGAAGAAGAATAATAATATCATGAGAATCATGATGTGTTACTTGTTGCGCTAAAGTTTCCAACCAAAAAGTTGAAGCTGCAGCAACATCAGCCAAAGATATAGCAGGTCTAAGAAGATTACCTGAACACAGATAAGCTTTTCTTAGAAAGGATTCAATTTTCCTATCTAAAGGATCCTTAAACGAAGTACCATCTGACGTAGGAATAGTAGTACGTTTAGCAAGGGTAGAAATAGCCCCATCAACTTTAGGGATTTTGTCCCAAAATTCTAATCTGTCAGACGGCACAGGATATAATTGCTTAAAACGTTTAGAAGGAGTAAATGAATTACCCAATTTATCCCATTCTTTGGAAATTACTGCAGAAATAGCATTAGGAACAGGAAAAACTTCTGGAATAACCACAGGAGATTTAAATACCTTATCCAAACGTTTAGAATTAGAATCAAGAGGACCAGAATCCTCTATTTCTAAAGCAATTAGAACTTCTTTAAGTAAAGAACGAATAAATTCCATTTTAAATAAATATGAAGATTTATCAGCATCAACCTCTGAGACAGAATCCTCTGAACCAGAAGAGTCATCAGAATCAGAATGATGATGTTCATTTAAAAATTAATCTGTAGGGAGAGAAGTTTTAAAAGATTTTTTACGTTTACTAGAAGGAGAAATAACAGACATAGCCTTCTTTATGGATTCAGAAACAAAATCTCTTATGTTATCAGGGACATTCTGCACCTTAGATGTTGAAGGAACTGCAACAGGCAATGGTACTTTACTAAAGGAAATATTATCTGCATTAACAAGTTTGTCATGACAATCAATACAAACAACAGCTGGAGGAATAGCTACCAAAAGTTTACAGCAGATACACTTAGCTTTGGTAGATCCAGCACTAGACAGCGATTTTCCTGTAGTATCTTCTGACTCAGATGCAACGTGAGACATCTTTCAATATGTAAGAGAAAAAACAACATATAAAGCAAAATTGATCAAATTCCTTAAATGACAGTTTCAGGAAAGGGAAAAATGCCAAAGAACAAGCTTCTAACAACCAGAAGCAATAAAAAATGAGACTGAAATAATGTGGAGACAAAAGCGACGCCCATATTTTTTAGCGCCAAATAAGACGCCCACATTATTTGGCGCCTAAATGCTTTTGGTGCCAAAAATGACGCCACATCCGGAACGCCAACATTTTTGGCGCAAAATAACGTCAAAAAATGACGCAACTTCCGGCGACACGTATGACGCCGGAAACGGAAAAGAATTTTTGCGCCAAAAAAGTCCGCGCCAAGAATGACGCAATAAAATAAAGCATTTTCAGCCCCCGTGAGCCTAACAGCCCACAGGGAAAAAAAGAGTCAAATTTTTGAAGGTAAGAAAAAATGATTAAATCAAATGCATTATCCCAAATATGAAACTGACTGTCTGAAAAATAAGGGAAGTTGAACATTCTGAGTCAAGGGAAATAAATGTTTGAATACATATATTTAGAACTTTATAAACAAAGTGCCCAACCATAGCTTAGAGTGTCACAGAAAATAAGATTTACTTACCCCAGGACACTCATCTACATGTTTGTAGAAAGCCAAACCAGTACTGAAACGAGAATCAGCAGAGGTAATGGTATATATAAGAGTATATCGTCGATCTGAAAAGGGAGGTAAGAGATGAATCTCTACGACCGATAACAGAGAACCTATGAAATAGACCCCGTAGAAGGAGATCACTGCATTCAAATAGGCAATACTCTCCTCACATCCCTCTGACATTCACTGCACGCTGAGAGGAAAACCGGGCTCCAACTTGCTGCGGAGCGCATATCAACGTAGAATCTAGCACAAACTTACTTCACCACCTCCATCGGAGGCAAAGTTTGTAAAACTGAATTGTGGGTGTGGTGAGGGGTGTATTTATAGGCATTTTGAGGTTTGGGAAACTTTGCCCCTCCTGGTAGGAATGTATATCCCATACGTCACTAGCTCATGGACTCTTGCTAATTACATGAAAGAAAAGACAATATCCTAGGAATCCTAACCTTACTCCATGAGTAACTCTTGGATTCGCACCAATGCAAGTATTTACGCCATATTTTATGGTAAATTTTCCTGGTAACAGGTTTCCTAGCCTGTATTAAGGTATCAATCACTGACTCCGAGAATCCACGCTTTGATAGAATCAAGCGTTCAATCTCCATGCAGTCAGCCTCAGAGAAATTAGATTTGGATGTTTGAAAGGACCCTGAATCAGAAGGTCCTGTCTCAGAGGCAGAGACCATGGTGGACAGGACGACATGTCCACTAGATCTGCATACCAGGTCCTGCGTGGCCACGCAGGCGCTATTAGAATCACCGATGCTCTCTCCTGTTTGATCCTGGCAATCAATCGAGGAAGCATCGGGAAGGGTGGAAACACATAAGCCATGTTGAAGACCCAAGGTGCTGTCAGAGCATCTATCAGTACCGCTCCCGGGTCCCTGGACCTGGATCCGTAACAAGGAAGCTTGGCGTTCTGGCGAGACGCCATGAGATCCAGATCTGGTTTGCCCCAACGCCGAAGCAGTTGGGCAAATACCTCCGGATGAAGTTCCCACTCCCCCTGATGAAAAGTCTGGCGACTTAGGAAATTCGCCTCCCAGTTCTCCACGCCTGGGATGTAGATCGCTGACAGGTGGCAAGAGTGAGACTCTGCCCAGCGAATTATCTTTGAGACTTCCATCATCGCTAGGGAACTCCTTGTCCCTCCCTGATGGTTGATGTAAGCCACAGTCGTGATGTTGTCCGACTGGAACCTGATGAACCTCAGAGTTGCTAACTGAGGCCAAGCCAGAAGAGCATTGAAAACCGCTCTTAATTCCAGAATGTTTATTGGAAGGAGTTTCTCCTCCTGAGTCCATGATCCCTGAGCCTTCAGGGAATTCCAGACAGCGCCCCAACCTAGCAGGCTGGCGTCTGTTGTTACAATCGTCCAATCTGGCCTGCTAAAGGGCATCCCCCTGGACAGATGTGGCCGAGAAAGCCACCATAGAAGAGAATCTCTGGTCTCTTGATCCAGATTCAGCATAGGGGACAAATCTGAGTAATCCCCATTCCACTGACTTAGCATGCACAATTGCAGTGGTCTGAGATGCAGGCGTGCAAAAGGAACTATGTCCATTGCCGCTACCATTAAGCCGATTACCTCCATGCATTGAGCCACTGACGGGTGTTGAATGGAATGAAGGACACGGCAATCATTTAGAAGTTTCGTTAACCTGTCCTCTGTCAGGTAAATTTTCATTTCTACAGAATCTATAAGAGTCCCCAAGAAGGGAACTCTTGTGAGTGGCAATAGAGAACTCTTTTCTACGTTCACCTTCCACCCATGCGACCTTAGAAATGCCAGAACTAACTCTGTATGAGACTTGGCAGTTTGGAAACTTGACGCTTGTATCAGAATGTCGTCTAGGTACGGAGCTACCGATATTCCTTGCGGTCTTAGTACCGCCAGAAGAGAGCCCAGAACCTTTGTAAAGATTCTTGGAGCCGTAGCTAACCCGAAGGGAAGAGCTACAAACTGGTAATGCCTGTTTAGGAAGGCAAACCTTAGGTACCGATAATGATCTTTGTGAATCGGTATGTGAAGGTAGGCATCCTTTAAATCCACTGTGGTCATGTACTGACCCTTTTGGATCATAGGTAAGATTGTCCGAATAGTTTCCATTTTGAACGATGGAACTCTTAGGAATTTGTTTAGGATCTTTAAGTCCAAGATTGGTCTGAAGGTTCCCTCTTTTTTGGGAACCATAAACAGATTTGAGTAAAACCCTTGTCCCTGTTCCGACCGCGGAACTGGGTAGAAACGCCTCTTTCTTTATCTGGTTTGCTGACAACCTTGAAAGAGGAAATCTCCCTTTTGGAGGAGAAGCTTTGAAGTCCAGAAGATATCCCTGAGATATGATCTCTAACGCCCAGGGATCCTGGACATCTCTTGCCCAAGCCTGGGCGAAGAGAGAAAGTCTGCCCCCCACTAGATCCGTTTCCGGATCGGGGGCCCTCACTTCATGCTGTCTTAGGGGCGGCAGCAGGCTTTCTGGCCTGCTTGCCCTTGTTCCAGGACTGGTTAGGTTTCCAGCCCTGTCTCTAGCGAGCAACAGTTCCTTCCTGTTTTGGAGCGGAGGAAGTTGATGCTGCTCCTGGCTTGAAGTTACGAAAGGCACGAAAATTAGACTGTTTAGCCCTTGGTTTGGCTCTGTCTTGAGGCAGGGCATGGCCCTTACCTCCAGTAATGTCAGCGATAATTTCTTTCAAACCGGGCCCGAATAATGTTTGCCCTTTGAAAGGTATGTTAAGCAATTTAGATTTAGAAGTCACATCGGCTGACCAGGATTTAAGCCACAGCGCTCTGCGCGCTTGAATGGCGAATCCGGAGTTCTTAGCCGTAAGCTTAGTTAAGTGTACTACGGCATCAGAAATAAATGAATTAGCTAGCTTAAGGACTCTAAGCTTGTCTATAATCTCATCCAATGGAGCTGAGCTAATGGTCTCTTCCATAGACTCAAACCAGAATGCCGCCGCAGCCGTGACAGGCGCAATGCATGCAAGGGGTTGTAATATAAAACCTTGTTGAACAAACATTTTCTTAAGGTAACCCTCTAACTTTTTATCCATTGGATCTGAAAAAGCACAGCTATCCTCCACCGGGATAGTGGTGCGCTTAGCCAGAGTAGAAACTGCTCCCTCCACCTTAGGGACCGTCTGCCATAAGTCCCGTGTGGTGGCGTCTATTGGAAACATTTTTCTAAATATAGGAGGGGGTGAAAAAGGCACACCGGGTCTATCCCACTCCTTATTAATAATTTCTGTAAGCCTCTTAGGTATAGGAAATACATCAGTACACACCGGTACCGCATAGTATCTATCCAGCCTACATAATTTCTCTGGAATTGCAACCGTGTTACAATCATTCAGAGCTGCTAAAACCTCCCCTAGTAAAACACGGAGGTTCTCAAGCTTAAATTTAAAATTTGAAATGTCTGAGTCCAGTTTACTTGGATCAGATCCGTCACCCACAGAATGAAGCTCTCCGTCCTCATGTTCTGCAAATTGTGACGCCAGTAAACGTTTTAAATATAAAATTATGAAATGTTATTAATAAGCCTGCTGCTAGTCGCTTTCACTGCAGTGGAGGCTCAAATATAAGTTAAATGTATACAGTATTTTCTTAGTGAAGTTCCATTCCCTAGAAATACCTCAGTGTAAACATACATACATATCAGCCTGATACCCGTCACTACTACTGCATTTAAGGCTGCACTTACATTACATCGGTATCAGCAGTATTTTCTCAGTCAATTCCATTCCTTAGAAAATAATATACTGCAACATACCTCCTTGCAGGTGAACCCTGCCCGCTGTCCCCTGTTCTGAAGTTACCTCACTCCTCAGAATGGCCGAGAACAGCAAATGGATCTTAGTTACGACCGCTAAGATCATACACAATCTCAGGTAGATTCTTCTTCTAATGCTGCCTGAGAAAGAACAACACACTCCGGTGCTGTTTAAAATAACAAACTTTTGATTGAAGAAATAAAAACTAAGTTTAACAACCACAGTCCTCTCACACGTCCTATCTATTAGTTAGGTGCAAGAGAATGACTGGGTATGACGTAGAGGGGAGGAGCTATATAGCAGCTTTGCTTGGGTGATCCTCTTGCACTTCCTGTTAGGGAGGAGATATAATCCCATAAGTAATGGATTACCCGTGGACTGACTACACTTAACAGGAGAAAATAACATTTTACTGTATGTGAAGAATATTGGAATGTAATATATGCCTAATTCGCCGGGTAAAGTACACTTGGTTAAACGCGATTGGGTTTGCGTGCGAATGATAGTTTTTTTTTCTTCTGCGATCTCCATTGAAGTCTATGGGGATAATATGTGTTCACGATTTCCAAAGTCCCTAGGATAGTGTGCGTCAGGTTTTGCTCGCGCACAAACATTTTACTTTCAACTTGTAATACGTGCACTATCCGATGTGCAAAAAGATAACTTCTAGAAAAGTTTACACTCGAGCGAGAGCGCTAGCCCTATGTTTTTAACCCCTTTGCAGGTTATTTAAACGTAATAGTGCAATTATAAAAAGTTGTAAAGCATCAGGTAATTTTCTTTTTGCACTAAATGTCCCTTTATGTGTTGGAATTGAGCAACACTGATGCAATCCACATAATAATGACGCCACCTACAACTAGCTACCATCCTATTCTTTAAAGGGACATGGACGTAACATTTAAACAAACAATTATGCGTACCTATTATTTTTACAAATTAAAAAAAAATGTTTCTAGATCACATCATCTAACAAAAATTAGAAAGTAATGTATCTTCTGCAGATTATTAGTATTTTCATAGTTATTATTATATGTCCAAAAAAATTTAATTTGCTTTATTACCAAAATTGTGCAATGAAACCTCAAATTAGAAATAAAGAAATAAAAAAAAAAAGAGGGAGAAATAACTCTAAATAATATTGAACTGTATAAAAACACACGACTATACCTCTATACTGTAGTCCTTTAAAGCATGAAAAGTAGAAAAGAAGAAATGATCCTGTATTCGAATCCAGTTTTTCTTTGCGTTACTGTGGAATAAAAAAAAAAAAGAAAGAGATCAGAAAATTGAATTGTAACATAGATAATACTGCTCCACCCTATATCTCAGACGTCGTCTCCAGATGCTCTGCCTCCTGTCCACCTTCCCTCTGCTCATAGCCTGCCCATGACCACCATTTCTCCTCCTCTTGTTATCTACTCACATTCCCGTCTTCTCCAGAGTGGAACTCTCTGCTTCACTCTACAAGACTCTCCCCTAGTTTTCATAGTTTCAGGCACTCCTTAAAGGCTATACTGTTCAGGGATGCATACAATAATACACTAACCTTTCTTACCTCAGTTCCTCTCCTCCTCTTTGGCCACTACAATAAACCCCTGTTTCGTAGATCCCATCAATGAGAGGTAATCTACAACAGCGCAACTCTTGGCAGGGCCCTCAACGCATTTGTCTCCTATAAATGCTACCTTTGGCATATTATACCTATGTTTATAGCTCTGCAGAATCTGTTGGCGCTCTACAAATAACTAGCTCGTTCCCGCTCTGGTCTGGTAGCGAGCTACATTCACATCAATGGCGTGATCTGGCGTGCTATGACTAGACAGCGCATCCACAAAGTGCTTTTGAAAACCAAGACCCGCTCAGTAGAGCCTGGAGCGAAGACCAGTCCAGGTAAGTCCAACTCCTCACCCTGCACACAGACCTCTAACACTTTCTGAAAAAAACAACAAACACACAGCGCCCACCGATTTAAGGTAGCTTAAAAACAATTTATTTGTGCGCATAAAGTTAAAAATTCACACTTACAAGATTGCAGTGTTTAAAACGCCTTTCATATAAGTGGCAGCAATTGCCCGTTATTCACCAGAAGCTGATTAAATCTTGAAATCTCGTCCTAGATCTCTGTTTGTAAAGTTCACCGCCTCAGCTGCTCTCTCATAGCAGCATTCTTTGTAACCAAATGTCGGCGGCTTGTGTAACCGTACGTCTCAGCTGGTATTCGGCAATTTAAAAGCTGTCACTGTTTTGACCCTTAATATACCCAACGCGTTTCCTTTGCAACGAGCAAACTTCTTCAAGGGTGTTGTTCTTTTTGCTTTACTAGAGAACATTCACAAGTGTCCAAAATTTAAAATCCTTAAACCGGATATTACCTGTCAGTGAAACCTACACCAATACAGGTATATGATCTTACTGGGTCCTAGTGCCCCATCTATAAACCTTGTCAGATCTTTTTAAAATGTTTCGCTAAACAGTCAAAAACATATGTATGCATTTTGTATTGGAATTAACATATGTTTATGTTACCCAATGAGTATATCAATTTAATGCAATTTAAAATAAAAAAATATTTATATATATATACTTAATTCCAAAACACTCTAATTGATATAATAATGCTAGTAGTAACTCATCATTGCGGACACATTTGTTTTTAAATCCGTTATATCTCCTGATCCCTAACAATATTTTACTCAAAATAAATTAATGACATACTAAGTATTATAATCGTGACTTATTTATACAAGCACTGTTTAAGGTAATATCCCCTTATAGCAGCCAAATCCAAATCAATATTTAGTCCCATTGGATGGAGACTTTTTAGTTCAGTGATCCAAAAAGTCTCTCTCCTCCTTAGTTTAGTGAGACGATTTGTTCCCTCTATCTTGTGGGGAACCCAATCTATCACTTTGATTTTTAAGCCTGCCGGGTTACTGAAGTGATAATCCCTAAAATGATCCACTACACTATGCTTTACAACTCCTTTTATAATATTATTTTTATGTTCTCAAAACCTTGTTTTTCTTTTTCTTTTGGTTCTTCCCAAATAAATTTTATTACATGGGCAAATAAGCTGGTAAACCACATAGGTTGACTCGCATGTACATCTAAATTTCATATCATAGCTAATATCACCCATTGCATTCGAGAATGAATTAGATTGCAATACATGTGGACACATGCTGCAATCCTTTTTTTTACATTTAAACATACCCTGTTTAGGGGTTAACCAATTTGATTTTGGAGCTGTTATCTGAACATCTTTTAACTTTGAGGGTGCTAAAAAGTGTTTCAGATCTTTGTTCTTTCTAAACACAATTTTTGGTTTATCTCCCAATAATGGGCACAAAATTGGATCTTGTTTTAAAATATTCCAATTTTTGTTCAAGATCCTACGGATCTGATTTGAACCCTCAGAGTAAGTTGTGATAAACAGTGGTTCATTTTCGAACATTGTGTTCTTTTGTGATAACATATTGTTTCTTTTGGATTTAGGGATTAGTAAATGTTCACGAGATATTAAGGGCTCCATGTACTAAGCCGTCAATTCATCCGTCATTGTAGACGCGGATAAACTCGCCGTTACTCGCCGCGGGCGAAATGGTGTCCGCTGTCGCTATGTACTAATATTCCCCCAATAAATAGACAAGTCTAGCCCGCCACGAGCAGTTGCGGATTGTTGATAAATTTGACGCCTCGCTCGCCGCGACTAAGCTGATGTACTTAACTTTCAGTTGAATTGTCTGGCCAATTATTAACACGTGACATGCAAGGTGTCACGAACATCATAGTAGTCGCGGGAATAGAATTTTGCTCCTATAAAAGTTCAACTTATCTAAACAACTTTATTATTGTTCAAAATTTTTTGAAGAGTGATAACAGAGCGTTATTTTTGTAATATTTATTTACAATTTGGATATGGCTTCATCTGGATCTGATAATATATAAATATTAATATAAAAATAATTATAAAGATTGACAACTATACAATACAAATTTAAATAGATTACTCTTTAATTACAGTCGACAAATTGGGCGCAATTTATGTACATGGAAATGAGAGACAAATTAGACGCCAGTTATGCTGTAAGTACAATGCTGATATTACTGCCTTTTATATATGTCTAGACTGGCGTCTAGATTGACTTTCCTATTGTTTTGTACCTTGCCCGCCACCTAAAAGGTGGCGAGGCAAAAATAACGAGGTGGGAGCGGAAATTGTAGCGAGCGGACAAATAGATTTTTTAGTACATTCGTTTTTGGCGAGTTGGTGGTCAAATGTGTCTAATTACAGTGAAAAATGGAGCGGTAGCGAGGTTTGGCGGATAAGTACGCTCGCAATTTTAAAGATGCGAGTTTTAACATAATTGACGGCTTTGTACATATCAGTTTGCGAATTTTGACGCGAGATTTGTTGCGGGTAGCTCGCTGACTGCTTAGTACATGGAGCCCTAAGTCAGTTTTATTCTTCGCTTTCACAAGCCATTCTTCTTTATAACCCTTATTCTTGAACTTATTTGTCAGAATATCTGCCTCCTTAATATAATCAGATTCTTCAGTGCAATTTCTTTTCAGGCGTTGGTATTGCCCTAGTGGTACATTCTGAATCCACCTCATTAAATGACCACTGTTTGCACTTAGAAAATTATTTCTGTCTGTTTCTTTTCTGAAGTTTCTTACACTAATCTTATTTGAATTACCAATATATAGTGTTAAATCTAAAAAGTTAATACTGTTTTTGGATATTACTTTAGTAAATTTCAGATTAAACGTATTACAATTTAGATGTTCAACAAATTTTAAAGTTCCCTGGGTGTCCCCTTCCCAAATAAACAATAGATCATCTATAAATCTATATTTTTTTATGTGTCTTAAATAGGGATTATTGGACCATATATGTTGTTCTTCGAATTCCCCCATATAAATGTTGGCATATGAGGGGGCCATGGTAGTATCTATGGCCGTTCCCTCTATTTGTTTGTAAAATTGATTTTCGAATAGGAAACAATTATGTTCTAAAATAAACTGAATTCCCTTTATGATGAATGCAGTATGCTTCTCCATCATATTACTCCTTGCACAATGTGAGGCTACAGCTTTAATACCTTTTTGATGGGGAATTGAGGTATAAAGTGCTGATACGTCACAGGAAATCCACAAGGACCCAGGACTCCACGGGGTACCCTCAAATTTGTTTATAACATCCATTGTGTCTCTAACATAAGTTTTTATATTTTTCACAATGGGTTGTAACACTTTCTGTCTTTTTAGCCATCCTGTGTTTTAAAATATAATCTGTAAATTCCATTGAATTGGTCAGTATTGCTTCAGACGTGAGAAAGGAAGTTATTCTTCCGAAAGCTTGTCAACTTATAGTATAGTATAGTTAGTCCAATAAAAAAAGTATTATTGCTCAATGCAATGCTCTGGACTAACATGGCTACTCCAATCAAATGTGTATATATATATATATATATATATATATATATATATATATATATATATATATATATATATACACACAGTCACTCAGAAACACATGTGTGTGTGTATACATATATATATATATATATATATATATATATATATATATATATATATATATATATATATATATAAAAAAATATATATAAAATCCTTGATGGTTCAGCACTCTCAATTTATTTCCAGTCCGGGGTGCTCAGCAAAAATTTTTGCAAACATCAAAGAAAGGCAGCAGGCACTCTCCGTTTAAATCACCAATATTTACTCCATAAAGTGACGTTTCGGGGGTTCAGATGTAAGTCTGAAGACGGGGGTAAAACCCCGAAACGTCACTTTATGGAGTAAATATTGGTGAGTTAAACGGAGAGTGCCTGCTGTCTTTCTTTGATGTTTATAAATATATATATATATGAGAGAGAAGACTAATAGATTTAGAATGTCAATTGCAATTCTCATTCAAAAAGTAACCCCTTAACGACCAGCGCCGTACCATGGGCTTCTTTCTGCCGCAATCTAGAAATAGAGTTGAAAAGTTACTGAAAAAGAGAGGGCCACTCTGTGGCCCTCTCTGCATCGGACAGCAGTGGAACCGATGGTTGGTGGGTGGGAGCGAAGGCGGGTGGGCGGCCCATCGCTGGAGGAGGCGGGAGTGGGCGGGACCGCTCGGCCACGCTACAGGGAAAAAGAAAAAAAAAATCCCAGCTGCGTGATTGAGGGGGAAGGAGGGAGGAGGGGCAATGAGGGGGATCATTTGTGGGATAATTTGAGAAAAAGGGATCGGGGAGGGGGGTTTGGGTATTGAGGGGGGGGGGGCAGCTACACTACAGAAAGATGAGTATTATATATTTTTTTTAATAAAATTGCCTATTTTGCAGCAAACTGGGTACTGGCAGACAGTACCTAAGATGGCAGCAAATAGCTAGAGGGGGGAGGGTTAGAGAGCTATTGGGGTGGGGGATCAGGGAGGTTGGGAGGTAAGGGGGGATACTACCCTGCAGAAAAACATAATTTATGTAAGAACTTACCTGATAAATTCATTTCTTTCATATTGGCAAGAGTCCATGAGCTAGTGACGTATGGGATATACAATCCTACCAGGAGGGGCAAAGTTTCCCAAACCTCAAAATGCCTATAAATACACACCTCACCACACCCACAATTCAGTTTAACAAATAGCCAAGAAGTAGGGTGATAAGAAAGGAGCGAAAGCATCAAAATAAGGAATTGGAATAATTGTGCTTTATACAAAAAAATCATAACCACCAAAAAAAAAGGGTGGGCCTCATGGACTCTTGCTAATATGAAAGAAATGAATTTATCAGGTAAGTTCTTACATAAATTATGTTTTCTTTCATGTAATTAGCAAGAGTCCATGAGCTAGTGACGTATGGGATAATAAATACCCAAGATGTGGAACTACCACGCAAGAGTCACTAGAGAGGGAGGGATAAAATAAAGACAGCCAATTCCGCTGAAAAATAATAATCCACAACCCAAAACAAAAGTTTTAATCTTAATAATGAAAAAAACTGAAATTATAAGCAGAAGAATCAAACTGAAACAGCTGCCTGAAGTACTTTTCTACCAAAAACTGCTTCAGAAGAAGAAAACACATCAAAATGGTAGAATTTAGTAAAAGTATGCAAAGAAGACCAAGTTGCTGCTTTGCAAATCTGATCAACAGAAGCTTCATTCCTAAACGCCCAGGAAGTAGAAACTGACCTAGTAGAATGAGCCATAATCCTTTGAGGCGGGGATTTACCCGACTTCACATAAGCATGATGAATCAAAGACTTTAACCAAGACGCCAAAGAAATGGCGGAGGCCTTCTGACCTTTTCTGGACCCAGAAAAGATAACAAATAGACTAGAAGTCTTTCTAAAATCTTTAGTAGCTTCAACATAATATTTCAAAGCTCTTACTACATCCAAAGAATGTAAAGATCTCTCCTTTGAATTTGTAGGATTAGGACACAATGAAGGAACAACAATTTCTCTACTAATGATGTTAGAATTCACAACCTTAGGTAAAAATTTAAATGAAGTCCGCAACACCGCCTTATCCTGATGAAAAATCAGAAAAGGAGATTCACAAGAAAGAGCAGATAACTCAGAAACTCTTCTAGCAGAAGAGATGGCCAAAAGGAACAGAACTTTCCAAGAAAGTAATTTAATGTCCAGAGAATGCATAGGTTCAAACGGAGGAGCTTGTAAAGCCCTCAGAACCAAATTAATACTCCAAGGAGGAGAGATTGATTTAATGACAGGTTTAATACGAACCAAAGCTTGTACAAAACAATGAATATCATGAAGATTAGCAATCTTTCTGTGAAAAAGAACAGAAAGAGCAGAGATTTGTCCTTTCAAGGAACTTGCAGACAAACCTTTATCCAAACCATCCTGAAGAAACTGTAAAATTCTAGGAATTCTAAAAGAATGCCAGGAGAATTTATGAGAAGACCACCAAGAAATGTAAGTCTTCCAGACTCGATAATAAATCCTCCTAGACACAGATTTACGAGCCTGTAACATAGTATTAATTACTGAGTCAGAGAAACCTCTATGACTAAGAATCAAGCGTTCAATTTCCATACCTTCAAATTTAATGATTTGAGATCCTGATGGAAAAAAGGGCCTTGAGATAGGTCTGGTCTTAACGGAAGAGTCCAAGGTTGGCAACTGGCCATCCGAATGAGATCCGCATACCAAAACCTGTGAGGCCATGCTGGAGCCACCAGCAGTACAAACGAACGTTCCATTAGAATTTTGGAAATCACTTTTGGAAGAAGAACTAGAGGCGGAAAGATATAGGCAGGATGATAATTCCAAGGAAGTGACAACGCGTCCACTGCTTCCGCCTGAGGATCCCTGGATCTGGACAGATACCTGGGAAGTTTCTTGTTTAGATGAGAGGCCATCAGATCTATTTCTGGAAGTCCCCAGATTTGAACAATCTGAAGAAATACCTCTGGGTGAAGGGACCGTTCGCCCGGATGTAACGTCTGGCGACTGAGATAATCCGCTTCCCAATTGTCTACACCTGGGATGTGAACTGCAGAGATTAGACAGGAGCTGGATTCCGCCCATACAAGTATCCAAGATACTTCTTTCATAGCCTGAGGACTGTGAGTCCCACCCTGATGATTGACATATGCCACGGTTGTGACATTGTCTGTCTGAAAACAAATAAACGATTCTCTCTTCAGAAGAGGCCAGAACTGAAGAGCTCTGAAAATCGCACGGAGTTCCAAAATGTTGATTGGTAATCTCGCCTCCTGAGATTCCCAAACCCCCTGCGCTGTCAGAGATCCCCATACAGCTCCCCAACCTGACAGACTCGCATCTGTTGAGATCACAGTCCAGGTTGGACGAACAAAAGAAGCCCCTTGGACTAAACAATGGTGATCTATCCACCACGTCAGAGAGTGTCGTACATTGGGATTTAAGGATATTAATTGTGATATCTTTGTATAATCCCTGCACCATTGGTTCAGCATACAAAGCTGAAGAGGTCGTATGTGAAAACGAGCAAAGGGGATCGCGTCCAATGCAGCAGTCATGAGACCTAGAATTTCCATGCATAAAGCTACCGAAGGGAATGATTGAGACTTAAGGTTTCGACAGGCTGAAACCAATTTCAGACGTCTCTTTTCCGTTAGAGACAAGGTCATGGACACTGAATCTATTTGAAAACCCAAAAAGGTTACCTTTGTCTGAGGAATCAATGAACTCTTTGGTAAATTGATCCTCCAACCATGTCTTTGAAGAAACGACACAAGTTGATTCGTATGAGATTCTGCAGAATGTGAAGACTGAGCAAGTACCAAGATATCGTCCAAATAAGGAAATACCGCAATACCCTGTTCTCTGATTACAGAGAGAAGGGCACCGAGAACCTTTGAAAAGATCCTCGGAGCTGTTGCTAGGCCAAACGGAAGGGCCACAAACTGGTAATGCTTGTCTAGAAAAGAGAATCTCAGAAACTGAAAGTGATCTGGATGAATCGGAATATGAAGATATGCATCCTGTAAATCTATTGTGGACATATAATGCCCTTGCTGAACAAAAGGCAGAATAGTCCTTATAGTTACCATTTTGAATGTTGGTATCCTTACATAACGATTCAATATCTTTAAATCCAGAACTGGTCTGAAGGAATTCTCCTTCTTTGGTACAATGAATAGATTTGAGTAAAACCCCAGACCCTGTTCCAGAACTGGAACTGGCACAATTACTCCAGCCAACTCGAGATCTGAAACACATTTCAGAAATGCCTGAGCCTTCACTTGATTTAATGGAATGCGAGAGAGAAAAAATCTCTTCGCAGGCGGCCTTACCTTGAAACCTATTCTGTACCCTTGTGAAACAATGCTCTGAATCCAAAGACTGTGAATCGAATTGATCCAAATGTCTTTGAAAAATCGTAACCTGCCCCCTACCAGCTGTGCTGGAATGAGGGCCGCACCTTCATGTGGACTTGGGAGCTGGTTTTGACTTTCTAAAAGGCTTGGATTTATTCCAGATTGGAGAAGGTTTCCAAACAGAAACCGTTCCTTTAGGGGAAGGGTCAGGCTTCTGTTCCTTATTCTGACGAAAGGAACAAAAACGATTAGCAGCCCTATATTTACCTTTAGATTTTTTGTCCTGAGGCAAAAAAGTTCCTTTCCCCCCGGTAACAGTTGAAATAATAGAATCCAACTGGGAACCAAATAATTTATTACCTTGGAAAGAAAGAGAAAGCAAAGTTGACTTAGAAGACATATCTGCATTCCAAGTTTTAAGCCATAAAGCTCTTCTAGCTAAAATAGCTAAAGACATATACCTGACATCAACTCTAATGATATCAAAGATGGCATCACAAATAAAGTTATTAGCATGTTGAAGAAGTTTAACAATGCTATGAGCATTATGGTCTGATACTTGTTGTGCTAAAGCCTCCAACCAAAAAGTTGAAGCGGCAGCAACATCAGCCAAAGAAATAGCAGTCCTAAGAAGATTACCTGAATATAAATAAGTTTTCCTTAGAAAGGATTCAATCTTCCTATCTAAAGGATCCTTAAAGGAAGTACTATCTGCTGTAGGAATAGTAGTCCGTTAAGCAAGAGTAGAGATAGCCCCATCAACTTTAGGGATTTTGTCCCAAAACTCTAATCTGTCAGATGGCACAGGATACAATGTCTTAAACCTTTGAGAAGGAGTAAATGAAGTACCCAGATTATTCCATTCCCTAGAAATTACTTCAGAAATAGCATCAGGGACAGGAAAAACTTCTGGAATAACTATAGGAGGTTTAAAAACCGAATTTAAACGCTTAGTAGATTTAGTATCAAGAGGACTAGAATCCTCCATCTCTAATGCAATTAAAACTTCTTTAAGTAAAGAGCGAATAAATTCCATTTTAAATAAATATGAAGATTTATCAGTGTCAATATCTGAGACAGAATCCTCTGAACCAGAAATATCCTCATCAGAAACAGACAAATCAGAATGATGACTGTCATTTAAAAATTCATCTGAAAAATTAGAAGTTTTAAAAGACCTTTTACGTTTACTGGAAGGAGGAATAACAGACATAGCCTTCCTAATAGATTTAGAAACAAATTCTCTTATATTAACAGGAACATCCTGAGTATTAGATGTTGAAGGAACAGCAACAGGTAATGGTATATTACTAATGGAAATACTATCTGCATTAGCAAGCTTATCATGACATTCATCACAAACTACAGCCGGAGGAACAGTTACCACAAGTTTACAACAAATGCACTTAACTTTGGTAGAACCAGCATCAGCCAGCGTCTTTCCAGAAGTAGATTCTGATCCAGGGTCAATGTGAGACATCTTGCAATATGTAAAAGAAAAAACAACATATAAAGCAAAATGTATCAAATTCCTTAAATGACAGTTTAAGGAATAGGAAAAAAATGCCAATGAACAAGCCTCTAGCAACCAGAAGCAATGAAGAATGAGACTGAAATAATGTGAAAAAAAGGTGGAGACAAGAATGACGCCCACATTTTTTAGCGCCAAAAAAGACGCCCACATTATTGGCGCCTTAGAATTTTTGCCGCCAAGAATGACGCCACATCCGGTGACGCCGACATTTTTGGCGCAAAAAAGTCAAAAAAATTACGCAAACACGAACAACTTCCGTCGTCAAGTTGACGCCGGAAATGACAAACAGAATTTGTTGCGCCAAAAAAGTCCGCGCCAAGAATGACGCAATAAATTGAAGCATTTTCAGCCCCCGCGAGCCTAACAGCCCACAGGGAAAAAAGTCAATTGAAACAATTTTTAAGGTAAGAAAAAAATGATTATTCAAATGCATTATCCCAAATAATGAAACTGACTGTCTGAAATATGGAATATTGATCATCCTGAATCATGGCAAATATAAGTTTAAAGACATATATTTAGAACTTTATAAATAAAGTGCCCAACCAAAGCTTAGAGTGTCACAGAAAATAAGACTTACTTACCCCAGGACACTCATCTACATATAGTAGATAGCCAAACCAGTACTGAAACGAGAATCAGTAGAGGTAATGGTATATAAGAGTATATCGTCGATCTGAAAAGGGAGGTAAGAGATGAATCTCTACGACCGATAACAGAGAACCTATGAAATAGATCCCGTAGAAGGAGACCATTGAATTCAAATAGGCAATACTCTCTTCACATCCCTCTGACATTCACTGCACACTGAGAGGAAAACCGGGCTCCAGCCTGCTGCGAAGCGCATATCAACGTAGAATCTAGCACAAACTTACTTCACCACCTCCACGGGAGGCAAAGTTTGTAAAACTGAATTGTGGGTGTGGTGAGGGGTGTATTTATAGGCATTTTGAGGTTTGGGAAACTTTGCCCCTCCTGGTAGGAATGTATATCCCATACGTCACTAGCTCATGGACTCTTGCTAATTACATGAAAGAAATATATAATTAAAAAAAAAATGTAAAAAAAACACAAACCTTTAATTTTTCTACAGGCAGAATTTCTGCCAGTACTTAAGATGGGGGTGACCTTTGGGGGGTGGGGGAGGGAAGAGAGCTGTTTGAGAGGGGTTAGGGGGTGGGGTGTGTCAGGTGGGAGGCTGATCTCTACACTAAAGCTAAAATGAACCCTACAAGCTACCTAATTAACCCCTTCACTGCTGGGCATAATACAAGTGTGGTGCGCAGCAGCATTTAGCGGCCTTCTAATTACCTAAAAGCAATGCCAAAGCCATATATGTCTGCTATTTCTTAACAAAGGGGATCCCAGAGAAGCATTTACAACCATTTGTGCCATGGTTGCACAAGCTGTTTGTAAATCATTTCAGAGAGAAACCTAAAATTGAGAAAAAACAGAATTTATGTTTACCTGATAAATTACTTTCTCCAACGGTGTGTCCGGTCCACGGCGTCATCCTTACTTGTGGGATATTCTCTTCCCCAACAGGAAATGGCAAAGAGCCCAGCAAAGCTGGTCACATGATCCCTCCTAGGCTCCGCCTTCCCCAGTCATTCGACCGACGTAAAGGAGGAATATTTGCATAGGAGAAATCATATGATACCGTGGTGACTGTAGTTAAAGAAAATAAATTATCAGACCTGATTAAAAAACCAGGGCGGGCCGTGGACCGGACACACCGTTGGAGAAAGTAATTTATCAGGTAAACATAAATTCTGTTTTCTCCAACATAGGTGTGTCCGGTCCACGGCGTCATCCTTACTTGTGGGAACCAATACCAAAGCTTTAGGACACGGATGAAGGGAGGGAGCAAATCAGGTCACCTAAATGGAAGGCACCACGGCTTGCAAAACCTTTCTCCCAAAAATAGCCTCAGAAGAAGCAAAAGTATCAAACTTGTAAAATTTGGTAAAAGTGTGCAGTGAAGACCAAGTCGCTGCCTTACATATCTGATCAACAGAAGCCTCGTTCTTGAAGGCCCATGTGGAAGCCACAGCCCTAGTGGAATGAGCTGTGATTCTTTCAGGAGGCTGCCGTCCGGCAGTCTCATAAGCCAATCTGATGATGCTTTTAATCCAAAAAGAGAGAGAGGTAGAAGTTGCTTTTTGACCTCTCCTTTTACCAGAATAAACAACAAACAAGGAAGATGTTTGTCTAAAATCCTTTGTAGCATCTAAATAGAATTTTAGAGCGCGAACAACATCCAAATTGTGCAACAAACGTTCCTTCTTTGAAACTGGATTCGGACACAAAGAAGGCACGACTATCTCCTGGTTAATGTTTTTGTTAGAAACAACTTTCGGAAGAAAACCAGGTTTAGTACGTAAAACCACCTTATCTGCATGGAACACCAGATAAGGAGGAGAACACTGCAGAGCAGATAATTCTGAAACTCTTCTAGCAGAAGAAATTGCAACCAAAAACAAAACTTTCCAAGATAATAACTTAATATCAACGGAATGTAAGGGTTCAAACGGAACCCCCTGAAGAACTGAAAGAACTAAATTGAGACTCCAGGGAGGAGTCAAAGGTTTGTAAACAGGCTTGATTCTAACCAGAGCCTGAACAAAGGCTTGAACATCTGGCACAGCTGCCAGCTTTTTGTGAAGTAACACAGACAAGGCAGAAATCTGTCCCTTCAAGGAACTTGCAGATAATCCTTTCTCCAATCCTTCTTGAAGAAAGGATAGAATCTTAGGAATTTTTACCTTGTCCCAAGGGAATCCTTTAGATTCACACCAACAGATATATTTTTTCCATATTTTGTGGTAAATTTTTCTAGTTACAGGCTTTCTGGCCTGAACAAGAGTATCAATAACAGAATCTGAGAACCCTCGCTTTGATAAGATCAAGCGTTCAATCTCCAAGCAGTCAGTTGGAGTGAGACCAGATTCGGATGTTCGAACGGACCTTGAACAAGAAGGTCTCGTCTCAAAGGTAGCTTCCATGGTGGAGCCGATGACATATTCACCAGGTCTGCATACCAAGTCCTGCGTGGCCACGCAGGAGCTATCAAGATCACCGATGCCCTCTCCTGATTGATCCTGGCTACCAGCCTGGGGATGAGAGGAAACGGCGGGAATACATAAGCTAGTTTGAAGGTCCAAGGTGCTACTAGTGCATCTACTAGAGTCGCCTTGGGATCCCTGGATCTGGACCCGTAGCAAGGAACCTTGAAGTTCTGACGAGAGGCCATCAGATCCATGTCTGGAATGCCCCACAGTTGAGTAATGTGGGCAAAGATTTCCGGATGGAGTTCCCACTCCCCCGGATGTAATGTCTGACGACTCAGAAAATCCGCTTCCCAATTTTCCACTCCTGGGATGTGGATTGCAGACAAGTGGCAGGAGTGAGTCTCCGCCCATTGAATGATTTTGGTCACTTCTTCCATCGCCAGGGAACTCCTTGTTCCCCCCTGATGGTTGATGTACGCAACAGTCGTCATGTTGTCTGATTGAAACCGTATGAACTTGGCCTTTGCTAGCTGAGGCCAAGCCTTGAGAGCATTGAGTATCGCTCTCAGTTCCAGAATATTTATCGGTAGAAGAGATTCTTCCCGAGACCAAAGACCCTGAGCTTTCAGGAGTCCCCAGACCGCGCCCCAGCCCATCAGACTGGCGTCGGTCGTGACAATGAACCACTCTGGTCTGCGGAAGCTCATCCCCTGTGACAGGTTGTCCAGGGACAGCCACCAACGGAGTGAATCTCTGGTCCTCTGATTTACTTGTATCGTCGGAGACAAGTCTGTATAGTCCCCATTCCACTGACTGAGCATGCACAGTTGTAATGGTCTTAGATGAATGCGCGCAAAAGGAACTATGTCCATTGCCGCTACCATCAAACCTATTACTTCCATGCACTGCGCTATGGAAGGAAGAGGAACGGAATGAAGTATTTGACAAGAGTTTAGAAGTTTTGTTTTTCTGGCCTCTGTCAGAAAAATCCTCATTTCTAAGGAGTCTATTATTGTTCCCAAGAAGGGAACCCTCGTTGACGGAGATAGAGAACTCTTTTCTACGTTCACTTTCCATCCGTGAGATCTGAGAAAGGCCAGGACAATGTCCGTGTGAGCCTTTGCTAGAGGAAGGGACGACGCTTGAATCAGAATGTCGTCCAAGTAAGGTACTACTGCAATGCCCCTTGGTCTTAGCACCGCTAGAAGGGACCCTAGTACCTTTGTGAAAATCCTTGGAGCAGTGGCTAATCCGAACGGAAGTGCCACGAACTGGTAATGCTTGTCCAGGAATGCGAACCTTAGGAACCGATGATGTTCCTTGTGGATAGGAATATGTAGATACGCATCCTTTAAATCCACCGTGGTCATGAATTGACCTTCCTGGATGGAAGGAAGAATTGTTCGAATGGTTTCCATTTTGAACGATGGAACCTTGAGAAACTTGTTTAGGATCTTGAGATCTAAGATTGGTCTGAACGTTCCCTCTTTTTTGGGAACTACGAACAGATTGGAGTAGAACCCCATCCCTTGTTCTCCTAATGGAACAGGATGAATCACTCCCATTTTTAACAGGTCTTCTACACAATGTAAGAATGCCTGTTTTTTTATGTGGTCTGAAGACAATTGAGACCTGTGGAACCTCCCCCTTGGGGGAAGCCCTTTGAATTCCAGAAGATAACCTTGGGAGACTATTTCTAGCGCCCAAGGATCCAGAACATCTCTTGCCCAAGCCTGAGCGAAGAGAGAGAGTCTGCCCCCCACCAGATCCGGTCCCGGATCGGGGGCCAACATCTCATGCTGTCTTGGTAGCAGTGGCAGGTTTCTTGGCCTGCTTTCCCTTGTTCCAGCCTTGCATTGGTCTCCAGGCTGGCTTGGCTTGAGAAGTATTACCCTCTTGCTTAGAGGACGTAGCACTTGGGGCTGGTCCGTTTCTATGAAAGGGACGAAAATTAGGTTTATTTTTGGCCTTGAAAGACCTATCCTGAGGAAGGGCGTGGCCCTTGCCCCCAGTGATATCAGAGATAATCTCTTTCAAGTCAGGGCCAAACAGCGTTTTCCCCTTGAAAGGAATGTTAAGCAATTTGTTCTTGGAAGACGCATCCGCTGACCAAGATTTTAACCAAAGCGCTCTGCGCGCCACAATAGCAAACCCAGAATTTTTCGCCGCTAACCTAGCCAATTGCAAAGTGGCGTCTAGGGTGAAAGAATTAGCCAATTTAAGAGCACGGATTCTGTCCATAATCTCCTCATAAGAAGGAGAATTACTAGTGATCGCCTTTTCTAGCTCATCGAACCAGAAACACGCGGCTGTAGTGACAGGGACAATGCATGAAATTGGTTGTAGAAGGTAACCTTGCTGAACAAACATCTTTTTAAGCAAACCTTCTAATTTTTTATCCATAGGATCTTTGAAAGCACAACTATCTTCTATGGGTATAGTGGTGCGTTTGTTTAGAGTAGAAACCGCCCCCTCGACCTTGGGGACTGTCTGCCATAAGTCCTTTCTGGGGTCGACCATAGGAAACAATTTTTTAAATATGGGGGGAGGGACGAAAGGTATACCGGGCCTTTCCCATTCTTTATTTACAATGTCCGCCACCCGCTTGGGTATAGGAAAAGCTTCGGGGGGCCCCGGGACCTCTAGGAACTTGTCCATTTTACATAGTTTCTCTGGGATGACCAAATTCTCACAATCATCCAGAGTGGATAACACCTCCTTAAGCAGAGCGCGGAGATGTTCCAACTTAAATTTAAATGTAATCACATCAGGTTCAGCTTGTTGAGAAATTTTCCCTGAATCTGAAATTTCTCCCTCAGACAAAACCTCCCTGGCCCCCTCAGACTGGTGTAGGGGCCCTTCAGAAACAATATCATCAGCGTCCTCATGCTCTTCAGTATTTTCTAAAACAGAGCAGTCGCGCTTTCACTGATAAGTGGGCATTTTGGCTAAAATGTTTTTGATAGAATTATCCATTACAGCCGTTAATTGTTGCATAGTAAGGAGTATTGGCGCGCTAGATGTACTAGGGGCCTCTTGTGTGGGCAAGACTGGTGTAGACGAAGGAGGGGATGATGCAGTACCATGCTTACTCCCCTCACTTGAGGAATCATCTTGGGCATCATTTTCTCTAAATTTTGTGTCACATAAATCACATCTATTTAAATGAGAAGGGACCTTGGCTTCCCCACATTCAGAACACAGTCTATCTGGCAGTTCAGACATGTTAAACAGGCATAAACTTGATAACAAAGTACAAAAAACGTTTTAAAATAAAACCGTTACTGTCACTTTAAATTTTAAACTGAACACACTTTATTACTGCAATTGCGAAAAAGTATGAAGGAATTGTTCAAAATTCACCAAAATTTCACCACAGTGTCTTAAAGCCTTAAAAGTATTGCACACCAAATTTGGAAGCTTTAACCCTTAAAATAACGGAACCGGAGCCGTTTTTATATTTAACCCCTTTACAGTCCCTGGTATCTGCTTTGCTGAGACCCAACCAAGCCCAAAGGGGAATACGATACCAAATGACGCCTTCAGAAAGTCTTTTCTATGTATCAGAGCTCCTCACACAAAAACAAGTGCGCAATACAGGCGCGAAAATGAGACTCTGCCTATGATTAGGGAAAGCCCCTAGAGAATAAGGTGTCCAATACAGTGCCTGCCGGTTATTTTACAAAATTCCCAAGATTAAAATAATTCCTCAAGGCTATGGAGTATAAAATATGTTTATATATAAATCGATTTAGCCCAGAAAATGTCTACAGTCTTAAAAAGCCCTTGTGAAGCCCTTATTTACTGTCTGTAATAAAATGGCTTACCGGATCCCATAGGGAAAATGACAGCTTCCAGCATTACATCGTCTTGTTAGAATGTGTCATACCTCAAGCAGCAAAAGTCTGCTCACTGTTCCCCCAACTGAAGTTAATTCCTCTCAACAGTCCTGTGTGGAACAGCCATCGATTTTAGTAACGGTTGCTAAAATCATTTTCCTCTTACAAACAGAAATCTTCATCTCTTTTCTGTTTCAGAGTAAATAGTACATACCAGCACTATTTTAAAATAACAAACTCTTGATTGAATAATAAAAACTACAGTTAAACACTAAAAAACTCTAAGCCATCTCCGTGGAGATGTTGCCTGTACAACGGCAAAGAGAATGACTGGGGAAGGCGGAGCCTAGGAGGGATCATGTGACCAGCTTTGCTGGGCTCTTTGCCATTTCCTGTTGGGGAAGAGAATATCCCACAAGTAAGGATGACGCCGTGGACCGGACACACCTATGTTGGAGAAAGTTAACGATTTTTTTTATTTGAATGCATTTGGCGGTGAAATGGTGGCATGAAATATACCAAAATGGGCCTAGATCAATACATTGGGTTGTCTACTAAAAAAAGTATATAGTTTTGATAGGTAAATATAAAAAAGGCTCTATTTCTGTTTAAATGTAGTGATGGCAAAAATGCTAAAAATGCTCTGGTCTTTTGGGGAAGTTTTTGTCTGAAGTGCCCAGTCCTTAAGGGGGTAATATTGGTGCAGACCCTCAAAATTAGATATATGTATATATTATAAAGGCTCACAGAAGTCTGAGATACGTATATAGTAGCTTGTGTTTGCAACGATCTCAGGAACTATCTCTAACACGGAAGGATCTGGCATAAATGGCTGTAACTTTATGAACTGAGTGTTTAGAAGATTTTAGTCTTACGTTTCATGTGGTTTCAGTCGGGACTCTTTGCTGACACTCCTAGTATACACTTTTGTACCACTTTTTAAGGTATCAGGCATTTATTATGCTTAGGCTGTGCTATATCTATATATGATACGTCATATTAGTTTATGTTTGCTGGCCAGCATTATGTACAAGGTTTTTTTATGTACGGTTATGTGTATAGAAGTTTCACACACAATGCATCCCTTTGAATTGTATTAATACATTTGATTATAAAGAGTGCTGTATTCCCTCGCTTTGTATCTAAGCCTCTTTTAAAAGCCCCCTGATCACATGACTTTTTATTTATTAGCTATTGACTTGCATTTTAGCTGTGTTGTGCAGAACCCATGGGCATGAGCACAATGTTATCTATATAAAAAAACATGTGATAAGAGGCTGTCTATAGTGGCTTAGAAACAGGCAGGAATTTAGAGGTTTGAATGTTATAAAGTATATTAATTTAACCCCTTAATGACTGAGGACGTGCAGGGTACGTCCTCAGAAAAAAGGCAGTTAATGCCTGAGAACGTACCCTGCACGTCCTCGGTCTGGAAAGCAGCTGGAAGCGATCCTGCTCGCTTCCAGCTGCTTTCCGGTTATTGCAGTGATGCCTCGATATCGAGGCATCCTGCAATAACATTTTTAAGCCATCCGGTGGCCCTCTCTGTGGCCCTCTCTGCACCGGAGATTGTTGGCTTACCGCGTTGGTGGGTGGGAGGCTGGTGGGAGGCGGGTGGTGGCCATCGATGGCCTTGGCGACGTGCAGGAGGGGCGGGATCGTGGGCGTGGGCGATCGGGGGCGCGCACTGACGCGCGCGCGTGCACGGAAGGGCGGGGGCGGGCGCGTGCACGGGGAGGGAGCGGGTGGGAACCGCTACACTACAGAAAAAAGTAAAAAAAAAAAAAAAAGCATAAAAAAGGGAATAAAAGTTTTTTATTTATTAATCAATTAAGGTGTTGGGGTTTGTCTGTTAGGGGGGGTGAATCTACACTACAGAATTTCTATTTTTGTTTTAAAAAAACACGTTTTTTTCTTGAAACTGGGTACTGGCAGACAGCTGCCAGTACCCAAGATGGCCCCCAATAATGCAGAGGGGGAGGGTAAGAGAGCTGTTTTGGGGGTGGATCAGGGAGGTTGGGGGCTAAGGGGGGATTCTACAAAGCAGCATATGTAAATATGCTAAAAAAAAAAAAAGAACAAATTAAAAAAACCTTTTATTTTAGTACTGGCAGACTTTCTGCCAGTACTTAAGATGGCGGGGACAATTGTGGGGTGGGGGAGGGAAGGGAGCTGTTTGGGAGGGATCAGGGGGTCTGATGTGTCAGGTGGGAGGCTGATCTCTACACTAAAGCTAAAATTAACCCTGCAAGCTCCCTACAAACTACCTAATTAACCCCTTCACTGCTAGCCATAATATACGTGTGATGCGCAGCAGCATTTAGCGGCCTTCTAATTACCAAAAAGCAACGCCGAAGTCATATATCTCTGCTATTTCTGAACAAAGGGGATCCCAGAAAAGCATTTACAACCATTTGTGCCATAATTGCATAAGCTGTTTGTAAATAATTTCAGTGAGAAACCTAAAATTGTGAAAAATTTAAGGTTTTTTTAAATTTGATCGCATATGGTGGTGAAATGGTGGCATGAAATATACCAAAATGGGCCTAGATCAATACTTGGGGTTGTCTACTACACTACACTAAAGCTAAAATTAACCATACAAGCTCCCTACATGCTCCCTAATTAACCCCTTCACTGCTGGGCATAAAACACGTGTGGTGCGCAGTGGCATTTAGCAGCCTTCTAATTACCAAAAAGCAACGCCAAAGCCATATATGTCTGCTATTTATGAACAAAGGGGATCCCAGAGAAGAATTTACAACCATTTATGCCATAATTGCACAAGTTGTTTGTAAATAATTTCAGTGAGAAACCTAAAGTTTGTGAAAAAATTTGTGAAAAAGTGAACAATTTTTTTTATTTGATCGCATTTGGCGGTGAAATGGTGGCATGAAATATACCAAAATGGGCCTAGATCAATACTTTGGGATGTCTTCTAAAAAAAAATATATACATGTCAATGGATATTCAGGGATTCCTGAAAGATATCAGTGTCCCAATGTAACTAGCACTCATTTTGAAAAAAAGTGGTTTGGAAATAGCAAAGTGCTACTTGTATTTATGGACCTATAACTTGCAAAAAAAGCAAAGAACATGTAAACATTGGGTATTTCTAAACTCAGAACAAAATTTAGAAACTATTTAGCATGGGATTTTTTTGGTGGTTGTAGATGTGTAACAGATTTTGGGGGTCAAAGTTAGAAAAAGTGTGTTTTTTTCCATTTTTTCCTCATATTTTATAAAAAAAATTAGAGTAAATTATAAGATATGATAAAAATAATGGTATCTTTAGAAAGCCCATTTAATGGCGAGAAAAACGGTATATAATATGTGTGGGTACAGTAAATGAGTAAGAGGAAAATTACAGCTAAACACAAACACCGCAAAAATGTAAAAATAGCCTTGGTCCCAAACGGACAGAAAATGGAAAAGTGCTGCGGTCATTAAGGGGTTAACAATGTTGGTTGTGCAAAGCTGGGGAATTGGTAGTAAGGGCATTATCTAACTTTTTTAAACAATAACAAGTTTAGTGTTGACTATCCCTTTAAGCAGTGAATGCTGCCATCTAGTCCTTGCGGAGCTCATGCGAGTCTGCTTTTACGCAATGTAAGAAGGAGCGGTCATCTAACTGCAGATTCTTACCATCTTCACCACCTCTGAATTGACTGATATATTTCCCCCTGAACACTTTCGTTTGGGTAATTGACAGGCCCTTCTCACGCACGACCATAAGGGGCTGCATTTCACACAAACTTGAGTTTGACATACTTCAAGAAAGTAAATTAGATATGTCCACATCTATAAAGTATCTAATGTCCTGTGGTACCAGTTATGTGTCATATATTTAGATATTTATAGATTTCAAGTTATAGATTAGCAAGTCATAAATCAATTTCCTTGAATTCAAAGGAATAATATATTCTGTATTGTAGTTTCTCAGAAGGTTTGGATCACTTACTCCAGTATATACCATTCTCTATATCAGTTCAATAATATCCAATCTAAAACCAGAATGGCCTCCATTTATCAATGAACAGGTTTTGCAATGCTGTCTCCTGCTCTTGTGCACAAAAGCAGGCACTCTGCGCTAAGTCCGGGGTGATTTTAACCCTCCAGCTCAGTACTGGTGTAGATGTTAAGAAACGGCAGTCTTAAAGAAACAGTGAGCACAAAATACATTTCATGAACCTCCCTCTAATTATGGGTGCCAACATTTTGGAAACTAGGTTACTCTTCAGGTATCTAAAGGAGAATTGCTGCACATGTGCAAACAAGTAGATGAGGTTGAAAGAAAGTCCATCGTGTTCAACTTATACAGATCCTACCTGATTTACAATAAAGAAGCTGACAATTAATTACATTAATACAATTAGAAAGCCTACCCATTTAACACAAGCAATCATATCCCTGAATTCTTTTTTTAACCAGAATTGTATCTAAGCCATTTTTAATGGTATCTAAGGTATTAGCAGTCAATACTTCCATAGGCAATGAGTTCCACAATTTGATTGCTCTTAAAGTGAAAAAAACATTTAGGCTGCAGGAGATTAACCCCTTAAGGACCGAACATGTTAGACAAAAACTTCCTCAAAAGACCAGAGCATTTTTAGCATGTTTGCTATCACTACATTTAAACAGAAATAGAGCCTTTTTTATATTTACCTATCAAAACTATATATATATTTTTTAGTAGACAACCCAAAGTATTGATCTAGGCCCATTTTGGTATATTTTATGCCACCATTTCATCGCCAAATGTGATCAAATTGAAAAAATTGTTAACTTTTCCACCATTTTAGGTTTCTCACTGAAATTATTTACAAAATGATTGTGCAATCATGGCATAAATGGTTGTAAATGCTTCTCTGGAATCCCCTTTGTTCAGAAATAGCAGACATATATGGCTTTGGCGTTGCTTTTTGGTAATTAGAAGGCCGCTAAATGCTGCTGCGCACCACACTTGTATTATGCCAAGCTGTGAAGGGGTTAATTAGGTAGCTTGTAGGGTTAATTTTAGCTTTAGTGTAGAGATCAGCCTCCCACCTGACACATCCCACCCCTGATCCCTCCCTGACCCCTCTTAAACAGCTCTCTTCCCTTCCCACCCCCTAAAGGTCACCCCCATCTTAAGTACTGGTAGAAAGTCTGCCAGTATAAAAATAAAAGTCCCCCCCCCCATTTTTTTAAATATATATATATTCTGCAGGATAGTATCCCCCATACCTCACAACCTCCCTGATCCCCCCCAAACAGCTCTCTAACCCTCCCCCTCTACCTATTTGCTGCCATCTTAGGTACTGGCAGCCATCTGCCAGTACCAGTTTGCTATTTTAACAGATTTAAAAAAATAAATAAAAAAAATTACCCTTTTTTTCTATAGTGTAGCTGCCCCCCCCTCAATACTCTACCCCCTCCTCCTCCCAGATCCCTTTTTGCCAATGGATCCCACATAGGATCCCACTCATTGCCCCTGTTCTCTCCTTTTCACTCACTGTGACGCATGTTCATTTTTTTCCCAAACGCCTGTAGCGTGGCATAGCGGTCCCACCCTCCTCCCGTCCGCTACAGGGATGGACCGCCCACCCGCCTCCCACTGTAGCCTCCCACCCACCAACGATTGGCACCAGCGCTGTCCGATGCAGAGAGGGCAGCGCTGTCCAATGCAATCGCTGGTCCTTAAGGGCATAACGACCGGCAGCGTCGTACAGGGTACAGCGCTGGTCGTTAATGGGTTAAATCTTTTTTCCTCCAGCCTTAAAGTGTGACCTTGTGTCACAAACAATTGCCTTAGAATTAACAGAGCTTCCACCAACTTACTATAAAGTAATCATTTCACCTCTCAAGCACCTTTTTTTTCTAGAGTACAACAGACCCAATTTAGAAAACCTCTCATCATAGTTTAAATTCTCCATTCCCCTTAGTTTTGTGGCCCTTCTTTTAACTACCTTATTTGCCACAATTATTTTACAATACACAGATTTTTTTGCAATATAAAGCTTTGCAAGAAAGCTTTAATTAAGCTTTCATAAGCTTCAAACAAAACAGATATATTAAAGTGATGGTCAATTTTGATGAATTAGTGCCCGGTTTTTAATAATCCTATTAAAAACAAGGGCACTTTAATTCACCAAAATTGACATTTCCCTGTTTTCTTCAAAAACTTAACTTTTAATAATGGCAGCCGCTTCAGCACTTCCTCCGCCCGTCGCAAGCCTTCTTGGCGGGTCCAAAATGACGAATCCGGCTTCCCCCAATCACAGCATTGCATCAGGCCAAGATTCCCCTAGGGGGGAAGCTATGATTGGAGGAAGTCGGATTCGTTATTTCTGACGTCTGCAGATGCTTCCGACGGCCGGTGGAATCGCTGGAGCGGCATTCAGGATTAAAAGGTAAGTTTTTGAAGAAAACAGGGAAATGTCAAATTTGATGAATTAAAGTGCCCTTGTTTTTAATAGGTTTATTAAAAACTGGGCACTAATTCATAAAAATTGACCTTCACTTTAAAGAAACCTTTATTATGGTTATCTTCCACTAAATAACCAGAGTGCTGGCTTCATAATACAATATGTATTAAAATAAAATAGGTACTAACCCAACACCTTGTATAGTTTCCACCTGATGAAGACTAGATTCAATAACTGGGGACAAAGCCTCAAACTCTTCAATATATTGTTGTTTGCACATAGACCAAAGTTTCTTCAATGCAATTAATGCATAAAGTCGTACACTGAAGTTGTGATTGAAACACCATTGTAGAACAGTCACTAGAGCTTTCTTCAGAACAGGAACCTATAAGAAACGCATAACAAAATGTATTTAAATAAGTAATATATCTTACAGTTGCATATTTAAGGCACAATGTACGGCAATTTGTTTTCTCTCTTTAATGAGTTCACAATGATCAATTTTACCTGGTGTATTAATTTGTTCACAAATACCTCCATTACCTTGTTTTTATCATTTGAAATGATTAGTTTTGCCTGTTGTATACACACCTATACTGAAAATGTCAATACTTAAGTACTGGTTATAGAAAAGTTATGTAAACAAGAATGTTTAGAAAAATATTATGCTCCCAGTGGGAGGATGGACAAAGAGGTACTAACATTTTCATTTCTCTCCCTAAGTATTGGTCTTACTGTGTATAGAGAGATTAGATAAGGGGGGTGTTGTGTAAATATAGAGAGGTAAGATAATTATCTCTGCTCTCCCTGCAAGCACAGCCCATTTCATTGTGTTGTGGTTTCAATAAGCAGCGACAGCGATTTCATATACAAAATTTACCTAATGGAACATTTTCCCATATCTTTCAAACTCTGCAGTTGGTATAAAAGTCATTGTAAACACATTAAGGGGAAAACCAATTTTACAGTATACTTTCTGAAGCTTTGTGTTTACTTGCAGAGACAGAAATCTCTGAGGTATGATTTTAAAAGGTTTGCCTTTTGATTGTTTTGTTTTTGTTTTTTTGTTGGTTTTTTTTTTTGAGTATACAGATGCCAATGTAGAGGGCAGATTATTTAATCTGCATATAAATAATAGAAACATTCTGAAGTTTCTCTCTACGTTAACAGGCTCACATGAAAGGTCTCTGTGAAGACAGCAACCTTCTGGCCCTGTGCAAGAAACTGGATTTTTCAAGAATTAAAAAAAAAATGTAACTCTAATGCTAGGGGAGTTAGAGAGGGAACATATTCTGTCTCATTACACCACAAGCCAAGTGAATAGACCTTCAACAAATTAAACCATTTCCAAAAGGCATACAGAAGTACAAAAACAATAGTCAAATTCTACAAAATCTAAAGCAGAAAAATGAATGTGACCATCAGAAAATAGAAAACACATGACCTGTTGTCACCTCTAAAGGGTCAATTCTGTCAGCAAAAACAATAATGTAGTGCAGTGAGCCTCACAAACTGCAACGGTATGAATACCAAAGGTTCTATGTCTAAACAAGGACAACGATTTTTCACAGAAAATATGTTAGCTGGATGATTTTGCTGGATGTAGAAGAAAAAGGCAAAATGTAAGATCTCACAAATGCTGGTATTTACCCCTAAATAATTAAACAACCAGGCAAAAAGTACTGCTTGCTCAAGGCTGATAAATCCAAAATCAGACACGTTAGAACCATTAAAAATGCTTAGGTTGGCTTAACATGAAAGAATAGTGGAAAGAAAACAAAAAAGTAATTTCATTTACTATATGAAAGACTAAAAAGCCCTCAGTATGTAAAGGGGAGGGGAAGGAAAGATAGAAGAAAACAACAAAGAAGAACAAAGATGGCAAAAACATTACCCTTCAAACAAAATTACAGTGATATAAGTAGATATATTTAAAGGGATACTAAATCCAAAATTAAACTTTCATGATTCAGATAGAGCATTCAATTTTAAGCAACTTTTCTAATTTACTCCTATTATCAATTTTTCTTTGTTCTCTTGCTATCTTTCCGCTAGATTACGAGTTTTGCGTTACGAGTGGCACGATTTCCCCATAAACATCAATGGGGAGAGCCGGCTGAAAAAAACCTCCTAACACTTGCAAAAAGGAGCGTAAAGCTCCGTAACGCAGCCCCATTGATTCCTATGGGAAAAGAAAATTTATGTTTACACCTAACACCCTACCATAAACCCTGAGTCTAAACACCACTAATCTGTCGCCCCCGACACCTACATTACACTTATTAACCCCTAATCTTCCGCCCCCAATAATGTTGCTACTTACCTACACTTATTAACCCCTAATCTGTCGCCCCCGACATCGCTGATACCTACATTATACTTATTAACCCCTAATCTGCCGCCCCTGACATCGCCGACACCTACATTACACTTATTAACCCCTAATCTGCCGCCCCTGACATCGCATATACCTACATTACACTTATTAACCCCTAATCTGCCGCCTCTAACATCGCCGCCACCTACCTACACTTATTAACCCCTAATCTGCCGTCCCCAGCGCCGCCACCTACCTACATTTATTAACCCCTAATCTGCCGCCCCCAATGTCGCCGCCACCTACCTACATTTATTAACCCCTAATCTGCCGCCCCCAATGTCGTTGCCACTATACTAAAGTTATAAACCCCTAAACCTAACCCTAAGTGTAACCCTAACACCCATACTTTAATATAATTAAAATAAATCTAATAAAAAATTCCTATCATTAACTAAATAATTTCTATTTAAAACTAAATACTTACATGTAAAATAAACCCTAAGCTAGCTATAATATAACTAATAGTTACATTGCAGCTATCTAAGGTTTTATTTTTATTTCACATGCAAGTTTGTATTTATTTTAACTAGGTAGAATAGTTACTAAATAGCTATTAACTATTTACTAACTACCTAGCTAAAATAAATACAAATTTACCTGTAAAATAAAACCTAACCTGCGTTACACTAACACTTAACCTTACACTACAATTAAATAAATTACATTAATTAAATCCAATTACCTAAATTACATAAACAAACACTAAATTACACAAAATAAAAAATAAATTATCAGATATTTAAATTAATTACACCTAATCTAATAGCCCTATCAAAATAAAAAAAGTCCCCCCAAAATAAAAAAAACCCTAGCCTAAACTAAACTACCAATAGCCCTTAAAAGGGCCTTTTGCGGGGCATTGCCCCAAAGAAATCAGCTCTTTTACCTGTAAAACCACACAACCAACCCCCCAAATAAAATCCTAACTAAAAAACCTAAGCTTCCCATTGCCCTGAAAAGGGCATTTGGATGGGCATTGCCCTTAAAAGGGCATTTAGCACTTTTTCCGCCCAAACCCTAAGCTAAAAAAAAAAAACCCACCCAATAAACCCTTAAAAAAAACCTAACACTAACCCCTGAAGATCCACTTAGAGTTTTTGAAGACCCGACATCCATCCTCAACGAAGCAAGCAGAAGTCCTCAACGAAGTCTTCATTCAAGCGGGCCGAAGTCTTTATCCAAGCCGGCAGAAGTCTTCATCCAGACGGCATCTTCTATCTTCATCCATCCGGCGCGGAGCGGGTCCATCTTCAAGACATCCGGCGCGGAGCATCCTCTTCTTTAGACGGCTAACGAAGAATGAAGGTTCCTTTAAGTGGCATCATCGAAAGTTGGCGTCCCTTGAATTCCGATTGACTGATAGAATTCTATCAGCCAATCGGAATTAAAGGTGAAAAAATCGTATTGACTGATGCAATCAGCCAATAGGATTGAGCTTCAATCCTATTGGCTGATCCAATCAGCCAATAGGATTGAGCGCGCATTCTATAGGCTGTTCCAATCAGCCAATAGAATGCAAGCTCAATCCTATTGGCTGATTGCATCAGCCAATAGGATTTTTTAACCTTTAATTCCAATTAGCTGATAGAATTCTATCAGATAATCGGAATTCAATGGACGCCATCTTGGATGACGTCACTTAAAAGGAACCTTCATTCTTCAGTCAACGTCGGAAGAAGAGGATACTCAGCGCCGGATGTCTTGAAGATAGAAGATGCCGTCTGGATGAAGACTTCTGCCGCCTTGGATGAAGACTTCGGCCCGCTAGGATGAAGACATCTGCCACTTTGTTGAGGACTTCTGCCGGCTTCGTTGAGGATGGATGTCGGGTCTTCAAAAACTGTAAGTGGATCTTCGGGGATAAGTGTTAGGTTTTTTTAAGGGCTTATTGGGTGGGTTTTATTTTTAGCTTAGGGTTTGGGCGGAAAAAGAGCTAAATGCCCTTTAAAGGGCAATGCCCATTCAAATGCCCTTTTCAGGGCAATGGGGAGCTTAGGTTTTTTAGTTAGGATTTTATTTGGGGGGTGGGTTTTACTCTTGGGGGCTTTTTTGTATTTTTTTTTTACAGGTAAAAGAACCGATTTCTTTGGGGCAATGCCCCGCAAAAGGCCCTTTTAAGGGCTATTGGTAGTTAAGTTTAGGCTAGGGTTTTTTTATTGGGGGGGCTTTTTTATTTTGATAGGGCTATTAGATTAGGTGTAATTAGTTTAAATATCTGATAATTTATTTTTTAGTTTGTGTAATTTAGTGTGTTTTCTTGTAATTTAGTTAATTGGATTTAATTAATGTAATTTATTTAATTGTAGTGTAAGGTTAGGTGTTAGTGTAACTCAGGTTAGGTTTGATTTTACAGGTATATTTGTATTTATTTTAGCTAGGTAGTTACTAAATAGTTAATAACTATTTACTAACTAGTCTACCTAGTTAAAATAAATACAAACTTGCCTGTGAAATAAAAATAAAACCTTAGATAGTTACAATGTAACTATTAGTTATATTGTAGCTAGCTTAGGGTTTATTTTACATGTAAGTATTTAGTTTTAAATAGGAATTATTTAGATAATGATAAGAATTTTTTTATTAGATTTATTTTAATTATATTAAAGTAGAGGTGTTAGGGTTAGACTTAGGGTTAGGGGTTTATAACTTTAGTATAGTGGCGGCGACGTTGGGGGTGGCTGATTAGGGGTTAATAAATGTAAGTAGGTGGCGGGGGCGGCAGATTAGGGGTTAATAACAGTAATGTAGGCTGTGGCGATGTTAGGGACAGCAGATTA